>NC_064877.1:46405000-46412500 GCF_943734665.1 Anopheles aquasalis
ACAGGGACGACAACGACGACACGGAACAGCAAAATGTCATTAGATGGAAATGGGTTTGCGTCGCAGAGTGATTCTGGCAAAACATCATCAACATCCATCGTCACCCGTTGGGCGGGTTGAGGGGAGATCGTTAGAGAAGGAAGTTAGAGAGAATTATGTTCCCGCTCGATAGGATCAAAAAGTTGCCCCTCATCGTCGTCGTCGTCAAAAACATCGCTTCGACGATCCATCAGAATTCATCAACCGAAATAAGCAATAATCAGGCAAAGAGTTTCAAGAGGGGGGGCTGCTGCTGTCGAATACAGTTTCAACACTTTTGTCTTCTTTTGTCCTTCTTTTATACTGGGGTAGAACGGGGGTGGCGAGATAATTAAAATAATTGTTTCAACAAACAACCAACAAACAGCCATTGGATGCCGCTGTAGTGCATCGTGTTGATGAACTTATGTTGCCGCCCAGATGCATCTGCATTTTGGGTTGTTAATCCTTTCAGTTCTTAGAAGTATGTTTCGAGAGCCATTCTAGTGTTCTAGTGCAATCTGTAAGAAGAGGGGGGAACCAATAAGTCGTTGAACTTTTGACTTTTCCCGCCTCTTAACAAGGAACATTGTTCTTCGCTACAACGAGTTGCTAGGAAATTCCTATCTTGGCTGTGTCGAGTACGTTCATTGACAGCAGACGTTCTCTTGAATCGTGAATTAAATGCAAGGAAAAAACAAGCCATTAAACTAACGATAAACTTGATGCCAAGAGATACCAACTGTCGGTGAGCAACTGTAACTTTCCTTTTAGTAACAAATCTTGTTACAACAACAGATGCGCGATGGACTGGAGACTGTTGATGATAATGTTCGTGCTAGAGTAAAAAAGTGTAGGAGACTGTAAAAGCCATAGGTGTAGGTGGTTCTGAGTGAATCTCAGTATTTTCGATTTTGCGTAGGTTCATTGAGGATGTAAATTTTTTTCACAGAATAACGCCAACACTACCCAGAATTAGTCCTAAAGCGCGATCATTAAATTACTTTTTTAAGCATGTTTAACGCGCCTTCAAATAAAGAATAGGCTCCAGAGACCTTAATAGGCTCCAAAGAAGTAATGATTGTTTGCCGCTCTACTCCTTTTGTATAAAAATAGATTTGTACCAATCAAAATCAACAATGATTTTGTTCTAAAACTTTTCCTTGCTTTTACAAAAACCTCGTCTCTGTCCTTTTCGTTAATTCAAATAATATAAATTAGTTGGAGGGTGTTACCCTTCCAACGGTGAAGTTACCACAATGTGATGTTATTCCGTTCGGCGATATTGATCTAAGAGTCGAGATGTTCTTCTTCGTCTAAGAATTATGATCTCACGATGAAGTATTTTTCCAAACAAAAGAAATTTATTTAATATTTAATTTCCCAATAAATTGCATTAAAATATCACATTTCATTGCAAGTATTCCTCTTCGAAATTCCTCAGTAGCTTGTTATACTAACCATTGTTCGTTTATAATACAGTTGCAGTAACAGGACTCTGACACGCTACCGTAGTACTTTAAAGCAGATTGAACGATCCAATGAATTAATACACTGGTTGACTCAAGGACGATATGAAATAAAAACACATTTTCATTTTTCCAAGGGGTTTTCCAAAGAAAAACGGACTTTCCATTAAACCAGACCCTCATGTTTTTCAGATAGAGCTCCAAGTAAGTGTTTTTTTTTTACATCGGATCCTCAAGAGAAATGGATTGCCGAAAAGCTGATTGATTCCAACGAACAAATGCAACGAAAAACCCCCTTCCACAAAACCTGTTATTTTGAACAATTCGAGCAATGATAACAACGATTCGATCAAAACAACATTCTCCTGTTCATGACTGCCGATGAATTTATGCCGGCAATGAAAAACAAAAATGAATTCCTTATCCCCAAAGCAAAGACTGTTGCTTGCCGTTTGAAAATCCATCGGGACCCATCGGGCGCTTGCTGGAAGGCGAACGAACCGGCGTTCACACGCGCATTCCTCAATCGTCCCCTCAATCGCAACCGACAACTGCGCCTATACTGCGCGCAAAGCAAAACACTTGTCAAATTTGAGCACCATCATCGACGCACGAGTCCCACTTGGCCCCCTTCCGTGGAACCCCAACCACCGCCCGTTATCCCTTGGCGTGCAAAGCGAACCGCGAACCGTGCTCGCTGCTGCTGGCCCCGTTGAACGCACAAAACGTTCGAATGCTCTTGTTTGAATAGTCAACAAATTACTACAAGCTGTCAGGACAAGATTACCAGGACGCACCACACCGCACCCCAGCATCGGCTACTCGCGGCGAGGTCCCGCTGTTGAAATAGAAAATTATGGATTTCCACCTCCCCAGCCGGCCGGCGGGTACACAGCCGTTAGGCTTCAACACCATTGTTCCGCCATTTGTATTTTCGACAAACAATCTTCTCGTTTCCTTTACCTTTTTTTTCCTTCCCTATTCTGCCTTCCCAGGCGTCACCATCGCATGCTTGCGGATTCCGGTCTCGTCGGATCGTCGTCGTTCGCGCGCACCTAACCGGAACACCCAGCACTCCATTCCGGATTCCCGTGGCCGTCCACAAGCCCCCGCGCGCCCGTTCGGTGGCCACCGGGGTCGTCCGGCGAATTTCTTTGTTTGATTAAGTCGTATCGAACGACGGACACCAACGGAACCGATTCGACGAAGCAGAAGCCTCCTCCACCCGGCCCGAAGAAAAGCTTCCCCAGCCCGGAAAATGCAAAACGATGTAACGCGCGGACGAAACGAAAAGAGGGAAATCCTCAAAACGATTTTATTTCTCCATCTCCATCTCGATGGCCGATCGGCACCGGGCGAGACCGGTCACCAACAACAACAACAACAGCCAAGGATGGGGATGCCCTTGGTGTGCTTAGGCGATGGCCACCCAAAACTTGTTCTTTGAAGGATTTTCATGTTGGTGCTTTTCGTTCGAATAATCGTCCAAATCTAGAACCAATCAGAAACGTGGGGCGCGAGGGAAAAAGAAGGGCGAAACGATGACAACCTCATGATTGGTCGTGGAAAAAAAAAATGGCACGGACGAGGATCGCCAGTAAGCCCCACGGTTCGGATGACCAGGGGTCGGTGAGAAATACATTTCATGCCTTGTTCATTTTATATCTAAATAAACATGGGACACTGCCTCGTGGGAAAGGGAGAGAGGGTGGACGAATGCCTTCCTCAAAAAAGAGGCTCCCCCTTTTCAGGGCCTAATTCCTGGGCTGAAGACGCAAAGCATTTCAAGAACAAGAACCTCCGTTTATCCGAAACCGAACCTCAGAGAAAGAGAGAAATCGGTCTCTCTCGATGGTGAAGGACCAGATCGTCATCGATAGCCGATACACTAGACCATCCCCATCACTCACCCAAAGGAAGACCTCTCTTTTCTTGCCTTGGCCTAAGGATCATCTCTAAAAGGAAAAAAAAAACAAAACACAAGCAACCGAAACCACTGGGGCAGTTGAACAATCTTGCTCCATTTTAAATATTTATATCCCTCGTCAACCGTGGGACCGTCGCAAGGATCTGTGGTGCCAGGGAAGGTCCAGAGGGTAGTTCAACCCCTTAACTGACCCCCCCATAGAAAACGGGAACGAGAATGGAAAGAGCAAACACATCGTCATCAACGAGTGTGTGCCTGTGTGTTTTCAACCGGAAGACGATGTCCGGGGTGTGTCGTCGTCGTCGTCGTCTACGTCGTCTACGTCGCCATCGCGGCCACACGGAAGATGTGGCCCCGCAAAAACTCAATAACATCACCGGATACCGGTCCCGGCGTTAGACCATATTTTATCTCGCAACCGGAATCGGAACCGGGAACCGGAAGGATATGTTTTATTGATTATGACAATAATAAACAAACAACGAGAAACCCTTCGATACGAGACGAGAGGGAAGGAAAGAGAGAGAGAGAGGGGTTCTTCTTCCCCAGGATGGCCGATCCCATCGGGCGTCGAGCCAATATCCGTTCGCCATCGATATGCTTCTCCTGATGTTGTCGCATCGCCGCATGAGATCCGTTGCCTGCACCCGCTGTACCCCTGTGCTGTATCTGTCCTCTTCCCCTGCGAGTGTGCGTGCGTGGGCATTCGTTAAAACCTCACCGGGCATCAATTGTAGCCCGTAAACGCCCCCCGTTTATGTCCTCTTCTGGATGTTCCATCGGTTGGTTGGTTCCAGCACTCGAAAAAGAGGGGGTTGAAATGAGGGGCAGCATCCCCCTGGAAGATGTGTAAAAGATATCAAACACCAACGCCAACCAGCACGCAGCAACCTTCCTGCAATCGGCACCGACCGGGAATCGATGAGCGCGATGGCGGACAATCGATACTTGACATATTGCCAATGTCACTCAGCGCCACCCCTATGTTTGAGGTACGGTTGACCGAACAGTTGGGGCCGGCAGTTAGGTCGAAGGGCCACCATCACCGCCTTTGCAGCTCCAACTCTCCCCATGCACCTGTAGGAATCCGGCATCCGAACCGGCAACAAAAAACCCAAAAACTCAGTTCCCCGGAACGAAACATCACACCATTGCGGATGACGATGAGGGGTAGGTCTGGACCGGGGTGCACCCTTCACGCTCCCTCCCCGGGGGACAGAACAAAGAGGAAAACCGAAGACGAAGTCTCCGCACTGCAAGCCGATGGATGATGATGATGATGATGTCCTCTGTCCTCACCAAGGGTTGCGCATCCCTTAGCATCATCCCCTTCTCGGACGCGAATGTTTATGGGGATTTCGGGAACAAATCAAGCCTTTCAATACGCCTTCAATCGGGTTTGGGGCTCTCGCCTGTTCGCCCACCAGATTCCATCTGCCACCAGATTTTGTCCTTCGACCCACCGACCACCGCTACCTCCTTTGCATGCAATGAATAAAGCTCAAAAGGATCGAAGGGTCCGCCCGGGCGGGGGGTTCCTGTGTCCAAAAGGGCACATGGCCCTCGATGGCCCTTTGCCTGGCTGAGAGGGAGGGACAGAAGAAGAAAAAAAACTCGAATCCCTTGGTTTGGCTGCCAAAAGACGGACGGCACAAGAGATGTGCCCGAAAGCCGATTTGGCTGCCCTCGTCCCCCTAGCCCCAGCAACAAGGCAATAAGGGGGTTGGTTGGCATGGTGGTACGTGTGGTGTGTGGGCGGAGGATGATGGAAATAATGATAACAGTTGTGTATTGATGCGATGAAGACATCTTCGCTTCGATCGTTCCGACAACACAGAGGGGAATTGAGGGGAGGTGGTTCTTACAAGAAAACGGAACCGAAGGACCAAGGATTGGAAATCCTTAACAGAGGCAACCAAGAGGACACCCGGAGGAGTGGTGCACAAAGCAGCTTTTGTGGAATGAATGTACTGGAATGCATTGCTGAGTAGGAGCCGGAGCGAGAGAGAGAGTGGAAGGGAACACAGGGGATGGAGACTGAAGGACAAATGGAACTGGAACACACACGCATGCACACCCAGGGCCCAGCTTGATGGGCTTTTGACATTTCGTTTTCGCAAGGACACATCAATACACACCGGGTCACTACCACCACCACCACCACCACACCACTCTCGCTGGGATGCTGTTTTTGTCTGACCGAAAATACCCTTTTTTCGATTTCCATCCCCCCGGGTTCCACTTGGACACCCGCGCCACACCGATGGTCTCAGCTGTGTTTTGTTATTTCAGACAAGCTCCCGGGTCGGCCGGCTAAGTAACCCGCCCCCTACTGATGGAACTAACGGAAGAACAAGGAAGCACATGAAAGGGGTTGAAGGTCACGAAAGGTAGTGGTCCCCCGGGGGGTGGGTGGTGGAGGCGAAGTTAAGAAAAATAAATTGGCTTCCCAAGAGGCCAAACGAGGCCCGGGGTGGGTAACAAGCGGCACTGAAATAGCAACCAAAGAGCAATGGGATCAGACGAGGAGCAGACGAGGATCATAGGGCCACCCCCCGGGGGTAGCGTTACCGGGATGGATTATTTACTCTACTGCCCTGACCCTCCCTCTCCCGTTTGCATGTCGAGTCTCTTTGGCTTCGGAGGAATCATTGTACCATCATATCGTTGGCGATTGGCCACTTTTGTTGAATGTTTGATGTTAGCCAGCGGCATGCGACATTCGCCTCTTGCCAATCGATCTTCCAGCCTCATAGCTCAGCTCGAGAGAACGCCTGGAAGTTTCCAGTTCAATGTTTAAGGAGTCAAAGGGAGAGGAGGGGGGGAGGGGAATGACTACAAGGTCCGTCAGAGTGCAGTCATTACTCATTCAACGAGCGGTTGGATTGGCAATTGAATGCCTGCTACTGTGAACTCCTGCAGTTGAACTATCGGAGGATCGGTCTTTAATATCGAGTAGATCATCGGAAGCGAATTATCCAACGTCTTTGCAATTTTACTCGAATGAACAGAATTCTTTGGCTAGTGATTTGTTCGGAAGTGTTGTTCATACTTAAAAAGTCCAAAACATGAAAAGGAAAAAAGTACAAAAGAAGATAAATTTTAAAGTGGATTGTAATTTCAATACCGCAATCAAATTCTTTCATTTTTCATATCGATGGAAAGTCGAAACCCCAAAGTATCGTTTATTTCAAACACAATTCTTCTTTACCTACATCTTTCTGGTATATTTCTGATTGTCCAATTTTCCAAATTTACTATTTTGCAGCAATATATGAACATGATTGGCGAACCAGTGTAACAGTACCTTTACGAGAAAATGCGTGAAATGCTGTTTCTGTTTCTTTCAAATGCTTAATAATTGAATGTCATCTCTCTGGCGTAAGTCATCCATGCGAAATCTATTTTCATCTACCCCCTTTTTGGAATTTATCCCTTATCCTTCCAAGCTCATATTTTTCGAAACAGTATGCTCCTCTTGTGATTTATTATCGTTCACCGAAACACCAACTTTAATCTACACTAAACACATCGCCGTGACAAGCAAGGTTGGTAAAATTCTAATTCGGGTTAAAAAGGTGCTGGTATAAATTTTCCATTATTTTTCAGTTGCATATCCGAAAATCGCACTCAAAAATAGAGTGAAATATGTTCCAAAATAAACCATCCATATTGGTTTCATTACATTCCGAACAAATTAAAGCTTGAAGCAAGCTGAAAATAGATTGGTTTAACGTGCGCTTGTACAACACTCTACAGTGGAGTTAATAACGCTATGTTGGAATTTCACGGAAAAGTGTTGATGCGATTGGATATCCCACTCCACAATAAGTGTTGATACCAATTGATGAAAACCGACGCCCCACGATTTGATTTCTATGAAATTTCTAGTGAATAATTGCCAACATATTAAATTAGCCTGGTTTGTTACGTAATTGTTCTCGAAAACTATTAGCTAGAATCGTGATAACAGTATAGATATCTGTAATCAGAGTATTTATCGAAACTCTCGGTTAAAAGCAATGAAAATTATTGGTACAGTGCAAAATATCTATTGAAAAACTAGTATTGCGGCTCTTTGCGATC
>NC_064877.1:46420000-46425000 GCF_943734665.1 Anopheles aquasalis
AGGTCTTCAGGTCGTCGTCTAGTGATAAGTTACTTCTTTAATCCCAAATCACTTTGTGCAACCAACCGATAGCTGTAGCAACATATTATCAGCAGCAGTGCTCCAGGGGATTTGTCTACTCACTTTTTCCGACCCAATAGTGAGATGGGCAACTCAAGCGAACATTGCATCCTCCTACACTGGAGCTTGATTAAATTCCCCCCCGCCACAACTGGTCCGCCTCAGCTCCGGATTCCAAACGGAGCTAATCCACTCCCGCCCGGATAGTCCTTGAACACCAATGCCAGCCGTAGCCTTTTTCAGCCTGCCAGCCATCAGCTTTGAACTGAAAGACTGCGACATAATTGATCGTCTCTTGTTTACGTTCGCTTCTCGCGCTGCTCCGCTTTTTTTTTTGTACATCAACGATCCTTCCTTTTGCCATTCATTGCGTTTGTCGAAGAGTTGAGCACAAAAAACACTCCCAACAGGAACTACTATCGCGTTGTGCTGCTTTGTTGTTGTCTCTGTGTGTGTTCATCGAAACGGAAGTCGCATTGCGAGCAATCCGTTGCTCCTCTGCTGAGCACCAGAACTGTATGCAGTATCCTTTGCCAGTTCCTCTGTCTTCGTAGCATCGTCTTCGTCGTCGCACACCGAATCGATGCCGCTGTTATGATGGCGGCGAATACGAAAGCGAAGCGAATGTGCCACGCAATGCTGGGGAGCTCTCAGTGTCGTACCGGAAGCACGACAGTTTGACAATTACTCCCGCTCCGGTGTACCTCTCTATCGCTTTCGCTGCCACTATACAACCTTGGCCGGTATCGGAACTTGTGGCAGAGAAGCGAAACTCTTCCCTTGTCCGGGGAAAAAAAGTGAAAAGAAATAAAGCTTCACAAACTTTGAATCGAGCCAGGCAGGAGGATAGAGCACTCGCTTCTCTCTCTCTATACAAGTCTGCACACGGCACTGGAATGGAGAAAACGAAGGGAAAACGAGAAAATGACAAAACGTCTCCTCGAAAAACCCCGAAACAGCTACCTCGACTACCTAATTCCCGACGTCAGTGCCACCTGAATCGACCGACCGACCGCCCGTCCGGCCAATGGTGGTTGGTTGCTCAAACGCTGCGCGCTGAGAATATGAAGAAATTAGGAAACATAATAAATTTAATTAAACTATACAACCGACGGGCACCACGGCTAGCGCCGGAATGACAACCCGAGGGCTGGAGGCGACTTCGAAAGTGAAGCACTACAGGAACCGGAGGCCATTCTGCTGCTGCTGCTGCTGCCGGCATAGTCGGCGATGCTGAGGACGCACTATCGGGGACCTATCTTCTTCCAATTCTGATTATCATTCCTTTCGCACCGAACACCTCGTATCTCGTCCGTCGACGATCGAACCGGGCTCGAGCACCCCGGGCAACCGGCAATCTCTCTGCGTCTCTGCGTCTCTTCGTCTGTTGCTTCGAGAAGGGAATTTCCGAACATTCCAAGGGGCCGTCACCCACGTTCGTTCGTCACCACCACCAGGTTAACGGGCGAGCCGGGGACCGAGACTTAATTGAATACGGATGAAAGGAGCAACTTTTCCATTGCAATGTGGCCTCCTCCTTCATCACCATCGCCATCGTCGGCGTCGTTGTACGGTTGGGCCACCGGGATTCCTCCTTCCAATAAATAAACTAGATGCAGCCAGCCAGGCACCTTCACCGGCACAGAGGCACAAGGTGGGAGAGCAGCGCACACAGAGCTTTTCCTATCATCATTTTTGAGAGGCTTTATTATCAGTTCCCAGGGGGTGCTCACGGACGGATCAGGAAAAGTCGCCAATCCGCCTGCAACAGAAAGCCGGGGGAACGGGGGCGATCGAATCCACCCCTCTACCTTCTCCACCGACCTGCACAGCGAAGCAGCGGAATTAAGATGGTTGCAAAGTTTCTACTCCTCAGTAGCAAACCGGAAGCAGAGAATGCGTGCCCGCCTCCCCGGGCTTAGCACCGGCTTCCGATAGTGCCGACGATTATATAGATTTAGTTTTTCGAACATTTTCGAGCTTTTTCCTGTTTTTTTTTGCTTCGTTGCTGTTGTCTATGGTCCTGTGCCGCACTATCTCTCTTTCTCTTGGGCATCTGTGTGCCTTTTGCTGGCGTCGGTGCTGCTTCCTGATTCCTTGTTTTAACCGTAAAGCACCAGGCTAACCCGGGCTGTCTCTTTGGCGTCCTATTTCCGGGGGAAGAAAGGGGGCCTTGAGCTTGACGTAATTAAAACCCCCCAAAAAGTGTGGAAGCAGAAATCGGAAGGGCGATGGGGTGGGTCAGAAATGAATCCGGCAATATATACGCGAAAGACCCGGGCTCAGCCTACTCTGTGACATAATGGGTGATGCTGGGATTCAAAAGCAGCACGAGCAGCAGCAGCAGCAGCAGCGCCATTTCCGGCCAGTCCCCGGTACTCTAGAGCTTTGACAATAAACTAGAGAAGCGACACCGATGGCGGCAACAGCAGCAACTGTGGTAGCATCACGGACAGTTTGGCTGATCCGTAATCCGATTCCCCCGGTCCCTAGATCGGACTTTATTTATACTTTTGTCGCTCGTTTTCGTTCTCCACGTTTTTTTTTCTCTCTCTCTCTCTATTTCACTCGTTTTTTTTTTTCGCTCTTCTTTCTAACAGCGATGTTCTCTACTTTGTCCGTAAACTGGCCCCCACACTAGAGAGTGCTGTTTGCTCGGTGCCCCTCGATAGCACCGCCTGGCGGTAGCTGCTGGTGGCTTTAATCCCGATAACGCAAATGGGATGAATCGCCACTAGTGCTGATCTTTGGCATCGGTAAAAGGAAGCGAAAGAGGACACAGCGAATAGCCCGCCGGTGGGAAGTGATTAAGATGTGAAATACTCCTGTCCCTGTTCGTATCGAGGGGAAAAATAAGTTCCCACCCTTTTTTGCCCAGCGTGACCGCGGCCCCGGAGCCCGTTCCGGACTTAATTGATTTGCTCAGGAGAGTTGAGGCGTAATGAAGCGCCATTTTCAATGCGCCATTGCATGCGTGCGTGGTGCTGGTGATGATGATGATGGGTGGAGACGGAGGTAATCATGAAAAGCGTAAAAATGTCAATCACAATCACCCACACAATTGGTTCGATGATTTACAGAGCGCTCACCAACAGGACCGGCAGTGCAGCGTCAAGCGCATCCGGAGTTCATTATGGCCTGGCTGGTCGGTCGGTTTGGAGCATTCGGTTCGGCATCGCGCATCGCACATCATCCATTTCCGCCCATTGTCTACCCCGGTCCCCGGATATATATGCCGGCTCCGCAGGGCAGCCCTGGTCTGTGTGTGGTGACTCAAAGCAAACCATTAACACTTGTGTTGCACCAGCACCAACAGCAGCAGCAGCAGTAGTGTCATTATGAGATTTATGATGCGGTTGCACCACACACTTGTGCTCATGGTTTTTCGGATGCATGCGCAGTGGCCACCGGTCGTTCCTCGGCACAAACACCGACCATGCCACCACCATCATTGGAATGGACCAGGATACGAAGCCAAAATAGCTTCCGGAAGGGCAAAGTTGTTGGGTGCCGTTGGACGCATTCCCAGCTCAACTCCTGGAATGAAGCCACTTAGCACTGTTGGCAAAGAAGATCAACTAACTTCGCTCCAGGCTGCCGGCTATCCTACACTCCGAGCCCACACAGACACTGCCCAGGCGATGGCCACTAATTGCCCGACACGAGCACGTCGGAGCTCGCAAAGAATTTAGTAACAAACGCAAGGGAGCGATAGAGAGGAAGCCCAAGCGAATTATCGATATAAATTCCTTTGCCAGGGAGTAGCGTCGACCTCCCAACGCCTTCACATCGAGACCCCCAGGGGCCATAGATAATGCACATAATTATTGCGTCATTTGCTATTTATGGTCCGGGAGTTTGGTATTTGGATGACCTTTAGAGAGTTTTGGACCCAAAACGTCCAGCAAAAAAAAATCACTTTTTGGGTCTTCCAGTTAGCGCTGCTTCAGTTTCGGCTTTGTTTGAACAAGTTTCACGTATCGCTGACTTGAAACTAAAGGCCACCGAAGCACTGGACCACGTCGAGATGCGGCCATCATCATCGGCGTTCACGGACCTTCCCGGACCATCTCATTACCAGCAGCTGTCGCGGTCACCGGTGGCCCCGTTTTTTATGGCATCCTTTTTATGTGATGGCGGATCGCGCGAGCACGCTGGCGTCCCGCATTCCGGGACATCGCGTGTCACTCGCAGACCAAAAATCCAAATCACCCAACAAACCCGGCCACCGGCGAACGAGTGTGAAAGCCGTTCCCAGGGTCTCCATCGGCACGCCACTGCAGCAGCACCACCACGGGCAGCAGTTTATTTGTCATGATACCCGGAAAAAAGGAATCTGTGTCGTCCTTTTTATCCGGTTTCCGGTCCGGATCGTTGCCAACCGCCAACCGCCAACGACCGGACGTTTCGATGCCAGCATCACCAGCACCACCACCACCACCACCTCCAAGCCAACCGATGATCAATAATATAAAAACGACGTGATTTATGTTCGTCATATTTTTCTTGATGTCTCTGTTCGTGGTACGTGGTGGCAGTGGTGGTGGCCGGGACGAGATTTACTGTCACAATCGGTCAACGATAATGGTTTGGCGAAAGTGTCAGTACAAGCATTCGCGCGATTTGATGGTGAATCGGGGGTCTGTGTGCGTTCCGTGAGAAAGAGAAGAAGCCAACCCCAATTCAAAAGCAGGTCACGTGGAATCCATTCGTGGTGTCATCTTGCGATAAGGATATGTGATTTATACCCTCCAGCCAGCTAGCCATCCAGCCAGCCAGCCAACCACTCGCTGTCCTAACTGCCATGCCGGACACGCACCCGAAGTTGGCAAAAGGAAGACAGCACAGCACGGAACGATCGGTTACCTTTTTTCGGGGGGCGAAATCGAGTTATGATTGAAAGAGATCCATTTTAAACGCGCTCCCACACACTCCCACAA
>NC_064877.1:46427500-46437500 GCF_943734665.1 Anopheles aquasalis
GTTCGGCTCCACCTCCGGTCTCTTCGGATCTCCGGTTCTTTCACCCCTTTGCAACGCTACTGGCAATCCGCGAAACCCTATCCATGACTGCTGTGGTTCGCTGCGATGACGAGCCGAAGCGCGCCAATGCTCATCATGGAACCGAAAGCAACGAGCACTTCAGGTGGATGACCACCCAACAGCAGAAACAGCAGCAGCAGCAGCATAAACGGGAGAAACACGTTAGCAGCCTGAAATCATGTGTTTAATTAATTTTAGTATTACACTACCATGAGCTACCTGCTTGTTAACCGGATGCGCGCTCATTCATTATCACGCTACATTACCATATGGAGACGAAATGAAGGAAGCGAGGTGAAAAAAATGCCGGCAACGATAACAAAACCTCAAGTCATTAACACAGAACGCCAACGTCGATCCGACAGTGCCAGCGAGCCGCAAACAAACACGCTCTTCACACCCAGAACTTCTTGCGGTTTTTTGCGGACTTTATGGACTCGTTAGCCACAAGTGAACTGCCCTCCAAACGGCACTGGCACCGGCACCGGCACCAGCGAGCGTTATTCTGGCAAACATTAGTTGCGTTCGTTCGTACCGGTGGCCAACTGCAGATAATTATCCTGTTTTTGGGGGCCCACTGCACTGTACATCCGTATCACATCCGTGTTCTCCGTCGATCTTTCTGTGCTGTACCTGTATTCTGTACAGGACGAGAAGAGATGAGACGCCTCAGGCGTTACTGGAACAGGTACCGTTCGTTCGTACCTCGTTTCGCTCCTGTTAATCCCTTTGCAGAACTCCGAGGGTGCACTTTTTTGTTAATTTAACATTCCGTTAATTAGTGCAGAGAAAGGGAAGCATCTCCACGTGATGTAACTGTTTCAGTGCACCGAAACGTAGCAGTGAATCTCAAATCTGAAGCACATTAAAGTGCATTCACAACGAGGATAAAGATGCTCGAGATGGTGTCTGTCGCGCGTAAATCTTTCCGTTTCGAATTCCTTTCCAAATTTCCCACCGCTCAACGGGCGCTTATCACGGGCAAGACAAATAGCCGGCCATCCAAACACACGCCAACGAGAACGTAATCTTGTGCACGGACGTCCTTTGGTACAGGAAAAAAAAAACACAAAATGCAAAACGGCACACATCGCGGTCCTCCGTCACGTATCATCATTCCGATCGTCCGTGTGGGTCGTCAAGCGTGACCTCTGCCACGCCATAGCTGCCACACGGCTAAGCACCGGCCAGTCAACGCACTACCATGGGCACCACCACGGGCACCAGCAGCAGCATGCGGACAATGTATGTGATGGAGTCAGTATAAAAGCTTCTAACTGAATTTATGCAGCAAAACTATGCGCCCATGAATCTTGCGTTGCGTTGTCCTCCCTTTTTTTCGGGGGGGAGGGGGTGTTCGGGGCGAGGTTATCGGGCTCGTCTATCCACTTCGCACAGACCAGACCAGGCGTGTGCTTTCCACAGATTTTCCTTCTTTTTCATGATTTTTTACCTTCCCTTTTTGGATTTTCAACCCTCTCGTTTTTGAGGTTGGCGTTCTTTTTTTTTTCAACCCCGCAATCTTTTCGCAACGCCCCACATCGCGTCACATTCTGTCGGATCCATCCAGGATCCTGCGCGGATCTCCTGTGTGCCTCGAGAGGCGGGTGCACGGTGCATTAAATCTTGTTTTTAATTCCAACGTCACAAAAGCCTCTGGGTGCAGACCAGAGGTTGCGCTAGTGCCTCCCATCGCCCTCCCCGTGGCCGGGTCCCCACGCCAGCAAAGAGGAAAAGGGTTTTACTCAATCTGCTGGACGCCATTATGCGGCATTTTCCGGTGCCGTGGCCGTCTCCGTGCCCTGCGTTGTGGCCGTGGCGGAACCTAGTGGATTGTTTCTGACGGACGGACGGCTGTCCTCGGGTAGTAAGAGCTGTTTGCATTTTAAAGAGCCTCAACCACCACAACCCACAAGCCACGGCAACTAGCCACGAAAAAGAGATTTACATTTTTGACTTCTCGAGCTCGAGCATCACCCTCACGCGGTGCCGTCTGCGGTTCTTCAGCGTGTGTTTGTGTTTATCCCGTTGGAACTCCAGTGAAAAGTGCCATCAAAAGCGCAAAAAACGAGAGAGATCCATGCGTTCATCTGTCAACTGGGGTAAGGGTTTTGGTGCGCCCCAACTCCCATCAACAGTTGGAGTTAGTGTGGATAGAGCTTTGGTGTTGTTTTCGCCCGGTAGGACACTCGGTGGGGGGGGGGGGAGATCATCCAGAGGTTCCGGTAGTTCATGCATGCGTTGCATTCGGTCTGCACCGTTGCTCATTTGAGTAGTGAAGCTTTTATGTTTTTTTTTTATTTTTTTTTTGTCTTTTCCTGGTGCAACAGGATTGACTCTGGTTTCCACTTAAGAAGGGAAGTTAGCATAGGATCATGCTCCGTTAACCATTCTGTCAAACAAAAGAACATCAAATGGGAGGTGTTCTCCCTTTACATGATCTATTAGTGATCGAGTGCTACACGTTCGATCCGTGGCCCCAGCGACTGCACGGCTCTACTGGCACACGATGTACTGGCAAAGGCCTGGAGTTCCTGGACCGAGCCAAAGCAGCTTAGCGGAACGCTAAGGCTTCAAAAGGGCGCCTGGTATGTTCACCGCGTGCAGCTCATTAAACTTTCGCTGAATTCATTATAACTTTCGCTCCCGGGAACCCCATTCCCGGTGGCCAAAGACCTGGAGCAGCACGATGGTTTCGCTATGATCTTTTACATATCCGACGCCTCGACGTCTCTATCAGGCTTCCAGGTTTTTTCTTTTTTTTTTTTCGCCCAGTTCCGGAAGCGAAGTTTCGTACTTCCCATACCTTTGGCCCATTGCCCCATTATCCCATCGTTTCTCTTCTCCCTTTCCCCCAACCACAACAAGCGAGGCACTACCGCTTCGGAGGTTTTTGAATGGTGGCCATGGAGTTACGTGAAACAAGTTTCGCTTCTCCGCAGCCAAGACGCTTCAGTTCGTGTTGGTTGGTTCCGCTCCCGGGGGCAGCTCGCCCGGACCGGGAGCCGGATTTTCAGCGTTTTCTAATGAATCTTTTAGTTTTGCTCTCTCTCACTCTGTCTCTCTATGGGGTAGTGAGAGCAATTTCCCTTCCACATGTACATGGAGGTATTCTAGAGGAACCAACTCCTAGTTTGGTGGGACGTGAAAGAGATCAAACGCTGGGCTTTTCCGGATAAACCTTTCGTAGTTTTAGGCCACGTACTCTCAGGTGAATTCATATAGAAATGAGTTTTTTGGAAGATTTACAAATAGACCCATTAAATGGGAGGAGAAACCGGATGGCGGGGTTTTTGGAAAATTCGGAAATTAATTGTTCAAAACCAACGATAGCTATTACATTGCAGAGGTAGGGGAAGAGTGCTATGAAAGTTTCTTATCTTTTTAAAATTTACTTTGGTGAAACTATCGTACTGCTGTCTCGATCGACAGGCAACAGTTGTTGTAATGAACGGTTCGATATCGCTACCCTTTGAGGGTGATCGCTGATCGAAGTTCCATGGAACACTGATCCTAAATCCTTTCGAAATGGTATCTATCGCCTGCTATTTTTTTACGTAAAAGCGGTTGGATTCTTACTTTTGTTAGGTCTTTTTAAAAAGCTTTATTTTTATTTTTAATTAATTAAACAAACTTTGACCGACAATTTAATCCTGAAATCCCTGTGCAGGCGTGTAGCAACGAAAAGGCTGACACACGTTGCATAAAATTAGTAAAACGAAAATGTTATGAAAATGGCTAAGGATTGCAAATGCTGATGCTCTAAAGGATCGAAGACCAGATCTCATCTGGTGCATCTCGGATTCCAAAAACTGCCGAACAATTCTCACCAATGCCGAATCGTTCTTAATAGTAAATATCGATTCATATCAAATGTTATGCGATATGATGTGATGCTAAGACTAATCACAAATCACTAAAACAGTGAACCAGAAGCAGTGAATCATCACTTATCGCCATAAATACAGAATTATTGGTCACAGTTTGGGCTTAGTGTTTTCCATTAAACAAAAATACGAAGTACAAGGCTCGCTATAATGTTATTAAGTTTCAAGGTTTTATCGCAAGCAATACAACAATCTACATCTACACATCTAAAGTGTGCGGTACCAATAAGCTGCCAAAAATCAAGGAACATTGCGAGATTGAAACCTTTTTGAATTTGTAAAAAGCGATTTTAAATACACGCAGCATTTTGCTGCGCAGCAACAGTTTGCTTTATCATTCAGTAACCAATAAACTTATTATTCAGTTACTAGTTTAATAGTTAATGCCATGTGAAATGTGAATATTTTTTTAAAAAAAACCTTTAATTGAAAACTGTTGACACGCTCTACGGACGGGCTCAGTAAAGCAATCACCGTAGCGTTTTTGCAGTTCCGCAACTCTATTGCTTGTTCCAATAAAGCACAACAAAATACCTGACACTTCAATTCCTTCCCCCGCTCACAAGAAAAGCGTCAGCTTCCAAAAGAAACCGAAACGACAAAACACCACGGAATGCCCGGTGGTGGTGGTGCGAAAAAGGGTGAGTCCATTACTATAAATACTCCCCGTGTCACACTTCAACAAAGTTCCTGCTGCCCATAGCTCACTTTTTCCGGCAAGCCACGCAAGCCGTGTCCCCCCGGGCCATAGATTTGTTATGGGTTAGTGAAATTATTGACAAACTAATGCCGCTGTCCGCTGAAAGTACAATCCAACGCGTGAAAAGGCGCCACCGCGCGGGTAGTCCTTGGAAGGTGTTGTGCTGCTGCACCTCGACCGAGCTGCGGTGCCCCCGTGGGGGGGGGGGGGGGGGGGGGTGGAACGAAAAACTCCTCGTCTCCTCGTCGGTGGATATACATCCTTTCCCATCAACATGATAAATGGGGTTTTAGAAAGTTTACCCCAGCCCCCCCCCCCCCCCTCAGAACACGGAACGGACACACAACACATCGACAGATCCACAGCTCCCTGGCCGGCTAAAACGGCTTCATCAGCACCCGGCGAGGGCAATAAATAAATTTGTAGCCGATTTCTTCCGATTCTGGCATCCCGCCGGCCAGTGGTATTCCGGTGCGGTTCCTTCGCCACACGGACACAGCAAACTCCTATTGATTATTTATGTGATAGCGAACAAATTTATTGGGATGTGCTTCATTTCTTTTCGCGGAACCGCGCACTGGACAGATCGCCACGCGCTTGCTGTTGGCGGTGTTTGTTCTTTGTGACTCGGCTTTATTTTTTTTTTGTTTTCGTTTGTTTTTTTCGTGGACGATTAGATCCGTCCGCCCTGGGCATGGCCAGGCACAAACAATAAATCGAACGCGAATGTTTCAAGAGAGCAGGAGGGGGGCGAGCAGTGAAGCTACGCGAAACAATCATCGGAAAGATGGTCCATAAATTGTGGCTAACGAACGCGCGTCTGCTGCCACCGGTCATGCCACCGGTTCCGCACCGGTTCCGAACCTTCCGGATCGGTTTCACGCCACTGGAACTGTCTAGAACTACGTCGAAGTGACCCCGGTGGATCCGTGGGCGGACAGAACGGAACGGAACAGAAAAGCAAAATGAACAAATCCTTCAAATCCCAGACATCATCCCCCCGGACACCTCGCACACCATGGTGTCCTCGCATTCCCAGTTCCCGTTGTTTTGTCTGGATTGGCGAGATCGTTGGTTTGCTACGAAGTAAAGGCCGTTATAGCGATTTGCTTACAGCACACTAGCCCATTAAGAATTCATTTCAATCGCTTTGTCCCCGTTGTGTGGATGTTGTTTCACATTCGATGACACACTTGTTTCCCGGAGCGAGTGCCCTCCAGGCACACGACAGTCCATCTGTTGCTGAGCGGTTCCTCCATTTGCCATTTGGACAGGACCACATGCAGGCGCAGCAGCAGCAGCAGCAGCACAAACGCCAGCGCAGCACGAAACCAATCATCATACTGCGAACCGATTCCCTCCACGTACACGCTGCACCACCAGTCTGCTGGCCACACGGGAAACACCGCAGATTCACCCGCGGGCTAGACGTAAAGCAATCAAAGCAACTCCAGGAACAGGAGCAGCGGTGGAACTGGTGCTGGAGCAGAGGAATCCTTTTTCATTAAACATCAGCAGCAGCCGGAGACAGTGAACCAGTGGGTGGACAGATCCATCGGACAGTGATTGATTACGATGCACTTCAACTTCCACACGCGAACCGGCCGGAACAGACAGAGAAGCGATGAGGACGAGGGCTTAAAGGGCTGCAAGTTGTCATTCGTTTATACCGGACGCCCGAGACAAACGGTTCGCACAGCGCCACGGTTCACCATTACTGGGGCGTTAATTTATGGAAATGATTGGGTAGAGAGATCAAACGAAATGGGCGACACATGGTCCATTGGCCCGGCGCAAAGGCGCCTGCCGTGGTTCAAGGATATTTAATCTCCTTCCTCCTGGACAGCGCGTTCCGGGCGCTGCACTCGTTGCTGACCCTTCCAGTGTGTTCTGTTTGTTTTGTGTTGAAAAATGCATAACACTCCACCGTGATCGCTCGTCTGTGTCCGGTCCACACACTCCTATGTGGCCCGGATCCGGAACCGGAAATTGTGAGACCCAATTGATACGTAAATGTTGTTGTTTCAAGTCGGTTCGGAAGCTGGCACAGCTGTTTGCGCTTCCCAGCCCACCTTCTTTGTGCTGCTGCCACTGCTCCGCACTGCTTATCGGTCAATTCCGAAGAAGGCACTTCAAGGATCTGGAAGAGAGTGCACTTAGAATTACGTCAACCCCCCGGCGGCCGGCCATTGGCTTATCACCTGGCAGAAGATACTTGGTACCGGTAGCTTCCTGCTTCGTACGCTGCGGTTTACTTATCGATTTTCCCGAACGGATTATCCGCTCCCAATCCAATCCGGTCGTCCGGTCTGTTCCGATGCGATGCAATTCGAATGTGTGTTGCTCTTCAATAAATCATTGAAACGATCTAAAAATCAACCAGCGCGCTGTGGTTCCCAATCTTCTCCCATTTACCCACCGACAAAACATGATGTCGGATGTGTCCCCCCCTTTTCCGGCCATTCTCCTTCAGTTTCCGGTTCCCGCACACACAGCGGAGGGAGAGAGAGAGAGAGGGAGCTTGTTGACAGATGTGCTCGTAAATGTAACAACAATGTTTACTTAAGAGCTTGCCCCAGAATCTTCTGCACGGCAGTCTCAGTAGCCATCGCCATCATCACCGTCATCATCATTTCGATCATCGTCTGCGTCGTCGTCGTCGTCGTTGCCACCATCATTAATGTCGTCGTGGTGGTCGTCATCCTGCTGCTGCTGTGGCGTTGTTGGTTGGTTCTTCACCGACCTTCACCATCGGGCGGTCAACCACCGGTGGCCAGACCGTGCTTACCGAACCAGCTCAACATTCGACTCATCATTGCCACCATCACACAGACATTTGCCGCACTTTCCCTCTGTTCCGCCGCGCTTTTATTGGTTCCGTCTCGTCTCGAGAACGAGAACCACCCCGGAACCCCAAACCACGGGCCACGTCTTCTTGCGCCGCACTGGAGTGGTTTACTTACCTTTCCACCAACACCAGCAGCGCCGTGGTTTGGTCTGCCAGGAATGGTCGAAGGTTAAGTCCTTTTCAGTCCCTGACCGACTCACACATACAGCGAGCGAGGCACACCTGAGAGTGGGCTACTAGCGGGTAATCTCACCGCTATCGACACTTGTGGTTCCGGTTCGATTGAAACAGCGGCCCGCACGATCCGTTGAACCGTCTCGCCACCGGCGGCCCACCATCTCCATTTCCGGATCCGTCATTTTCGAACGACCCCCCCCCCCCCCCCCCCACCCTGGAGCCAACTCTGGGCCGTTGGCAACGATGACGTACTGGAAGTCCGAAAGGGATCGAAGGATGCGAGTTGTATGCTTTATTTGTATCATTTTCAATTCTTTGGCCCATGGCAGAACAGAGATCGGACATCTTCCGACAATGTACCCACCGCCGACCGGGACCGACCGGTGGTGCAGGAGAGTATTAGTTTTCCGGTGGCACATCCGGCAACCGACCGAAGCCGCACCCCTTTTCCGTCCCGTTTCCGCTTGCACAGAAGCCAAACACACTGCACACCGGATGCTGGCACTGGCACACTGGCACTCTGGCGTTATGATATGCGGCGGCCTTCATGGTCCGGGATCGTACCAACAACCAGCAGGCAGCAGGCAGCACCAGAACCAGCAACACATGTTCCAGCTCACGGATACGAATCCTTTACCGTGACACTGAAAGCACAAACCCATAATCCGGTGACGTATGGGAATAAAATGCAAACAGAGACGATACGATGGCATGGCTCTTGCTGGCTGGCTGGCCACTGTCCTCTGGCGAGAAGATTAGGGAGGAAAACACCGTGCTGGGCACTGGGTCCTGCAAATCGGAAATGCAGCTCGTAAATAAATTTGAGGAAATCATTAAGTAATGGAGCGTTTTCGGTATGAAAATTGATATCCAACCTGCCATTCCTGACGGTCGCATTCGGAAAAGGTGCGGTCGGGCCACAGGGCGGGTATGACGACTACCGACGATATCCGAGTGCCCGACGTCGAGTGCGACGGTGAGAATGATGAAGATAATCCAGGTCGCTCTTTGATGCTCGTCCATTCCACAGTCCGGAACTGGTGCACAGTGGTTCAATTGGTTGAACGAACCATCGGTTTCCTGGTAGACCACAGGCTTTCTGTGCGATTGAACCACTACCACCAGCAGCAGTGAGGGAATTGTTGATGGATACGGAATCCAACATTTAGTCGGCGTCTGTTGCCGTCTTACAAATCAGACCATTATCAACGGTAGAACAGGATATCGAATCATATCGTATACGGTGTTTGCAATCTTATCCTGTTGTTGTTTAGATTGATTGATGATGAAACCATCGTTGCATCAGATTTGAATACAGAACACAGCTTCAGCTGGTAACACTTAAGCAATTATCTTTCTAGATAGACGAACAAGTGAAATTGTAGACACGAGTCCAACATTCTTTTAAATTATGTCCCAATTTATTGGAACCCAAAGATAGGTTAAGGTAAAGGTCAATGTGTAGCTTCAAGGATCAATGACTGGCTCTGCAGCATTAAAACCAAGTACCTACCAAGAAAAAGGAGTCGTTGGTTGTACTTACAAACGCTTCTCAGGGTCATGCTTGCCACTTGCGGTCAATAAACTTGAAGCTTTTCCTTTGAACACATTAGCACAGCATTTGAAGCAGTCATGCATCACATCTTCAAACAGAAGCGGCTCCATTCATAATTTTTACGGCACCGGACACCAGTGGTGGGGAAGAAAAATGTACTTTTGCCCCTACAAAACCACGTGCCCATTTGGCTAATTGCTTGAACTGATCATTCAATACCGAATGGATGGACGAACCGATCCTATTGATTCGTCTCAATGAAAAGAACGGACGTTGGCCCGTTCGTTATGCCAACGAGAAAGAAAGCAAAATGATTTTTACACCACCCAGCACCGTACAAACTCAACAAACAAAACTGCTCCATATATTTACTTCGAGAGTCGTCTGCCTGGTGAATAATTTAATTCATCTTTAGTGCACCAATCCCCGGACAGTACCGGTTGGTTTTGAGGCATGTCCTCACATCCAGTCCCGGGTCTACCGGTAATTATTTACCCAAGGCGGTTCATAATTTTGAGAGTTTCGGTGTTCTGTAAAAAACACTCACCCATAATTCCGAGCAGCAGCAACAGCAAAGGACTTTCCCAGGTTCCTTTAACAGAAGGAACGACGACGACGACGACGGCACCGATGGTAAAGTAAATCCAACTCAACCGGGGACGCACGCATGGTTTAGTGTTTGTACAGCCCGAACGAACCGAACCGGTCCAAGAAGGCTTGGCATGTGCCGGCAACCCGGGCAACAAAGAGCCCGGGTCCCGGTTCCATTTTAC
>NC_064877.1:46442500-46455000 GCF_943734665.1 Anopheles aquasalis
AGTTAAAATGTTGAAGTCAAAGGAATTAAATTAAATAGAAATTAAATATATAGGTGCGATTAAAAATAAACTAAAAGCAAAGCGCGACAAATCAGGGAGCAGTTTGTAAGGTGATTTTTGAGAAAACCACTTAAAAGGATGCGAGATGCACGATGCTTTTTGAAGGTGAAATTCTTGGCTAAGCTTGCCATAATTTATAGCAAACCGCCGAAACCGACAAACGGCAAACGGCGACGCGGAAATACGGCGTGTACGTGGTACAGGAAAGTAAAAGCAACAAGATTACTAAGCGCACAGATAAACAGAAATAACAATTAACAGATCACTACACCAACACACTACAAACACATTTGCTCTCGCACTAATAATCTCGTCGTCGTCGTCTTCGTCGTCGTGAAGCTTGGCCCGCATTCCTCGCACTAGCTCTCCTCGCCATTCTACGATTCTTTTCATTTTCTTGTAAACTTTCATTAATCTCTTCTCTTACGTACATATTTTGAAAACGGATACGTGTTGTGTACTTTTTTTTATAGAAAAATGGAATAAATCTGCTCAGTTTCTCGCTCTACTAATGTTCTCGTCCCTGATCGGTTTACAAACTTCCCATCCCGTTCGATAGGAAAGAAATCACACGAAATCTTTTCTCTGTTCCCTCTAACGTGTTTGATTTTTTTTGGGAAAAAATTGATGCCCAGTCCATTTGAGAATGATGTCCCGCCTTGTTACACCCCATCACTAGCATTGGCTCAAGATTGTTCCAAAGGGACCCGGGGATCACACGCCACAAAAAAAAACGCATTTCCAATGTGCTCTGTGTGCTTGTGATCTGTGTTCACTTCCGACCCTCGGTTATCACTTCAACTCACCCGCCTGTGATTGTGAACAATCTTGCAATAAGTTTCTGTAACTTTCTTTGATAAGTTCTCGTCTCTCTTTTGGTTCGATCACACGTTTTCTCTCACTTCACGTACTGTTTTGCACAGTCTTTCCTCATTTCTCCACTACCGGCCGATACCCTGCTCGGCCGTTTTACCTACGATCATAGATCCTATATCTTTCATCTTCACTCTTGGCTAAAAAACAAACCCAAAATTGTTTATTGTATTGTTACTTTCTCTCGTATGTAAGAAGATAAATGCCCTACTACTGCTGCGTACTATTTTGGCGCAATCGGGACGCCGATGGGCAGCATTCGCAGCCGTCAGAATCTCTAAAAGCGATTTTAGAGTGGCGGTGGCGATGCCGATAGTCAAAATCGATACAAGACATGCGCCGTGTGGTTTCTGATCGGATGAAGTGGACAGTGGATTAGACACGACCGACGACTGCGCAAGCATCTCCTCTATTCAATGGAGATGCGAGTCAGCAGCAGCCCTCTTTTCTGTAGCCAGGCTCTAAAATATACAGACGACAATATGCTCGCATTAGAGATGCAACGGGCTGCACAACACGTTGAGCTGGTCAGTGTACAACCATGAAGGGGATGATAATGAATATGCACAAACTTACCCGATACCTGCTCCCAGCAAAAGTGATAATACATTCGTCAGAACGATCGAGTACAGAAACTCCCGCGAAAACAGCGAGTTTTTTCCTACGCGAACCTGTCTTATCGAGTACCCAGAGTGACTGGTTTTAGTGCACTCTTCTTGGCCAGCCTTTTTGGGATGTTCGAATTTCCACTCTCTAAAAAGAAAAGAATGTCGATGAATGAGCTTCTTCGGCGTTTCTTAAGTCGCGCGCAAAATACTCACTTTGGTGGTTGCTGATCGGGTCGACTACTCCAGTCCCATACCCAGTCTGTATCCTTCACTATATCACCATCCTGAAAAAAGAGGACAATATCACATCAATTACTTTCCAGTTTACTCACATTATTAAACGACTAAAAGAACATAGCTTGAGTTACAGGCGGCGGCGGATTCTCAACGTAAATTATTTTAAAGTCATCGACAGACGATCACTGTCGAATGAAAAAAACGTGATCAGGCTGTTATTCACGTTATAACAGCTCTTTTCCTGTTTGTAATCTGTACTTTGAATCGATGGATGCATCAAGCAGACAACAATCCCGCTCACAATGCACGTGACAATTGTTTTTAACGCAATCAACATGAACAAGTAGAGGTCAGATGGAATGGGTTTCAGACTTAAGATTTTAGGCCTTAAAATTCATTAGATGAAAATCATTCAACCACAATGTCCAGCACAATAATAATCTTACGTCCGATCATTTGCATCGTTAGAGAATGATCTTTTGTGAAATGTCCAAAAAGGTCACCGCGCGTGTGAGACCATCGCATGACCTCCTTCCGTTTGTGACACCGGATAGGCCCCCTCTCGAAAAGAAACCAAATATCTTGACCAAATACACGAACGTAGAGAAACGAAGCAAAACAACAATAGCCCCCGAGAAACGGCATCGCATTACGCCATCGAACCCGCTCGGGCGCCATTCCATCCGTTCGACATTCAGCCAGAAAGCGTCACATTCACCTCTCTCTCTCGCACGAAACCCCTGCACTACAAGGCCATGCGTGGCGTCGTTCCGGCCGTGTCTACCGATCGCGATCTGCCTACCTTGTTTTCATAGTTGATGTAAACATTTTTGAGATCTTCCTCGGTGGCCGCTAGCTCGGTGTTTGGGCTGTTCGGTGGCGATTTGGGGCTACCGCGAGGGGAGTTTTTGCGCGAGCTCGTCAACGACGCCACACGGCTCGATTCCTTCGACTCACGTTGAGCTTCCCGTAGCAGTCTTATGTACTCTTCCACCGATCCGAACGGTAGTGGCGTTGTCCGTTCCGGGCTCCTGACGTTCAGCTCGGGCGGGGTAAGGCTCACCAGCAGCTGGCTGCTACTGCTCGGGACGGTCGTGGTGGTGCTAGCGCTGGGGATAGCACTGCTGCTGCAGCTGCTGTTGTTGCCCGAGTACACGGCTGCTCCCACCGATCCCAGTCCACCGATCGTACTCTGGCTCGTAGTATTCGACGACAGCTCGATCCATGATTCTGCAAAAGGGGGAAAAAAGGAAAACCACAAACCGCAGCGTTACCAATATGCCCCAATTGAGTAAAAGAACCCCATTCCACCGAAACCACCGTCCACTGGAACATACAAAACACGATCCACCACCACCCGGGGGGGGGGGGGAGATAGCGTGGAACGCGATCGCCTGCAATCGCATATGACCTTGACAGCGGCAACATCGCATCGCACTGGGGTGCTGTTGGTGTATCTTAAAGAATTCTTTGTCTGTTTTGTCATCGATTTTGATCCCCTCTTTTATCCCTCTCGATCGTTTCTTTCCGTCTTCACCTTTGCTTCGGTGTCTTGTTGGAAAAAGAAGATCCACAACCGGGCGTGTGAATTGCTAACGAAGGGAACCGGTGGTCATCGATCCTATGCGCGCACGTCAGAATTGAATTAATATTTATAACAAGCGAACCCCACGCAACCGACCGGCCGGCGGTACACATTAACGCACCAGGGCAGCATGCTGATCAGCCACAGCTTAGCTTCCCTTCGTTGTTGTAGCTTCCGCTCGACCGGAAGTACACACGCTAGTGATGTGCGTGCCACCGGAGCAAGCATAACGGCAACACCCAACACCATAGAATGCAAGGGTGAACAACAGATTCGAGCTCAGCTATCGTATGCTTATACTATCCAACCAGAATGGGGATCGCTGATTCTGCTGCTACCCACGTTTGTCGATCTTCATCTGTTGCTGTTGCTGCTGCTGCTGGAAACCAACCAACCATGAGTAAATTTTGGGGGACAGCGAATATTTCATTTTTAAAACATTCAATTTAGCCAACGCCTTGTTAACCTTCCCTCCACACCAAAAGCAGCACCGCCTTTTCATTTTGTGGTTCTCTGTGGGAGTGTTTGTATCATTTAATTTAGTAAAATTCAATTCAATCTGTTTCAGCGCCGGTTTCACTTCACGCGAAACAACCATCGTGCACGAAACAACGCAACAGAAAGTGAACTGGAACACAGAGAACGGAACACGCACCCCTTCTGTGCATGTGATGGCGCATCCATGTTTAGCTTCCGATGGTCCGTAAACCAAACACAGATATAGTAAACAAACGAGACGCTCCACTTCTTTATTTCACTATAAATGGCCTGACGGTAACCAGGGGATGGTCCACCGAGAGCCAGCAGAATTTAATGACTGTTTACGTGACACATTTTGTGGAAGGCAGAAAACACGATCGAGATATGATCGTGTACCCAGCGATACATCGAAAGTCGAACAACATTCGCTCGCCAGACGATCAGTAACGCACCTTCTGATACTGGCTCTTGGCAAGATACATGCAAAAATGTTACTAAAATAGTATAAAAATCGACGAAACTGCGCGCTGCGTAAAAAAAGTCAACAATTCGCGATACAATGTCCGGGTCGCTAATGATTTCCATTGAGAACGATAAAACCTGTACGCAGCAGTACAGAGAGAGAGAGGTGATAAAAGGGTTCCAGCACAAACAACATTCGTGAGTCAAACATAAACCCCGCTCGCATCGTCTCCCCGCTTTTTCTCTGATAAGCAGCCGCCGACGCCACCGCCGTGAGGTGTGATAAACACACCGGTCACCCGTCCATTGTAAACTGCGGGGAACGCTGCTTTGCTGCTCCGAATGTAGCTCCATTTTTTTTTAAACAAATAATACCCACGAGAACATCGAGGGCACAAAGAAGACGTCAGTGGCATCTTCGCCTTCTTGGAGACTTATTTCCGGACACAACGCTCCATCCCTATGTGTTTACGCTTTTCGCTTTCCCATCCTCCAAAAAGGATGATGAGCAGACTGACACAGAGTGTCCCGGTGGAACGATGACGTCAATCTAGATGCGATAGACGCGTGCGAACAGGAAAAACCAATGATGAGCGTGTGTCAGACAGACGTTTTTCCATTTCACGGCTCCCCATCGGGCTACAGGACAAAGAGGGTTCCCCCGGTTCCCGGCCATCTGGAAAGTGCGAAGAAGCCGCACACATCGCGTGTTTGTTGTCCGCTTTTTTACGATGCATTTTGCTTTTGCGCCGTGCACACGACGTTTGTTCTTTGTTCAGCTCGCGACACGATGCGGAATGTTCACTGATTCAGATCAACGATCGTGGTGGTGTGTGTTACGAAAGAAGCGCCTTATCACCCTAGACAAAACATCAAATTGTGGTTGGACGCACCACCGTTTCCGTTTGTAAACGGCAGGAAAAAACAAACCAATCTCTGTATGCAACAACGGTGGCCACAGATACTTCCGCACAATCCTTGGTCTAAAACTTAATCCTTCTACAAGAACGAAGAGAATGCAATGGGGGGCTGGCCACTGGCAAGTTGCCCGAAAACATGATTCGCCAGCAACGCGGCCAACGTGTTGCATCACCTTCTCGCCACCATCACCAGTGGGGCACGCGTTTCCGATAGCGTGGCCACGTCGCTCTGTTGTTAGCGTAGGTCAAGAATAACAGAAACATTAGAAACCGGCAGCTACGAAGCAGTGAGCAGCGAAGGTTATTACCGGCGTTCTCACACGGCGTTGCGGTTCCTTCGGCCAAGCGTTGGTCGGAACACAAATCGATCGCGACACGCGAACAGAGATCTCGAATCGCGCAAAGCTCACAAGTGTAGCCACAACTAGTTAGCGTGCTTGTTCTGGCTCTGTAAACCGGTACTGGCCAGTACCAGAATCAGGCAGGCAGGCAGGCAGGCAGGCAAGTTCAAGGAAATCTAACGCCCTCCGTGGGTCATCATCTCGGAATTATCACGGGGCGTAAGTAGTAGTACATAGTGTCCAAGTGGCAACACCGATGTCTGGACGCGCGAACATGCGGCGCACATCTCGCGCTCGCCGTCACGTTGCTGGTGCATGGCCAGGGAATTACGCCGGTATATGGCAGCGCCGGGTGTTAAAGTGTTTGTTGTTGCAGGCAGGGTGTGCGCGCATCCCTTTTGGCTGATTGTTGACGCCTTGCTGCTGCTGGACAGAGATTGAATCATCATACACGCCCTTTACATGCGCTCGCGCACGCACCATGGCCAGTGTGACGGAGGAAAGACATTCCCCTAGCGATGACAAGATATGATAGTAGCAAACGCTGTTCCTCGCGGTGAAATGGCAAGGAACATGGGTAGCATGGAAATGATGATGCACGACACTCCGATAACGTTTAAATCGACACCTTCACCCGGAGGATTTCTATGACGCAAATCAATGGAAACACACTTTCATTTGCCCACGCCCCGACCATAAAGCGGTAGGTGTGTTTTGCTCGCGAAACTCCCGTCAATTAATTAGTATTCATCGAGCAGCATGATCAGCTCGAGGCGTAAACGTAAATGGCCGTGCGAGCGCACGTCAAACACCGGCCCGTTTACGTAGTAATTTTAGTTCGCCATCACGCCATTCCACTGCACCGGACTTCCAGCTGCTGATGATGGATGGCAATCGATGGCAAAGGAAACGCCTCCCGGAGGATCCATCCTTGGCCACAAACAGGCGGTGCAGCATCAATTAAATGCCTGTAGTGTTGGTCTGCGGTGTGACATAAATCAATCGCAATCACATTAAACGCTTCCGCCTCCGACAGACCGAGGCTAGATAATGAGGTGATAATAAGGCAGATTACGTAAATGATCGTGCACGTTCTAAGGTTCCCGAAACAGACGATGGTGGATTTTTTTATCCCCGCGCTGAAACGAGTGATCGATAGCTACACCACGACACCAAAAGGGAAAGGCGATTGTGTTTGTTCAGTGAGCAATAACACCCTGCACCCCACAAATGGTCGCTGCTAGTGCTGCCTACATTCATGCTGTACCATCTGGGGCACTCCACACTGCTCATCGATCGCTCCTCGGAGTATGTCGCAACCGGCACACGAAAGACTCTCTATGGAGGTGTTGGAGCAAGAGCATATTGCATCCATTCAACTGCTGCCGACCCCAGAGAGCTGGTTGGTAGGTGGTAGGTGTTGACCACCATATTTGGCCTCGATTTTCTCGAATCGCTGCGCACAATGTACGCGCTCTGTATGGCAGGATTAACGAAATCGTTCACTTGGCCACTAGCAGCATGAAATCGTAGTAATGCGCGGATTGTAAACGCGGCACGGAAATGCTTGTTCTGTGCGTTTGCCATAAGCCAACGAAAGAACTTAAACCATACACGAAGCGAGGAAGCCAGTGGGCGCACCAAACGAAACGAATTGTGCTTATCAGCATTTTCGCCGGTTTTTGTAGGTCAGCTGGAGCGTATCTCGGTGGCCGGGCACGGTCCGATAACGAGGAGTCGAGTTTCAAACTTTTGCTTACTCCGAGCGTCAGGTCAACAACAAACAGTGAACCAGTGCGTCACCAACAAACCCTCCTGTTCCCTCCTGTTGACCTACGGAGATTTCACACGAAACGGAACCTTATCTGGGTTTTTTGACATAGCCAATGAGCCAGTTCTGGCCGCGAATGGGCGAATGTACGGTGGTGGTGTGAACAATTTTCAGTTCGCACTTGATGCGTGAATTTAGAGTTTTCGAAATCAAATCCAGAGATAGCTTTCTCTATGAGGAGGATCGACCTGAAAGAAAGTCATACTTTTAATTCCTGCAAATAATGCAATTCTCTCGGAATGTTTTAACAGCAGGATGTCCGTTATCATATGTTCATCTCGTCATCTGTTGTTGTGTCTACTGAAACTGTAAACTTAAGCCATTTAGAAAAAGTGATTCCGCATTCAGACGCTTCTCGGCTGCTGCTGCTGCTGCTGTTGCTGTTGCACCGGAAAACAACAGAACCGCAACCGAGGGACACAGTTAATCTCTCTAACAGCCCCCCACCCCCTATGGTGATAGCAGCAGCAACAAGGCGCACAGCGCGCCCAATGCTAATCCAAATGCCAGACACTCTGGAGAGGCTGAGATTACGCCATTTACTGCCACACCACATTGCAAGGCATGGCAGGGATGGCTTTAATCACAACTCACACCCACGGCCGCCAAGCCAAGCGAAGCCAAAACGGTTCGTGAACTCACGAGGACGGACGACAGACAGGTCCAGCCAGCCAACACGCCATCCATTCGTCAACGTCAACAACGAATTGCCAGCCAGAGCAACAAAGAGACAGAAGCAACCGGAGAAGGGGTACTCACCCCCCCCCCCCCCCCCGCGGTATGTCGTTCGATGGAGTGGGACTGATTGTCATTATTGACGCTTTGCGCCGCGGTCACGAAAATATTGACCCAGTAGCAGCGTCGAAGAGACTTCTCCAAGGTGTTGCAAAGATTGCTAAATATTTAATCAAGTCAAGATGACGACGACGAGGTCGTTGGTGCAGCTACTGCTTCTTCGTGAAAGTCATCTGATTGTCTGATAGCTGTAGCTGATAACAAAAGCGCAAAGACTTGATGACCAACAACCTTAGCGGCGCTAGGACGCTGCATTGTGTGCGCCTGTGTGTCTGATGAGCACTTGACGAATTGCAAAGCAAAAGAGACGCGATCCCCTCCATTGCCAATGACCGATACGCGAAACCAAGCGATCGCCTGCCGACCGTTATACACGGCATCATGTGCGCTCGACACCCAACAAGCGATAATGATGATGATGATGATGACGACGGTGGTGGTGCTGATGCCGTTGACCTACATTTACCATGGATTTGCACTTGGGTGCAATTCCGTTGCCATTCCTCTGCCACCCAGTTTTAACCGATCCGATGAGACTGTCGATCGGTTGCACCTGGTGCATAGCTTCCGTATGACGTTGGACGAAAATGCAATAATATCCTGAGTGCATCGTACTTAATTTACGACCCAAAGGCCTACAAGTGGCGTCCACTTCCCGGGGCGAGGCGCAAGGCCGTCGGGGCGACACGTCCGCTGTTTACGGATTGCAGCAACTGCGTCTCAGACAGAGTGTCGCTGTTTACCGGGGTAAGGGATTTTTGTAATGCGCTTTACGTACGATTTACGTCTTCGCCGATTTACGTGAGTTAATTTCCGTAAATATTGTCTCGTCGGGAGGGAAATGGTAATGAAATAGGAATCCATGCTGTCCAAGCTGCACGTAGACGTTGACCTTCACTGGACGCTGGAGCTTCCCCTTATCGATGCAGCCGCATCCGAATCAGTCCGCTCTATGCCACCGTCACCCGTCAATCAAGTTCATTCACCGACGGAACGAATGGCGGCTGGGCGGACACGGAATGAAAATAGAAATTTGCCACTCATCATGCCACGACTATTTAGGCAACGGTCCTGTTGGATGAGGATCATGCATCGTACGATCGAAGCATGCTGTACTGTCCCATTTTCAGTGATGCGCCGTAAAACATTCTGATGGTGAATTGGCTGCATGGAACGTGGTAAGCCATGACGCTGGCTGGAAAGTCACCGGTAACTTGACGTCACTAAATGGTTGCCAACATTGCACCATTACATTATGCACGTCGTTGATAGTGAGAGGGATGCCTTATCAGCTAACCCATACAGGTTCCGTGAGGTGCACCACAAAACAAAGAAATCGAAAGAATCGTCTTGATGCGCGCTGGTCACCAGAACTGAAACCAGAACTATTCGACTTTTTTTTCTCTTCCAATCGCCATGGCAATCGCCGTGTCGTCTTATCAGCGGGAACGGGGGTACCGCATGGTGAGGGCAAAAACGATGTAGTGCACCCATGGTGAAACCCTCCTCCCACACCACCCCCACAAATTCCGCACAAAATTCCCGTGTGGAAGGGGACACGGCGCAGGAGAAACGTTGAGCTAAAACGAGAGGAAACTTACGACGCAATAACCGCTCCCATCGCATGGTGCGTAGCGAAAGATTGCGTTTTGCCCACAAAATAGACCACAAGCAACCGGCGGGTTGTTACTTACCACCAAGCTCCTCGGTGCCCATCTTCATCAACGGACTGGAGGCCATCGATTTGCTGCTGGAAGCCAGTGCCGACTTCTTGTCGCTCGACAAACCGATCGTTCGGAACATCTCGAAGGGAGGGATGGACGGACGGACGCACGCACTCACGACGCACTCTCTGGGACTTTGATGCACTTTTTTATTTCTGGAATGTTGCTACTCTTCTGGGGGGGTTGAGGGTGTGTTTGATTTTCCCACCTCGTCGCCCGCCTGTTTTCCACCGTTTTTCCACCCCTCGACCGCGATTCGGTGTTTAGTAAACAAAGAACGCCTTCAGCTATCTCGTTCTCTCACTGTCGATCTCTCTCTTCCTGTCGCGCACAGCTGGACTCGGGTCAATTGCGCTCCAAACGCGTCTTCAGTGAAATCCACACACGTAAAGTAAGTATTCACGCACAAACGTAGGTACGCAAAAGCAATTGGCCACTTCTGATCGTACGATTCCCTTTCCACCGCGAAAAACGGGCGCGTCGTCACAAACAGCGGAGGTGTTTTTCCTGCCTGCCGTTCGTCACGTACACATTTCGTTGAACCAAAACCCGTTCCTTTGTTTGCCCCGTTTGACGATTTGTTTACAACGCGTTGAATCCTGTTTTTTTTTTGTCTCGTCCGCGAATTGCTGGATGATTTTCTGGCACCGATCGAAAATCGAGTCACACAAAGAACCAAACGACTGTCGTGAAATAGGAGCGCAATTTGGACGCGTTTCTGTTTTGCTTGAGGTAACGCGGAAAATTAAAAAAGGCTGGCTTCACGGTATTTTAAAACGGAGTGAGCGAAAAGAGCGAACGCAAGGTGTCTTCAATAACCAGCAGCAATCACCACACGGCGCCATATTGGTTTTTATGTTTGACAGTCAAAGTCACTGTTTTCGAGGAAAAGAAACCAACCCGAATACGGAAAATGCGCCATGAAAGTGGCACAAAAGTGTGCTATTCTCTCAGGATGCGCAGTATAATCGGCATTGAGTCGGTTCCAATCCAACCCGTTTGGTTTTTTGTACTGTAGAAGTACAAGTAGAAGACAATTTCACAATAATTCAAATGTTTACATGAGTTATAACCGCGCTTTGTTTAGTCACTGCTTGATCGCTAACCGTTCAGTAACACTGCAGATCGAAGAGTGCCCTGAAAATTCCTGAAACAGCAGACGAAAGTAAAGGATTCTTGGTGTTTCTGGTGAAAGGAAAACTCTGTGAAAAATGTCGTCTGAACGGAAAATACTCAAAGCTACACGCAGGAAGAAGGAAGATTACATAAATTCCTTGCCCGATGAGGTAAGCAAGCATCATTTGGAGCGATTTAAACACTTCGATTACATTTGTTGTTTTACGTACAGATTCTCCGGATTGTTTTTGACCGCCTGGAACTTGGAAGCGTGAAAAACGCGTCCGCAACATGCCAGAGATGGCACAGCATCATATTTCTGAGCGGATATGTATGCAGATTCGTCTTCAAAGTCGAGCTAAGCTCATCTTTCCGCAACACATCGGCGCGACAGATGCAGATAATGGAGTTGAAGGTTATGGTGGCAGAGTCTCAACGGTGCTATCGAAACATACACTGGACGATTGCAGAAGGATTGGAAGATAGTGAATTATCATCTCTTTGGGAGGCTATCCATCCGAAAGTTACGAAACATCTCCATTCATTGAAGCTTTCCTATGTGAATTCTTCCAAGTTCCTTCCATGGATAGCTGATTCGTTACCGTTGATGCCGGAACTCCAGTCGCTTACACTAAAGGACCGTAACAGTTATTACGGTACCCAGGATGTCATACCAACTCTCCGTAGCGATAATCTGAAGCATTTGAAAATCAATTGCTGGCTTAAATACCGACTGGATATGCCACATTTGCAATCATATGATGGTACACTGTCCTCAATATATCTTCCTGACGACAGCCTAGAGGCAGTTGCCCTTTCAAACCTGAAGGATTTAACGGTGTATATGTATGGCGCATATACAAGTCCGCAGAGCATACCGATGCTACGATCCCTCTTTCGTCAGGCTCGTCTAGAAAAAATCACGTGGGATCCTTCTCTACCTAATGAGGTTTTCTCGTTAATTATTGAAACTTGTACACTTAGAGAATTTTACTTGGAACCTGGCAATTCGATAGTTAATAATTTACATTGTCTCGCAAAGCTCAAGAGTCTTCGTGTACTTGAAATCAGCGCTTGTTCGATAGACATTGACCTTTCGAAAGTAAATCAGCTGGAGGAACTGCAACTTTCCTATTTAAGGAATGTTGTAAAACTTCCTACCTCGATTAAAAAGCTTCAGGTGCATGTCACGACCGACAACGAACTAAACATGAGTCATACCATCCTTACCTCTGGTATTCACTTGACAGAATTACTGGTGGATATTGCTGAGGATGTTTATTTTAAATGTCATGCTCCGCTTGATATAATTCAAACCCTTCCTCATCTAAAATATCTAAAAAGGCTCAAGTTTATTAATGGACGTTTTAAGAGGTCAAGTTTCCTCTGCATGAACGCTCCCTTGGAAACTCTGCACCAGCTGCATTTCGAGGAATCCAATGTTAGCTCCAAACATTTTCTTGGGCTC
>NC_064877.1:46460000-46467500 GCF_943734665.1 Anopheles aquasalis
CAGGATGACCGACCGGTATCGATGTTTGATTTTTGCTTCGATCCCGGCCTTCAGCTTGGTGGTTTGTTTGCCGAGTGATTGGTCGGTGTCGGGGCAACACTCGGGACAATTGAACCGGGAACATCCTGGACAGGACGAGCGTACCATTCCCAACCGGTAACCGCAGGCATCCTGGTGGTGTCGGTGGATTGGATTGAAGGATTAGGAACCGAACCCTCGACAGCTCGTGGGCTCGTGGCGGCTCAGCTAATTGGGGTTAAATATTATCATTTCCACCTCCTTCATGTGTTCCCGTTACCCCTAGAGCTGGAACTGGATGATGATGATGATGATGATGATGATGACGCCTGATTCTCGCTCGCTCGCTCGCTCGACCTCGTACGGCTTCCACGTTTCCTGTGCGGTTTTCCGTCCGTCCTTTCGGCAGGTTTATGGTTTTATTGCGGTCGGCCACCCCCGGGGGCGGCCACATCGTCGCGATTTGAGGCTGCCTCGCAGAAGTTTTCGCCGTCGGCAGCGGCAAAGATTAGTAAGTTTTCGGGCGGAAACCGAGGCGAAACCGCAAACACAAGCCATACGACCCTGGCGCGATCGGGCCGCTCCTGCAAAATGTGCAAGGAACTGTGGCCACGGAGTTGCAGGGCATACAAGCCAGCCAGCAGCAGCAGCCACCCATTCCGAGCCAACGGTGTTAACAAGAAACATCGTCTAACAAGCCTTAAACGGCGTGGTACAATTAAAATCAATTTCGAATCCCCCCGAAAGGCAAAAGCTTCTAACACCGCGGTTCCCTGCTGACTTCTTTTCGGTGGTGCTGGGCAGGGACCGGGGTATCGGACGGTTTTATTGGCTCATTTTTCTCTGGTTCACCGGCTGCCTGGCTGGCAGCAGACCAACCTGCGCTTTTGGCGGCAACTCGACCTCCACTTCGTGCGGCACGGATCGTGGTGGTGGTGCCCCGCTCGACCAGGGGCCCGAAGCCCGAAGTGTGATGGTTAACGGCCACCATTCATAAATGAGAGGAGGAGAAAAATCACTTTTTCCTTTCCACATCAACTGATGGTACTGCCAACGGTGCCGCCACTGCCGCCCGATCGGTCAGGTCGGCCAGGTCGGTGGAGGTTTACGATCGGCATCAAGTTTAAGATCTCTTCGAGGTTTCGAGGATTTTTGTTTTCCTTTTTTTTCTTTTCTCCCTTTCCGTCTCTCCTGGATTCCTCCTGGACCGCCGAGCACCAGTTCCGATCGTGTGATCGTGTGCTGTTATGGTCGCGGTGCGGTCTGCGGTCTCCCGGTTTATGGTTGCGCCGCCGGGAGGGACGATTTGGACGGCCGAAATGGTCGATTAGAATAAGATTTAGGCGAAAAGTCGAGCGCTCGCACTATGGATTCGGTGCACCGTGGTCTTGCCGTGGGAATGAATATTGTAACGCCGAACACACCGGAATGTGACCATCGTATGGTCCCATTGTGTAGCGTCTTTGGTTTCGGTTCTACGGTTGCGTTCCATTTACGAGATAGGCCCAGCAGAAGCAGCAGCATCAGCGCCAGGCCATTGGTCATCATGGGGAGCGAACGACCCGAACGAAGAAGCGACGTAAAGCCGTCGACGAAAGCTCGTTACGGTTTGTTTCATGCTATCCATTTAGGCCCCACTAAACGATTACTAATAAAGCTCACGGGTTTTATGATTATTTTATTTAAATTATCCAAATATTTAATAACAAAAGAGTCGTGAGTCGTGAAAGGTGAAGCGGCGGCCGTTCTGTCCGACTCCAAGGACCCCCGGGAGGCCGTGCTATTGCCGGAAGGCGGGTGAAGAAAGTAACGCGAGATCGTCGGACCGATCGGACCGTCTCCGAGGCTGGTCACCAGTCCGAGCCGTCAGCAGCGGAGCTGGGGGAGAATGTGTGAATGTGTTAGCATAACAAATTCCAGCTCAAGATCCGTCCGATGGCGACAACAACGATGACAAGGCGACACGATGTTTACAAATATTTATGGCACATTGGCATTGGGAACACATTGAGCTCGAGGCCGACGCTGCCAGGTCGATCAGGAAAGAGAGAGAGAGGAGCGCAAGGAGAGTAGAGGCATCCCAGGTGTCCCATGGAGGACGCACCGGTGATGCCGAGGTTCACCTGGGTTTGCCAATTTGCAGTTTTCCAAAACAAGTCCCCTCACAATAGTCCCAAGAGATCGAGAGAGAGAGAGGCCTCAAGGAAATGTCGATTCGATAGGGTAAGGCCCGATGATGCCAACAATACGATCAAAATTAGAGCTCTAGCAGAGACCCCGTCCTTCCCGTGAGCCACCAAAAAAGGGCCTTTCTCCTCCTTTCCGGGTTGTTCGTTTGTGGTCGTTCGATTGGCCAACAACGGTGAAGTGAAACAATACGACAAAAAGGACGCGCAAAAGGTCTCGGGCTAGGTAGCAAACAAACACCCGGCAGAAGAACAGAGCAGAGAAAAAACCAATCCATTTCAGGACATTCCGGCCGATTGCCAATCCTCTGGGCCCCGGGCAGACGGTAGAGGGCCGATTGACAATCGAGTTCCCGCCAGGATCCATTGCGTTTGTGACTCTGCTGGGAATGAATGAATGTCCTGCGCTACTCCCAGGAGAGGGCACGGTGTGCTACTCGATGGTTATGATATTACCAGGAATTAGGAAGTCATTGATTTTGCCTCTCTCACGCCTGTAAATCCCAAACCGCACATGCCCACAGGGGAACCGGCGAGGCGATCTCCCGATCGTCAACTGAGTAACGGGGCTGAAGAGCATTTCGCTTCCGGATGAGAAGCTGAATGGTTGGCTGCACGCTTCTCGGAATGTAGCCAGCCGGCAGCAGCAGCAGCAGATGACTACCGTAGAATGCAGTTCACAATGGGCTGCAGCAGCAGCGGTATGGCACAAAGGGTCGGTTGCCAATCTGCTGTCAAGTCTGGCGGTTATTTATGAATCGGCGCTCGATCGATGGCCCAAAAGGGGAATGCGAGGTTTTGTCAGATAAACAAACACTTCTTCTTTTATGGGGAACATTTTGCAAAGGATTAGCAAGGCGATTCATTTAATGCACCTTTTGAGAGGTTTGCCAGCAGTTAGCGTTTCATCAGCGTATAAGTTAAGTAATGTTTTCTAGTTATAATTAACTAAGCTCTATTAGGCTAATTACAAGCCCATCAGGGACCAGTAACTTATAAATAATTATACTAGATGCATCCAAATACCAGAGATCAATATGGTAGATTTCTGGACATGGGTCTTAAACATACCTATTGCGTCAGTGCTTCAATCAAGGATCACGGATGAAGTAAACTTATAAGGTTTACGAACCATCCCATGAGAACTGTTAAATAAAGAGTAACACTTCAAGAGCGCTTACACTTTTATTGCTATTCTTAGCTGCCTATCAGGTGAATTTAAATGCTTTAACTATCGCTGATTTGTCAGAGGAAAATCCTAAGCTATAATTTGAAAATTTGAGATTTGAAGAAATATTGTACATTATTACCACTAGTACCATGATAGAACGTTGAGACTGAAGTAAAAATGTTCAAGCATATAAGCGCAAAAAGACCAGGAGCTCTTTAGAACAAAGAACATATTGATCTATTAAATATTTTAGAGCCTTTTTAGAGAACAGTTGATGAAAACAGTGAAACGGTTTGGCATGCACTTAGGTCAGTGTTACGATAGCAATATTATTGCTAACCCTCGTACAAAATCAAGAACATCAGATGATCTAGATGGAATGCAATTTATGAGGAAAAGCGATGGTCCAGTTGATTAGTATTCACTCAAGCACTTTGCCTGTCCAATCAGTACACATTTTGTAGAAAAAAAAATCTTATATCAGCCAATATCTGTGACTCTTAGGAGGAATTTGATTAATTTTGGTTCAACCAATCATCATCGAATATTCGTTTTATAATATAAAATTGTTTGTATGACAAATGCAAACAGCACATTGAATGAATCATTCAAAAACCACTGCCACACAAGGGACAAACACCTAGCCTGCCCGGGGATCCACCGATCTTCACTATTTGCTCCGTCACCGTTTAATTAACAAAAACAGATCCGTTTGCCCCGTTGCCAATCGATACCGACCAGCAGCCTCTACCCAAGGGCAGCTCTCCATCCACCTATCCGTTGATCGGTATCAGCGGTATCAATTAATCCCTAAAGACCTCCGATCATCGGGCTCGATGTCATGCTCGCTTCCCACGGCACCTACTCCTCGCCGAAGGTGCTCAAACGACCGGTGAATCATCGGCCACAAAGGGGCGCACAGAGAAGTCATCCCACTCGATCAACCTAAGGTCCACCTGAGAAACCAGGCCCCGGGCGAATCGAGTCCACTTGGCGTCAGCGTCCGTCTCGAGTGTCAATAATACGCTACGATAGGCCCCGGGGGGAACCCTGCCGGGAGCAGAGAGAGAGAGCCGATAAGATGTTGTCACCGGGTGTCGACTTGAACAACAAAAGAACGACGCAATCTCGGGTCTCTAACGCGACCGAGTGACACTTCTCGTGCGTCCTCCCCAGCCCCGTTGGCCATAACCTGGACCTCCGGCAGCCTATCCACACTCGATCTCGTCACTATCGCGCCACCGAAAATGTTTCTCCGGGGACCGTTTACCGGACCGGATTTTAATGGGATCTGGCCCGCTAAAGGAGCAAACGATCGGCAGCAGCTGGCAGTAAAGCGAGACCGGAGGATAGGAAAAGCATCCAGCAGGCACCCACAACCCATGCCGGCATGCCGGACAGGCAGCTTCTTCAGCGAGGAGAAGCTGGATGGGATATCGGCGCACCATAAGAGGCGCACCGAAGCGAGCGACCGAGCTTTAGGTGCGCAAGGGGAGGAAAGCGAAGGCCGAGAAATACCTCACACATAGTTTTATAACGCCGGCCAGTCCCTGGGCCGAAGCATCGATGCGGCACCATGCGGGCCCTCGAGAGAGAGAGAGAGAGAGAGAGAGAGAGAGCGAGGGGCTCGAGGAGTCGTGTTTGTTTATCTGGGTTTACTTTTATGCTCACTTTGGTTCGAGCATCAGACCGCGGCCCCGAGCCTTCATTCATAGGTGGGGGCGCTGGCCAGTGATCGGCTGCCGCCGCCACCGCTGTCTAAATGGTCGCTACTTATGGTCGCTTCTTCTTTTTCTCTCTTCATTCTCCTCTGCTTCTTCCTGCTCACTTCATGTGGCCCTCACAGCTTCCTTCGAGATGCCTCTAACGATCTGGCCAGTCAGTCAGTCCGCCAGCCAGCCAGCCAGCCAGCCAGCCTACCAGCCAAGGGTCAACATACACAACAGTACCGGTATTGACTCGATAGGTTTTTATTGTTATGATTGTTGTTGTTATTATTGTTAGGTTAGGTTTTATTGTCCTTCTCCCAGTTCTCCCGGTCCTTCGGCCTCGCCCTGCGGTGCGCTTCGTTGCGGCCAACGGTCCTTCACGGCCACGGCGAGGCGTTCGTTCTACCGGTTTGCGGTTCCGGCCAACAACTACTGATTGATGTTTAGCGACACCGGTTACCGGGGCTCGATGTCCTTTTCTTTTTTCGGTGCGCCCCTTTTCGGACGCTGAAGCTTCGCGTGTGGCCGTTTGGTATGGGTTGTGTGACATTTGCGACTGGGCAGCGGATCCCCGTGCACCAAGGAGTCAATGGTCAGTTGCCGGTTCTGGTTGAAGTGCTTGGTGTTCATCTGCATTTCCAGGATATGGAGCTGAATCTGATCCGCCAGATTGAAGGATCCTTGAGGCAAACACAATCCAAGGCACAATAGTATACAAACGTGGCAGAGGTTGAGGTAAAGACCATTAAAATCTTCGCAACACCACCGATCAGCCAACAAAAGGTCAAAAAGTCTCAACTCAAGTCTAAACACATATCAACACCAGCATCTCAAAGGAACAGCCACCGGAGCAGCTGGATTGCACGCGGTCCAACATTCCAGCGGCCAAATGGTACACCTTGGTGCGCCCGGGAAGGATCTACGGAACTGCAAGATTCGTATCAATTTGTTTTGTTCCTCCTTTTGCCGCCTTCGGTCACCAGCATCACCGTTGCCGCTGCTCTTTGATGCATCGAGGCATTGCCGCTTGATGGTTGGCTTGGATTCGGTACCGATTCGCCCCCAACGGTGCCTTCCATTGACTTTCAATGGGATTAGAGTCCTAGGGCCCTGGGATCCTTAGCATCCTCACGCTGAGCAAGAGTGCCGCCGTGTTTGGCCACAAACGTCACCGAAAACCCACCCAGAAGGCTTCTGGCTTCTGTTTCGTCGTTGTTCGTCGGTATGGCTTCAAGGAGTGGCAGCTGTGTGGCCAGGGAGGGCGGTCAGTTTGGTCTTGTTGGTATGTTGGCTTACACCTGCGCCACGGCAAACAACTCATTAGGCCCAGTGCCAGTGTCAGTGGGTGCGCCGATCGCAAACAGGACGTGCGTGAGAGCATCCTTGTGCTAACTAGCTAGTAGGACTCTGGCGCGCGGTATTGTTGCTACCATAGCATTGTATGCCCTCTTCTCACGGCTATTAGAGCTGAGGATGCGCCGCCGCGGTCTATGAGATGCTAATGGGTTGAATAGGAATCGCCGGTGTCGGTCATCCGGAACTGTTAGCTCGGAGGAAGAATGGGACAAGAATGGGGTCGAAGGGAGTACAATGTTGTTGCTTACAGGTGAGCTTGTCTATGACTAACACATAGGGATTAGCTAATAGCTATAATGCTTCTATCATGTTCATTCTATAAAAAGGAGTTTTTTCTGATTAGTTGTCCGCAGTGGCTACATGACGTTTGGCAACAATTAATCACAAAAGGATGTTTTGCTATCATAGAAAATGGTTGCAGTGAAAACAAGCTGAGCGTCACGAAAATACAACATAGAACAGCCATTTTGTAAAATGTTGCTTAAGTAGCTCGAAAAGAATGTCGTCTGCAACAGATTGAGTGCCTCAAGAAAGAAGCTCATGCTCAAGCTGATGGCTCATATTTATTGATTTTTTTTTTGTTAAAATATCATTCAACTTCCTTTTTTCCAAATAAATGTCAAATCAAACTACAGGTTCTCAAGAATATTTGGTTCTATTTTGGAGAATAGAAATTAAATACAATAGCCTCTTCTAACACGTTCGTAGCTCTCACAAAATATGCCGTATTAATTACTACTAACACTCTCCAATGAGTAACGAAAGATCAGTTAAAATAATTTATTAATATCAACTACCTCTAAACGAAAAATATTATGACTAATACGTTAATTGAAATGCGACAGATACAGACCCAAAAAGTATTCGTGAAGCACTTGTAATAACAATTAATTGTTGATTAATAAACATACTATTTGCTTTCGTGTCTTCCATCATGGTAAATATGGTCTTTAACATCAATAAGACGCCCAATTGTTCTATTTTGGAACAACAAAATATCTCAACAATTGAACTCAGATGCCCTTTGGATACAGATTAAATAGCCAAAGTTAGATATGGC
>NC_064877.1:46477500-46482500 GCF_943734665.1 Anopheles aquasalis
AGATTTTATAGGCGATCGGGAGTTTCACTCTTTAGCAGCAAAATGGATTCATAATAGTATATGCATGTAATCTCTATTGGATGTAATGTTTTACCTAATAACCAAAGACCTCCAAATACTCCCTAGTATATACGTCCCTTTCCCAATCACCATCAAGAAGATTAAGAATTCAAAACTTTCGCATTTTTCACGAGACTCCAGAGTCAGAGATGAGTGAAGAATGTGTCATTAATTTTGAAATATAGAAAATACACAGCAAACACTACGCTCTTATACTTGGCCACTGTTGTTTAATGGGCATATCGAGTGAATTGCTTGTAAAATAGCAAATCTGCAAAGTGGCTAAGCGGTTTGGCACTCCCCCTGAACAAGCTGAACCTTGTTGATCATGCAAAATCATTGCTAATCCTCTGCAGCACATCAAACGTGATCCACGAAACCATTGACCCGAAACCCCGGTTAGCCTCGGTCTACCCGGTCCCCGCTGTATCGATGGCGAAAGTTCAGGAATGGAATGAGCTTTAAGAAAAAATGCCTGCCACAGCACAAGAGCGAACGGACCGATGGAGACCGATGAAATATGTACACCACGCGTCGAAGTCCCAAGCCGCAAGAGAGATCGGACGAAAGGAGCGAACGGAACGAGCGCAAAAAAAAAACGCTCATTTATATAAGTTTTCCTTTATGTAAAGGTTTCGGAAAGGGCGGGATTTCAGGTATTTCGTGTCTTCTTTTTCACGTTCCGTTTCGGCTCGTGCTTTTATTTCTGTCCTCCCCCTTGTCCGGGGGTTCTCTCTTGAGCTTGGGTTCGTATAGTGTCTTCTCTTTCTGAACCGAGCAGCTTCACCTTCGCACACGCGGGATGCTGGCACGGTGGTGCGGAGGTAGGTGTGCGGTGAACATCTTGTCTTGTCTTCTGTGCGATCGTTCGTTTTTTTCGCATTCGTGTGTGCGTATATTTCATTTTGGACCTCGGCTCGGGAATGTCTGCTTGCTTGTTGCTGCTGGTGCTGCTGCTGGTGCTGCTGCTGCTGGTCTTCTTCGCGGTCTGCCCCCTCCACCACGGTCTGCCGGAGAGCCATTTTCGTGCGGGGACGCCGATTGCCCATTTTTGGTGGATTTGTTTTGAGTAAATAGGGTTTAGTTAGCTTCTTCAATGAAATTGGATTCAATTTCCCAGCTAGCAGCCACTTCAATGGACAGACACACGGCGCCCGAAACGGCCCCGGATGATGATGATGATGAAGTTGATCTGCGATCAGTCCATTAGATTGTCTTCAAATGATCGGGAGACTTGCGAGAGCATTGCCGAATAAATGGCGTCTTATTTGCGACCTACTTGTGTGTAGCAAAGGTAAAAGCGATGAGCACCCTGTGCTAGTCTTCGTGCAAAGATATCATAAAAGATATGGTGATAAGAATCGGTTATGTGGACTAAGGCGAATTTTATTTCTAAGTTACACTTCGTTGATCATATTTTTTAATGGCATTAAGTTGTTCTTTCACAAATTTGCATAAAACTCCATCGAATTTCAAATAATGCTACTTATTTCAAGTTCTTTTTCAAGATTATCCAAGTTTTCACAAACTTCCTGAAGAAATTAGCAGATTTTTCAAACATTTTGTGCAAAAGCTCATCCTTCCTCGCGGTTCAGTACTAAAAGGAAAACCAAGCGGATGTTCCTCGGAACGGGAAGGCTGTTAACGGGAAACCAACCTAGTGGTTAAGTGGACCGGAGTCCTTTAGAGGTCCACTTTCCTCAGGTTTCGTACATTAGTATTCCAAAAAAAAATTTTAAAACAGAAAAGTTCGAAAGCCATCTCGCTCACGTTCGCCACCGGCACGCTCTTCACTCTCACGCACGGCAGCCACCGACCCGAGGTGCGTGCGAAGAAACGAGACCAACACGAAACGTACGGTCGGCTCGCTCTGACCGGTTTTTCATTGGCTCATCGGGGTTTCTTCGCTCTCTCCGTTTGCACCCGATGCTCACCGCGTTGCAGATAGCTTTTCTCAGCCTTGCCTCAAGTTCTAATTTAGTGCTAGTCGAATTACCATCGCCTGCTCCGCAGCAGCAGCAGCATCAGCAGCAGCAGCAGCAGCTGGCCAGCAGCAACCTACCGGCTACCCACAGGACACACGACTGAACGACTAAACTGTGCGCGAACGGAATCGGAAACGGAAGTGCAACTACTACTTAGAACACACTACCTGCTACTACTAGTGCGCCACGTGCGGTGTGCGGTGAAAGTGCAGCAGGCCTAGTATTCGAGTGAGCCTGAGTGAGTGTTGGGCAAAGATTGAATTTAGTTTGTCCGAGGAAACGGGAAGAGAGTGTGACACTGCAGTGGGCCCCCAAGGAATCGGCCAAGTGACATGTGCCTTTGCTCACCAGAGTTTGGTGGAGCCATAATTGTTCGCCGTGGCCGTCCTAGAGTGTCCTAGATGCCATAGTGTACCGGGCTTTTTGCTGGTGGTGTACCATTTCGAGTGTGTTTTTTTTTTCGAGTGTGAATCTCCTGAGGTAGTAGTTACAGGTGCAGGTGATATTGAGACGCACCAGGCACTAGTGTTTGCTCCCACCCCCCAAGTGTCCCCAAAGGCCCCCAGGAGTGGAGCCCTCTAGCCCAGTGTGGTGTACGGTCGACTTCAAGAGTCGACTAACGCGATAGGCTTGATGTACCGCAAGAGTGGTGCATCGCGCCCGCTACGACGTTGCGCACTGTGCAGTGACAGGAGACGAGTAGTGATGACGACGAGTGCAGCCGGCGAAGACGGGCAAACGGTCACCAGCAGTAGCAGTAGCGGTGGTCAGCAGCAGCTGCTACCACAGCCACGCATGATGGCCGAGGTGCAACCGGTTCAGGGCAGAATGCAATCAACAGTCGTGCGAATCGGCCGTGCGCTGCCCTCAGTGCTGCCAGCGAAAGTAACCGCGACGGAACCGCAACTAGTGTCGAGCGCGCTAGTGACATCCCGTGACACCGATGCACCGACCACCAGCACCAGCTCCGTGACCACCACCATCGTTACCAGCAGCAGCAGCAGCAGCAGCAGCAGCCCCGACAGCCGATCTACCGACGAGTGTCCACAGCTTACAGTGCGTGTTCGCGAGTGGCCAACCACCACCACGGAGATGCACCGTGGGACGGTTCGGTGCAGCAGCAGTAGTGAGCGATCGGCTGCGGCTAAACGGTGGCGGCAGCAGCAGCAGCAGTGGCGGACGGTGTTACTGTTGGCCGTGCTGGCGCTGCTGCACCTTCTGCCGGCCGTGCAGTCGTGTGGTCCGGGCCGTGGTATCGGTGGACCGCGCCGTACCCGCAAGCTGCTGCCCCTAGTCTTCAAGCAGCACGTCCCGAACGTCAGCGAAAACTCGCTGTCCGCGTCCGGCATGCAGGAGGGCCCGATCTCGCGCAACGACAGCAAGTTCCGGAGCCTCGAAACCAACTACAACAAGGACATCATCTTCAAGGACGAGGAGGGTACGGGTGCCGATCGAGTGATGACACAGGTTGGTACAACAATGCTTCACCAAGCACACACGACAACAACAGTGACAACAAACACTAACTGCTCCGGGTCCGGGTCCGGTAGTAAGGAACCCCTAAAACCCAATGCTGGCTCATAAACCTCGAACGAGAGACCTCGGTTGCCGCAACAGGGCACCAGGGGAACTGCCTTGAAATGGATTTGCATTCGAAGGTCGCACGCGCGCTCGCCCATCATCTCTTTTGACCCGGGAGTTTGGTCGTAAAACGTATCCTTAACTTCTGTATTTATCGTTTTACGAGATGGATTGCAAGGCCAACGACGTATGAAAGGGCCGTCAAGGTTCGACTACGGGCTCAATGTGTCCACCAGCTCAGTGCGTGCCTCTGCGGCTTGAACTCCGGCCCCAGGAGCCGAAGCTAATCCCGGCCCGGCCCGCCGTTATCGCCGACAAGAGGTGGTTGCTGGTGGTTGTTTCGATAAAAAAAAAACTATTTGTTTCGATAAAAAAAAAAACAAGAAACACGACCTCATTCTAGAAGGTGCACACAGTGCCGTTATCGAGGGGCCCGGCGATCCTCTGTCCGTAATCGGAATGCAATGGCATTACCGATCGCTCACCTTATCGCTCGTGGTCTAGCGATGTTTAGCCCCTCACCTCCCCCCCCCCCCCCCCTTTCCCTGGCTGCCTGCCTGATTCCGATTCGGCACAATCATCGATATAAATATAAACGAAGCAAACGCCATTCGCGATATCGGGGGACTTTTCGGTCCTAATCTAATCGCAAAACACCGCAATCCCGGACATACACGCCGGGCGCCCGGCAAATGACGTCGAATCCCCCATCAAGCTACGCATTTCTGCGAGGTGCAACGAAGTCCGGGTCTCATAAATTACCGCGAGCCACAATCGGCTTCGCGATGGCGCACCGTCAGCTGTCTCAGATCGAGTACTGAGATTTCACGTGCGACCGGATGTGGCTCATCAATTAATCCCCCCCCTCCCCCCTCTTTCCCATTTAAATCGTCGATCGAAAAGAGATTTCTTTATTTGCTTTGCTTTTGCACCACAACTCTTGCGTCACCCTCATCATCTGGTTCATATCAAAGAGACGCAAATCTTAGCTCACAGACCCCTTCATCGAGCTCTTCGTAAGCATCTTTCCCAGCCAAATGCTGCTGACCAAACGATTTGTTACCGATGAACGTAGTAGAAAGTGCAAACGCGTTCTAATCGCTTTCGCTATCGCTTGCTCTCGGTGCTCTATTTTGTTTACATTTTATCACTTGGCCAAGCGCAAATTCCGTCAAACCGGAGCAGTGGCATCGTCATCGATAGGCCTCGCTGATGATGGCCTGCTGCTCTGTCGTTGGTGCTCTGGACTCAAGCGAGCAATCTGGCAACGATCAGCACAGTGACAGTGACACGCGGCGTGGCCTTCTGCGACTATGTTTATTAATATTTGCCGTCTCGGCATCTTGAGACCCTAGACGAGCGCGCCCTCGGTGC
>NC_064877.1:46485000-46492500 GCF_943734665.1 Anopheles aquasalis
TAAACCTATAAGAGGCATTAGTTAATACGGTTGTAAAGTTTGCCTCAGGCCGTCCTCTTGAATGCCGCGCAAAACCAGCCGTGCGCACCAGCCTTCACGGACTCACGGTGGCCGCCCAAACGCCTTTATAAGGCGCTAATTAGGGAAAGACGAAGAGACGAGGCGGCATTTTGGGGGGGGGGGGGGCTCGATGGTCAAATGAACTTGAGACAAAGCCCCACAGTTCAACTTTGTTTGTGGCGAAGAGAATCTGGTCTGACCGACGACGGGCCACCATCAGGCCACTGCATGCGTGAATGCCGAATGAAAACAATACTCTCAAAATGATATAATGATCTACTATAAAAGCCAGCGGCGGCAGTGGCGATGGTGATCAGAGAGAAAAGAGGCAGTGCCGCCCCGTCCCTGGAGAGCAGGCAACAAAAGGGAAAACAAACATTTCATAAAACAATAAATGCTGGCCGCGTATGGTGGTTTGTGTTGCCACTCCGTTGACAGTTGTGCAACTTGCGCTTTAAACTCGGGAAAGTGTCTTCCACCAGAGGCTTTAAATTACCCATTTCGTCGGCACAGCATCCATGTTCAAATTCCCGACCGACAAATCGCTTATTCTATTGTGCTACTTCCCTGAAACAATAGCATACCTGAAGCGCCAACTCATAAACCCCACTCTTCTTCTGGTTTCTGGAAGCTGAATCATGTGCAAGGGGCGACATCTTGACATCCCTTACTCATCCCACCCCATGAAAGCAACACCCGCTACACGGTTAGTCAGCAGCAAACCCACCCCATGAAATGCTCACTCGAATGGAATGCCCGGACGGAGCACCTCGGAACTGAGGAACGCACCCCGAGACACCGGAGAGCAAACATGGCGCTGCGCGGAAAACAACCACACGACTCGACAACACAGGGAAAACAGCAATTTCCTATCGCGCGGCCAACGATCTACCAAACGTGTGCGCACGTCGTGTTCGATCGAGCCCGGTGGTTTCGTGTTTGGGGCCAACTGGAGAAGGAGATCGCGAACGATCGCGATGGCGAATGTAAAAGCGGTGCGCGCGCGCTCTCCTACCCCGGACAGTGTTCCAATGGTTGTTGCTTCGAACGATTCGAGCGATCGATCGATCTTGTTCGCGGTAACGACGGCAACTGCCGACAACGGGATACAGATAACGAGAGGTGGCGAGGGGGGGGGGAGGTCTTATGTGTGTATCTGTAGTGGGAACAATGGCCAAAAGGCCGCTCTCCAGACCTGGCGAGAGTCTTTAGGGGAACAAGGGATGGCCGGCACCGTGAGATCTCGACCCGTCGGTCTCGATCGTTCGTTGCCGTACGAGGATCGGGGCGAGTTCGTTGAGATTGGTTTCGCTTCTCCCCCTGGCCCTCCGGCCCCTCAGGCCACCTGAAGAGCGCGATTTGTCATGCTGGCTGGGTCCAGCGTGTGGGTCTGTGGTGCAGCCCGCGAGAAGAAGGAATTCAAATGTTTATGTAATTTGTAATTGTGAGCAGGTTTAATGGCACCGAAAAGGGAAGCCCCAGAGCCGATTAAAGGTAGGTGCGCACCTCTACCGCACAGATTAGCACAGGCTTCGGGCGGCCAAAGGCGAAGAATCACGTGAAGAGCGGCAGCGGACATTCGTTGCGCTTCGAGCGGCGAGACAAGCAAAAAACATTTATTGGTGACATTAAGCTCGCGTCTCCTGTCACTGGTGGCGCACAGTGACACATGTACTTACAAGCAGAGTGGCTCCCGCTGCACAGCACGCGATCTGCGGGATCAGCTCGCCGACCAACCAGCCAGCCAGCCAGCCAGCCAGTGTGCGGCTCTTGAGCAAACCCCTCTGCACCGCAGTGCTAGACCATTGGATGGTCTGCTGTCTCATAAATAAGACTTAAATGGAACCAGTGGCTCGGTGCGGCGCAATTGCTCGCCCCCGGTCGACGACGTGCGATGCAAAGTTGCTTCACGGTGCTGCAAGTTGGCCGCAGCTTTTCGGACCATCACTTATGCTGCTGGTGCAGAGCAAAAAAATTAAAAACTCCAAATCTACTCCGGAGCTTCACATGATCCGGATGTCGTTCGTTCAACTCAGGGTTTTTGATGTGTTCGTCCTCTGTCTTCCTCCTCCGAGCTCCTGGTATCATGTCCACCATGTGGGCACCAAACGGTGGGTCCCCTCCAAAAAAGGACCGATCGGTGACCACAAAAATGTGTCGCATTCTTGATCGTCAGCCGACGGTGGAGAAGAGGTCACAAAAAGGGGGAATAGAAGAAGAAGCGGCAGCGAACGGAGACCACAAGCGACTGTGCTCCGTGGGGCCCAAGGTGGCGGCAATATCGGCATCAGATCTCTCTCGGTTATCGATATCGATCGCCGTCCGGCATGGGTATCCTATTACGCGTATCCTCCGGATACTGATCCTCGCACCAGGTTCCGCTCTCTCGCTCTCTCTCGCTCCCTCGCTTGCTCACTCACTGGCTGGTGGCTTCCGCGTTCGTGTACCTTCGTCAGTATCGACGTGGCGCTCGATGGCGCGGCACACGCTTCTAAGGATTCCATGCTGCCATTCAATGCTGTAGCACCAGCAGCAGCAGCAGCAGCGAGTGGCTGTCGGCATGAAAATGGCAGTCAGGCGCAAAAGTCGCCCTAACCTGCCTCAAGTGCGCCACCGTACACCACCACGACGACGAAGGCGATGATGATGATGACGGCTCACGGGAGGTCGTCTGGGTAGTTGTGCGCATAGGCCAGAGATCAATCCATCGATCAAACATCATCCGGTCGGTCGATGCTGAGAAACCTGATCCCGGCAACCGGTACGCACCGTCGTCGATGTGCTCCTCTTCCTGCTGCTGCTGCTGCTGCTGCTGCGGCGATTGTAATCATCGATACCACCGTTAGGTGATACACCGGGATGTACACCGGGACGGCCACTTGTGTTCCGATGATTAGCTTCCTAGCTCTCTCGAGTTTCAGGCGAAGCGGAGGAAAGGCCAGCCCGCTTGGCCGATTGCGAACAGTTGCGCGTATTATATAAGATTACATTTTAATCACAATCGATCTCCCCGTTTCGCTCTCTCCCTCGCGCATCTAACTTCCTGTGAAGCTGGCTCCCGGGAATCTGGGGTGGGCCATCAATCATGTCGAGGAGGCGCCCAAAGACACAGACACATATATGCTCTCCCTCTCTTTTGAGGGACCGAAGGTGTTGCTCGATTGAAGTAAATTATGACAGCTTACGACATCTCGCGCAAAGAGACACTCTGTCGTCGTCGGTGTCACAGAGGTTAATCCTTGGCGCAGAGTTGGAGTCGAGGGTTCCGTGGTGCGTTCGCGGTCTGCTTATGCTCGCACATCATCAACAAAAAAAAGGTCTCCAGTTCTGTTCTGCCACTTTTGGCTGCGGCTCTGAGTTGGGTCTCCTTGACTACCACCAGACGCGAAGCTCACTAGATGTCGTGGAAAGTTTGGGGGACCAAACAAGTGAGTTATATATTAATGCGATGTAATTTAATACTTATCTCTTTTTAATTCGTCGCCTTTATGCCTCCGCCCGTCCGCCAAACACCGGTGACGCCAACGTACAGCGACAGCGATTGCGAAGCGAAGCGACGAAGAACACAAAACACAACCGGCGACAACACTGGTCGCCGGATCCGTCTTGGAAGGGTCTTTAAGATTTGTGGCTTCAGGGGCCGCTCCGGCAACTACCGGGTCCGATCAGCTAGCAGGGCCTGACAAATGGCAGCCCTCTGACTCCGTGGGCATCCATTTATCATCCCGCGTGTGCGCGCGCGCGCGCCCGATCCCGTTCCCGGGTCCCCCCCCCATCGTTTAAGGTCTTTTAAAGTCGAAAAGAGGAATTTGTCGCACACGTCAGCCGGTTGACCGCGCTTGGAAGCGGTACCATTCCATTTAAGCTATCGTGGATCGTGCTCCGGCGATTAGGTGTCCGGACGACGACTGAAGGACGACCTTTTGTTGTTTGACTGAAAATATTTTGACATTCCCGGCGGCCCACTTTCCGAGCGTTGAGTGTCCGAGCGTAATCCGCGACCGTTGACCGCACGGTGGACACTTTATGATTGAAATCCCATTAGCCTCCTTCCAAAAAATCGCCCCCAAACCCGTGCCCTGAAGCGCCTACACTCCGGTCAGGCCATCATGAACCCACGCGGCATGGTCCGGCGTACTCCCGGATGCAAAATGACCAACAAATGGCTGCCCAATTAGCGTCCATCAGAGCGCCACAACAGCGACCGTGAGCCGTATGGCCGTCTGTTTACCACGGTATTAGGTGGCGCGGCCACAATGGCCCTCACAATGGACGGTGCGTCCTCCATTCAGGACTTGCTTGGCCACAGGAGCGTCCAGTCGTCGTCTTCGGTGCTAATTGCGAGAGTAAATCATCGAGGTCACCCGGGGACAAGAGCCGAGGAATGGGAAAGGAAACGGGACCACGCCAAACGACTTGGCAAACATAATTAGGCGATGGAAAATGCTCTCACACTCCCGAGTTCCACACTTGGACGAACAAACGAAGGGGAAAAATTAACGATCGAGTGTAAATTTTCCATTCAAACCCCATAGGCGGTGGTCGGACAGATATCCTGAAAAGCGGGGCCGCAAACATTGACTAACGCCCGGGGGGCTACCGGGCATCCGGTGAGTCTATGTGACCAGAGCCGATCCTCTTCTTCTTCTTCTGCTACTGCTGTTGGTGGTGATGATGCTGGACCACAACATCTCCTCGGAAGTCAAACCACTGAGCCTGGGCGGAACAAAGTCACTGGACTGCGTTCAATCGATTTCCGAGCGGATCTCTCGGTCGATCGGTCGATCCCCGAAAGCGTCACGCAAATGTCACGCTTCCGCACCACGGGACGTCGCAGTTCCTTCTTCAAGGTTTCTTCCCGCTCCGTCCTGGCCATCCCACCGTCCTGGCCATCGGTGGTCGCTTGGTGCGTCTAAAAGCTTCCAAATATTTAGACGCCGTAACGAATCGACGCCAAACACCCGGACGGACCTTCTCTCTCTCTCTCTCCTCTCTCCTCTCTCCTTCTCTACCTTGTCCGAGGGAATCGATTCGTCTCCGGTAGCCCCTTAAAACAAACAACCTTCGCCAGGGGCTTGGAAAGTGGCCACAGGGTGTATGTGTGTTGTGGCCCAGAGTTCCAGGAACAGTCAAGGATGCCACGGAGGAAAAAGGAAGAACCCAGCGAACGGCCAACGGGGAAAAATGAAGGAATTTTCTTTCTGCTCCGTCCATGATGCCCACCATGACAATGCGTGACAAGCGTGACAACATTTAGGGCCGCCCTTAATATGACATCTGTGACGAAGCGCCTTAGAAGCGTCGCCATTCGGAACGGAACGGAATGTGCAGCCCCGAGACACGGCACCGAGACGCTGGCCACAAACCGGGCCGAGTTTTTCTCCCCTGAGCCCCGTCCTCCACCCCCAAAAAAACGAGGCAACGGGAATGTAAAGCGTCCACACACAGAAAAAAAAGTTTAGCGTCCACCAAGCGACCAAAGACGAGCATAAATATACACCGAGCGGACATAAATTTTAATTTAGCGTTCTTCGATTTTTTGTAGACGAGCTTCCCCTCCCCGTCTGTGCGTCTCTGTGTGTGTGGAAAAGGCACCTCAGGAGAGCACCTTTGCTGCGTTGGCCACCTCCTCCACACATCCTGCTCCGGGATACACGATCACCTTGATCGCGGTCCGCGCAAAGCGTTTCCTCTTCTGTTTTGGGTTTCAGGTTTTCGGGGGCTTTTTATTTTTACTTTTGTTTCCCCTTTTTCGTTTGTTGCTGCTATTGTTTTTTGTTTTCTTCTTTTCTTTCGGGGAATTCGAACCCACCCGGACTGCCCGGGCTGCCGTTGGAATAACAAAATGGCGTCCACTGGCGGTGGGCAACGTGTTCGCATTTCTGCTTCTAATTAACGGTTTTGCACCGCGACGAGCGACGTGCCCATCAGTCAACAACGGGACGGGGTCTGGTTGCAGTTGCAGACCACATTCGTTTCGGTTGCCCTGGAACTGGCCCAGAAGGGGTCAGATTTTGTGGACCACGGAGTGACCATTTCGGTGGTTGTTTAATGCGGCCTACTGCTCTTCAGTTGCTAGGTTACTTCTTTGTAAGGTAGAGCTCCCAATGCGCCATCTTAAAAAGGGAAATTCCAACGAAATAAAACAAAAGTTCGAGAAACGTGGCCGCGGGAGTCCGGGAATCGTGGGAGCGACCATCCGATGGCATCTTCCTCATGTTGTTTGGCTGCAATCCGCGCCGGTGGTGGTGGACTAGATGGTGAAGCACCTAACGGTGGATTCACCTGCTGCTCGTTCACGAAGACGCAGCCGCAGCGCGCTGGCTCTTGGTTTCTTCCATTTTCTTCTTCCAGGCGTCGTCCACCGACAGCTCAGCATCTTAAGACCCCTTGTGTGTCCCCCCCCCTGCCCCTCTGCTAAGCCCCTAAGCCCCCTCCCGGGGGATCACCTTCTTTCGTGTTTCCGAGCCATTTAGGCCACGCCTTGTGTGACCATCTCCCCAACGACTCGCTCTCGACCGCGATGATCGCGAGGTGGAGCCATCTTGAATTCACGGCAACGCGTGGACCCGTCGAAAACCCGCCGTCTCCCTGCCACATGTTGTTGGCCGCGAGCTGAAGATGAAAAATTGGGAACCGCCAGTCCACGGAGTCGATCCAGGCAACGATCCGACGTCGTTGCTTAATCCGCTTTCGCTGGAATCGACGGCGTTGGTGCTACTGGATCGCGATCTCTAGTATACAATGTTGTACCGGTTTCGTGGCGTCGATCGCAGGGTTCGATCGAAAACTAAATCGATCCTGACAATGATTGCAAAGGAAGCAATCACCATCATCAACAACAACGCGCTCTCTCTCTCTCTTTGCTTCTGCTTCTGCCTCTCTGCCTCTCTGCCTGTTTCTTCCATTTATGTAAAGGGAACTCGACATGAAGTGAGGAAAATTACACACCACTGGCACCACCAGCAGCACCGGCGCGGCCATCAGCCCTTCGATCAGAGCTCGTCGATCAGAGCTCGATCGGAGAGAGAATTGGTTTTGAGCGGTGGCAGTGGCGTGCGAGGGGAAGATTAATTTTTATTTTTATCACTACACGCACCTCATTAATCAGGCGGCCGATTGGCAGGCGGTGGTCATGCAAATGAGCGGGCATTTGTTTTCCCCTCGGCCACCGGGCCACCAGAAACACCGAGACCACCAAGGGTCCTGGGTCCGCTGGCCTGAAATGAGGCATGAAAGCGTCCGAACCGCCACTCCGGGACCCGGTGACGATGATGGTGATGATGATGATGATGACTGACGGACAGACAGACAGGCGGACGGACGGACGGACGGACGGACGGTGATAAGAAAAAAGGGGGCGAGATAACTAGTTTGCTGAAATTGCTTTTCGCTCCTCGTCGCGTCGTCTAGTGTCCTCTCGGGAAAGGTGACCGTAAT
>NC_064877.1:46495000-46507500 GCF_943734665.1 Anopheles aquasalis
GGACCGCCGAATGTTTACCGTGGCGGTTCACGAAACCACGGAAAAAAGGTGCCGTCTCATGCCGACGTTTTTTTTTTTTTTGCATTTGAACGCTCTCCATTTTTGTCTGCTCTCTGTTCTTGGATGGTTTGCTGGCGATCATCAGCGATCAGGCGAGTGAAAACTACACGTGTGCTAGCACACAGACGCTCAACACACAACCGATCGACTACCGCAGAAGCGACGCTTCACCAGATAAACGAACGACTTCAATGCGCGATCGAACGGGAAACCTCTGAAATACAGTTCGAGCACTGCCGTATGTTCGTTTCGATCGAGTTACAGAGGCGAATCCGGCTGCCAGAGAGCTGCAAAGCCAACATGATAACGGTGGAGGATCGCTTCGAAGTGAAAGACGATCCGAATGAGCAACGAGCTATCGATACTTTGTGGTGGTGGTGATGGGCTGCCATATCGCTTGAGATTGTGGATTGGAAGCGGTGCAACCCCAAGGAAAAAAAAACCAAGAGACGAAGGGCAATACAACAATAAATACTGCGCCTGCATGGGAATGCACGACGATCGCCGTTCCGTTCGCGTTCACACGCAAGAACCGAGCACACGAACCGGGGGACTCGACTATGGACAAAGCCCGAATTTGTTTATTTACACATTTTGTATCTTCATGTAAGGCACGAGGCGACGAGGTGCAACCACTGCCCGAGCCAAGCGGCAGTTCTCACGCTCCGGGAAATTAAATTAATTCCCTCCGGACGCTGCTGTGGACAGTTTGTGGTGGACATTCCTTTCGGCAAACCGATTCGCTGTGTGCAATTTTGACTCACTCGCTCGCTGGTGGACTCGTGAAGACGACTTATCAATCAGCTTAACCGATCAGCCGATCTGAAGATGTTTGACAAATGGGTCCCTTTTTCTGAGGCCAAGAAAACTGATGAACCATGTAATACCGCCATCGTGCGATGCTTCTGGCGGACATTTCTCGGTTGCAAAAGCAATTTTAGCGTCGAAGATGTTTGAAGAAAATTCAGCCAAAAATGAACCAAACAACCACCTTTTGAAGCCCTCCATTTGCCTTCCATTTTGTAAACCGAAGGTTAAACTCCCGGCAATGGAAGCAAGCAACAACGTGATCGCTATGTGATCGCTACGGCTACGGCTGCACCATTGATGGCCGGTTCCCTCTTTCGGCATCCACAACAATGGATCTTACCGACCGATTGGCTGGTAATCGGTCCTGGGTTCGATCGGTTGATCGGTTGAAGAAGAAGCGACCGCCGTCGCCGCCGCTGCCGTTCCGGTGGTGGGAACGCTGTTCACTGTACGGTTCTCGGGCATCTCGGACCGGGCCAGGCAGGGTTTTCGGGGGATTTTTTTTTCATTTCTGGGGTGTAATAAATCAATAGATAGTAAATATGTTAACCACAGCATGGCGCCGCGCGGTGAGCCTTGTTTTCGGGTCACGCTTCGGGTGCCGGCCACGTATCCTAGTTCCACCACGACCGCAGTCGCCCTCGCTTCCTCTCTCTTCCTTTTGCCTTCACCTTTCGTTTTCCTTGCTTCACCTTCGCCTTTCGCCCTTTCACTGTGTTCCTTCATTAACCTCCTTCCGAGCGGACCCCTCGAGAGGGCTATCGAGGCAGACGAGGACGAGATGTCGATCGATGGGATCGACCGATCGTCCGGTTTCTCTGTCCGCGTGTAGAGAGAGAGAGAGAGAGAGAGAGAGAGAGAGAGAAATGTAGGTTGTGCATCGTTTCGATTGGATCATTATTAATTGCGTCCATTTTGTTTCTCTTCCCGTCCCTTCCCGTACAGATTCATCGCAGTCGAACCATGCGAGCGGTTGCTTCACCGGCGATAGCACCGTCCTGACGGAGTCCGGCACCCGGAGGCGACTCAGTGAGCTGCGGATCGGTGAGAAGGTGCAGGCCATCGATGCGTCCGGCCACACGGTGTTCAGCGAGGTGATGATGTTCCTGGATCGGGACACGCACCAGCGGCGCGAGTTCGTTACGATCGAGGCGGAAGGTGGGGCCGTGCTCAAGGTGACGCCCGCCCATCTCGTGATGGTGTGGCGGAAGGATCGCTCCGAGACGCGCTTCGTCTTCGCTGACCTCGTCCGCGAAGGGGACCACGTGCTGGTGCACCGCGAGGGTGTGCTCGAGCCACGCCGGGTACACCGAATAGCGGCCATGCTGGCGGACGGTGTGTACGCACCGTTGACGCGCGAAGGCACGATCGTCGTCGATACGATCGCTGCGTCCTGTTACGCGCTGATCGACAGCCAGACGGTGGCGCATCTGAGCTTCCTGCCGTACCGCGTGGTCGAGAAGCTGTGGTCACTGTTCGAACGGGCCAGTGCAACCGACAGCCTCAGTCTACCGCGCCACGAGGGCATCCACTGGTACGCCAAGTCTCTCTACACCATCAAGGACTACCTGATTCCGCCCAGCTGGCTCTATCACTAGCCCTCCATCAAGCCTACCATGTTCATGCTGTAAAAAGTGTACATTCAGCCCTCCCGGACCACCAACCGGGATCCGGAGAAAGAAGAACGAGAAGAAGAAGAATTTAAATTATTTATCCGACCCCCCCCCCCCTCACGACCCGCCCAAAAAGGCCACAGCTTCACGCCCGCAGTAGTAATGTGCCTGTAACAGCGAGTACACTAGTAGCGGTAGTAGTAGCAGTAGCAGCAACAGTGGTGTGTTTGCGCACTAGCATATAAGTTCGGTCTGCTTAGCAATTCGTGCTGGAATGTTTGTGAAACGCTCCGGCAAGATTTTCAGTTCAACATCGTTGATGAGTTATATCAAAGATTGGGACAATGTGGACTTTCGACAGGACGTCAGGACTGGACGGGACCGGGAGAGTAGAGAGGAACGGATGTTATAGGTATAGTTGTAGCGGAAAGGGGCTCGGAACTCGGAAGACCATCGGAACAATAGGAGAAGAGAAAGCAACGGTGGTGCAGCAGGGGCGTAATTTATTATCTTATGTTGTACGCGAGCCAGACTATGTAACATAACGAAAAGGAATAGCTGTATGTCGCTAGTGCGAGCGTCATCAAAGTGTAGAACGGCACAGTGAGAGCAGGGAATGGAAGCGATTTGTTAAATTATTAATACTTCATACCTTTTTTTTTGTAAGCAGAATGTTTTCTTTGGCCAGTGATCAAGCGAGTAGCGAGTGCGGGTTTCGCCGCGATTAACATTGAGGCGTGTCTGTATTCAAGTCTGTACTGTCACTCCATTTGGATGCCTTTTCCTGATGCTGTTTTTTTGGTTAAAAAAGATCAACAGAGGACACACACATGCATCGATGCGTCATTAACGGTTAGTAAGCGGTTAGTAGATAAGCGTACTTCGAAGGATGAAAAGTATTTATTCACTAAGAGGACAAATTAATGACGATAACCGATAAAGCAAAATTTGCGTCTAGTGCCGGCAAAAGTCGCTAAGCAAACGAGAACCCGTGATATAATTTTAGACACTGCTGTACCGACATTGTTCCAGAGGAGGTTGTAGAGACGGTGTAGATCACTACAATGTGCAGCTTGATACTCTTCTCGATAGGCGTGTGCCAGTAAATGTTCGCGTTCGCAAAATTCAGTCTCTTTCATCGCCTTTGGTTGAGGCACACTAGGCGCACTAGGAGGTTGCGGTCGGCCATAGCTGACGGCGTAGGCCCAATGAATCAATCAAACGTGCTGCTCGAACGGAGGGTGGGCGCATGTCGTACATTACGGAGACCCAATTGCCAATCTGCCAAAAGTATCGAATGGAACGGGATGGTAGGAGCATCTATTGCATATAGTACTGGAAATAAGCTGAATAAATCATTATACATTTTCTGGAAAATCATTAGATGATGCGTTAGTAAGAGTGCGGACTTGAATCTTTTATCGATATCACATTTCGCACATTCGGTGCTGCTGGATGGGTAAGTGAAGAGCATATGTGGCATGATGTAGTGTTTCAACCAGCACAATGAAAACGTTGTTCGCCGGGAGAACCATATGTGAGCGAATAGAAGCCCGCTACGAGTAGCGGGCTATCTTTTAAACTTTGTATCTTTGTCATTTCTTGCTCGATTGGTGTAAAACTATCACAGAATATTCAGGAGAAAATCAGGATTCAAGGAAAATTATAAGCGCCACCCCACCCCCTCTCTTATCGCCCACGTTTCCCGTTTGAGACGGCCGTTTCCTATTGAGCTTCACCAATTTGACACCTAGATGACGCTAGTGTATGTTTTGTTTTTCTCGCACACTCGTTAGTGCGAGAGCAATAGAGTGCAGAACAACGCACGAATCGATGGTCATAAGGATTTAACAAACAAAGCTTTGGAGGTAAACTATTTTTAATACTTTTCCCTAAATCTCTAACCCCTTAAAAGAGTTCCTTGGAAGTATCACATCAATCGGGAGAGAAATGATCATGATACAGATTTTTTTTAAACGTTAGAATGCGCGTTTTGCGTTGACCGTTATGAGCTAGATTCTTTGGCACTTGCGGGGTCTCAATTTGTGTCAGGACCTATAGAATTAACTCTAACAAAAAATCTTTCTTGATGCTCAGTAAAATGTCTCCATATTCCCTCACCAAAGTGGCGTTTCCGACGACTATCGAAATGATAGCGTGTTAGTGCGCCTCCATCGTGGCAGTCCACGTGGCGATCGCTTCGTGACGATCTAGGGAAGCAGAGACTTCTTCGCCGAAATGATTCTTGATTAATGATCTCTCTTTCTCGCTCCTTTAATAATCTCTACGGATCTTATCACATCCCTCATTGCGGGGGTTTAGGCGCCGGACACCTTGAGTATGAAGTTGAAACCATTTTTAAGGACCAACCATATAAAAATAACTACGTATGCATCCACCAACGAAGCCAAGTAAATCACGTATTGATAAATCACCGCAGACATTTGAATTTTTTAAACGTCAGAACATTTAGCATTAAACATCAGTTTTGAGCCAAGCTCAAATAGAAATGCAGAAATTTTAGAATGCCGACTTGAAGAACGAGCATTCTCGATCATGAACGGATGAAGAATCTTCTGTGACAGATCAACACCGCTCCATATTCATATTGTGCAACCATAGCCCTCCAACCCTAAAACTAATAATCAGAATGTCAATAAAAGACGCCTATAATAGACGTTGTTTTACGCAAACCCCATAATGCACCGAATGATTCGGGTCGTGGAGTTTAATATCGCATTTAATGATTAATAAACTCATCCCATTTGCACCCTTGTAACTGGAACAATCGGTAGTACAACGGAGGAGCAGACCTTACGACAAATCGGTCTGGTATGAGATCACGAAACCACGGTCCATCCAATGCAAACTGATTCCAGCTGCAGCAAACATTGTGGTCATTAATTTAGCTGACCATCAGTGAGTGAGTAAAACTGCCGTTAATGTGGCCATCCGAGGGGTTTTTCTCGGCGGACTATTTTTTCTTCATTTTTATTGTTTTGTCATCACACCCATTCCAACGTTCTCTGCTACGTTTTCGTTTTCTTTTTTGCTTCATCTTGCGGCAGCTATTCAAACAGTTACACTTTCGCAGATATTCAAGTTCACATAAAAATAGCGCCTCATGAAATATTCAATCAGCTACCTCATAAATTTCGCTGGAAAAACCGCAAGCACTGATTGGCAGGTACAACTGTTTAATGTTTATAATTATGAGACTCTTTTTATTCAGTTCGAAGATTAGTTTAAGATCAACAAGACAACTGACCTGTTGAACTTCTGTATTGTCATTCATGTAGCGTTTACTAACGACTCAATCGGTCGCAGGACGGCTTTCAAAGTATCATTTTCTTTAACCCGCTTCACTATGACTTGTGATAAGGTTTGGCACACAATTTGATAAACGAAAAGCAAACTAACGCTTTGTATAGTTCGAAGATTTCAAGACAGACAACACGACAACGTAGGAAAAGCGAATTTTTGCAATGCCATCATCAGCGACTGTCGGAGACGATTTCCCGCAATTTTCCCGGTACCGGCAAACCGAATCTTGCTCTCATAGCCCACGGTGCGGTCTCTCTTGCTGCCTCAAAAAGACAGTTAAATTGTTTTGTTGTAGGCAAACGTACCAATTTAACATCAACTAGAAATCCATCAATTTATTTCTGTTTTTCCCTCAGCTTTGCTTTTGGCTCACTCTCATTTTCCGATTTCTCTCGACTCTCCGTGTGGTCCACTCTCTCGCTCTCTGAGTGGTAACAGTTCATTTTGCTTCATGCAAAAATATTCTTTCGCCGTTTCTTGAATTACTCGACCATTTTGAGAATATTATTCTTGTAATGTTTGTAAAAAAAGTATAGAAATAAAAGATAGAGGAATAAATCAATAGCCGTATAATATGTGTTATTTTTTACCTTTCCAAGTTAAGTATTGAATGAGAAACAGTAAACATTTTAATTTGTAGTAAGGATTGATATACATTTTGTTCAAACTGAAAGTCACCTAATTAGTTTCATGCTGTTCGGCTGGTTAGTCTGTCGGAAAATCAGAAATACCTGTTGCATACACTCGGTAACTTTACTGGTTAACGGTTCAATTTTGCGACTGACATTAAAATCTCCAAATCATCAACATGCGAAATGATCAGCTGATAGTGAACTATTTCGAGTTTAAAAATTACCCACTGAATGCAAAAAGCACATTGAAAAGTGGTGTCACTTTTTCTGAGACACCCTGTAAGCAAGAGAGCAACAGCATCATGCAAAAGACCGCCACGACCGCCTGGACGACGGTAGAGCACGGTAGCCGGTTCAGCTGGCTGCTCAGTTTCCGACCGGCGCTTGTACGGAAAGGTTAAACGGTTGAGTCACGCCTCAACACGTGGAAAACTCGCACTGCACGCTCCGCGGCCACTGGTAACAAGCAACAAGTATACGATAGCAACAGCCGTGCCGCTAGTGGTTCCTTCGGGTGCGATCAAAGTGCGATGGAGCCCATCGACCGCGCGTGGAGGTGGTGTGCCGTAAGTGATTAATTAAGTTTACATTGCTACGCTACATCGTTAAAGCATTGAGCGGCAGCCAACTGGCCAAGTGGAAACTACGGGTAAATCGGGACGCGTTTGATGACGTATTTCAAAAGTTAAGGATTAACATCATTTCCCCGGAGTGACTGCGGACAACACCTTCAACCGGGGAAGCAATATGCGTATTGCTCGGTACTCGGAATCACGTGAAATTGGATACACTTTCGAATGAACAAACAAACAAACCGGTGCCGTTCGGTTTCCTCGTTCGTTCGCTCGATTATACGCTCGTAGAACAATGGATATTAACGCGAAATAGAATTCGATCCCGAAAACTCAAGTGCCACTCACTTGTGCCCAAGCTTTTAAGGTTTAGGATATCGGAAGTTATTGCAGGCGATAAACGAACGCACAAGTTACAAGTGGTAAGTGAAACCCCAAAGGCCCCTTCAGGTGCCCACGGCCATGGATGTCGTCTCAATGGTGTCTCCAGGGTCTCCAATTTCTGTTCAAACTATTGGCGTGTTGGCATGGTTCGACTGATATCGAGAAATTGGAATTCCTTCGTTCGATGGAGATGCGCTTCTAAAATTAGCATGCTAATGCCTGCGTCTAACTAGTCGGCCGAGAAGTTGAGCCGGAGTGTTGGAATTTCTGGGAAATTGAATACTGGCAAATATCGTTACGCAGAACATCTCGGCCCAGTCGCGTGCTCAGTCATTTGGAAGAGGTTAATGAACGTGTTGCCACCCAAGGGAGGACACCCGAGGCGTGCATTTGAATATTTAATTACGATCCGCTGGGCGCCTCCATTATCGAAAATACTGCGAAATTGATAGCTAATGCGATCGGTTCACTAGCTAGACACACTAGCTGCCGACGCACCCTTTAGGCAGCCCCTCTTTAAACAGCTCCTCCGCCCGTCGGTTTTGTGATGGAATTTCCACAAATACCGTTCGATGAGTCACCGTAAACGAGGTGGATGGTTGTTGGTGGATTGTGGTTTGTATCGAGATTGATTGAGTTGATGCAACGCATTAGGCATTTCAAGTGAGATATATGTATGATTTAATGCAGTTCCAGTCAAGCGAGATCGAATGTGGTTCGGAGCATTAATCCAGCAAAAAAAAGAAGCTCTTTAATGCCAGTTCAGGTAAACCGTTTTTCGATGCCATATATTGATGAGGTGAGCCGGGAACGTTGGCTATTCAGTGTGAGTGTATATCACTCACAGCCCTTTGACCATGTACGATAAATCGTTTTCTGACAGTGCCAGGCTCTGAGGCTCGTCCAGGTTGACCAAACGGTGGGCTCGGATGGGATGGTAGGGGTAAGGAAAGGTGAGCAGGAAGTGCGCTTTGTTCGCTGGGGAAATTCAATCATGCTTAGAGCGAACGAAACGAAGATGCGCATTCCGGCAAGAAACCGAAGAGAAATATGCTTATACGATTGGGCATTGGAAGAAGCTTTGCGCCCTTCCTTGACTCTCGCGCCAACGAGGACGAGTTGGACGTGACACGAGCATGTGTACATCCGGTCCGGTTAGTGGCCGCTGAATAGCGTTTAGTTTCACAATCTTGTCCTGTGGTTGAAGGTTAAAGGCTTATTTTCATCGCTGTGACGAATGGACTGTAGCTCCAATCGGTGAGTTATCTTAGTGGATTTTACAATGTGTTCGTTCAGTATTATCCTTGATGTTGCTACAACCTGTGACCCTCTGCTTGGGAGAGGAACAAACCATCTGTGAAAATACTTGGCCACTTCCTTCGAAACCACCTTTTCAACGCAACGCTATTTCTCGGTTATTGTTTTCCACGCAAGCGATCTTGTGATTCGAGACGTAAGGTTTCATATCCTGTTGCGCTCGGTTGCGGTGATATTGTTGTATCGTTGTCGATTTCCCTATCGAATGCTAAAGGAAACACCGAGGAATCGTTTACATCTGTGAAGTGAATTGAATGAACTACCGGCAGGACTGGCCAGAGCAGTCCAGCGGTCCCCGGGTCCTGTGCTGTTTCTCGCTGAAAGAGGATATTGAAGCAAAGCAAACGTACTTCACCAGCTCGCCACCGTTGACGCATTCGCATTCGATCCAATTCCTTCCGAAGAAAAGCCAATTTGGCGGTATCATAAATTGAGTTGCTGAATGCTGAAAACATTATCTTGCGGCTCGCCATGGCCTGCAGAACATTCGGACAGATTTGCCAAGACACCGACACCCAAACAATCGCAGGATGCTGACCAGCGTGTCGGTGCCATAGTCACCGGAGCAGAAGGAACGAGCAAAAGTAGAACCGAGAGTAATGCTTGCTTCCTCCATTTCTACCGTTGATACAATTGGATTGGTTTCAGATTGAAGGGTCCGGTCGCTGGAATAGCTGCTAGCGCCAGCGCTGCCAGTTCATATGGCTCATTCTCACGAGTATACCGTCTGCGTGCTCGCCCCTGTCCGTCGTCGTGGTTGGGCATCATATTTTTTTTTTTTTGGATTGGCGGCTTGGTATGGTGCAGAAAGATGTTTTCGTTTCCCATCATTAACGCACCCTTGGCCTCGTAAGGTGGCCTCGATGTCGGAGGCGGAGGGGGGGGGGGGGCGAGACCGGGATCCACTCACGCGAAATGTAAGAGTATGTTTTTATGATGTCTTCAACATTCTGCTACGGTTCTGGGATTTTGTCCGAGATTTCCCTTAACGATCATCGGGGGAGTGTTGTTGTCAGGACATAAGAGTGACCCAATATGGCTGCCAGCTACAATTACGAGGATTAAGAGTGGATTAAAGCATTCTGCTGCACCGAAATTCGGGGGCAATCCACCCTTACTTTTTATCTAAATTTCGAGGGAAATTTCCACCTTTCTTTGCCAATTTTTTCACAACCTCAACCGTTGAGTTTTCAACTTTCGCCATTGACGGCATCTTCTAGGAAACGGTTCCAGCTATTTAATCGCCAGCTACCATCTTTAAGCGTCATAGTAACAGAAAACAAACAAACTTTGGACTAACCAACCCCCCACCCCCTCCATTGAGTTTCTCTTTGTGTTTGTCATGTTCGCTGGCGGCGTATCGCATTAACGGATGATTATAAAAGTTTATCAAAACGTCAAACTTGATCGATGTCAACGGGCTTTCGGTGGAAAATTGGAACGAGACACTGCGATGTTTGCAGTGGAGCAAATTTGCTCAGGAAGTCTTCTCTTTTGGGCATTCACTTCACTTCTTCCATCGTCATCATAATCGTTAAACCAAAACTCAATTGCTTCACCTAGCTGTACATCGTTAAATTTACGCGTTTCCATTTTAAACACCGGAAATTCACGAACAGCGAATCTAAATTGCCAGTTAATGTTCGTCCTGTGCTCAGGCAGAGGGCGATTCAAATAAAAGCTTCCATGGAATTAAATAAAGGGAAATCAAATAATGTGACCTTTTTTCATCTCACCGAACGGCACTAAACTGGCAATTCATTCGCCACTCTAAGGCTCACATCGTCATCCCTATTTCTAAGCAATTTTATAGCGACTTCTTTTTTCCGGGAAATTCTACTATCAATCTCTTGCCATCAGCTCCCGTAGTAGATGCAAAATGAAGATAGTTAATCAAAGGAGATTCCCTGTGATTAAAACAGCGGAACAGAGATTTTTTTTTCAAATTAGTTCGGAAGATTAAAACCCGTTCTTGCTGCTCCAACTTTCATTTCACTCCACAACACTCTTTTTGCTGAAAGCAAAGAGTTTTCGAAACTTTAATTTATGCATTTTGTTTCTTTCTTTATGTGTGAAGGAGAGTATATCCTGTAAGATTAAACCAAGCCTTGACCTCAAACCTGTGAAGGGAATCTTGCGTAAAACGGAATTGTAATGGGCTTTCTTGTTTTTCCACTGTACCAAGCTACACATCATTTGCTGGACGTCGTGGTAGTATTATTGCATCATTAACGTATCCAGTGCACAGTGATGTAGCCAAAAACCCAGTGGCTCTTCTACCGACATTCAAATGTTGTTACGTTCAAATGTTGGCATGCTTTAAGGATGCCTCGTCTCGTACTTCATAAATCATTCATTCGTAACGATGTCAAAAGAACGTACATGGGCTGGTCCCATGAAACCTACCAACAACAGCAGCCCGCGGCCAGAAGCTGGTGTGTTGTGTTCAGCTAAGAAGAATCTTTACATCTGACCAGCGGATGTTGCTTACTTTTCCTACCTACTACCGACAGAGATTAATTCTATTAAAACCATTCCCTGATCCTCTTCCCTAATTCCCCCCACCTGGCATAGCGTGGAATGGTTTGAAAATGGTGGAGCTTCCTCACCAAGTTACGCACAGAAGCCTTGCAAATTAATTCCCCAATTTCGGCAAAAGATAGCTCTCCCTACGCAGCAACTCCGGTGATGACGATGGTGTGTAGCCCAAACGAGCAAGTTACTCGGTTTGGGGTGCGATAAGAATAGAATTATTTTTCCAATCCTGATAAGTAAATGTTATCATATCTCATAGGAACCGTTGGTACACCTGCTCCTCTAGCTCCTGGCAAACCGTACTACAGGGAGATGATCGATTTTGGATTTAATTTGCCCATTCATTTGAATCGTTTACCCTTGTACCCGGTCCCTGGATGATTTGCATTTTACGCCATCAAATCGTTTTCGAACATTGCGAACTCACCCAGTGCCGTCCTGATTCAAGGACAACGTTTTTGGGGAAATTCCTCTACAGAATTCATGTCCTTTCAGTGTCGCACGAGTGTTCTTTGCGGTGAACGGTCGGTTTCGGTTTTGTGTCCCTTTTCGAGTTCGCAGAAAAGATGATTACGTTGTGTGAGCGACACACCGTCCAGCGTTGGCAACATGCTCGCAAATACATGAACTGCGCACAACATTTCGTAGGAATTGTTTCTGATAACGTTTCGTTGACAACAGCTTCACAGTTAGTGAAATCTTGAACTGCAGGACTGCTTCCCAAACCTGTTGCATTCGGCGGCGATGCTTAAGAGTCCAAGCATTTAGCCACCGGAAATGAAGGATTCGATTCGTCACTAAAGTTCTTCTGACCGCTCGAGTGCCCTCGGGGCCAATCGGTCACGTACTGCAATCGGTCGCAATCAATTTCAATTTAAAACTCATTACGACCACTTGTCGCCATGCCAGACCGATCATGCTGCTGTGTTGCTACTGCAACGGACAGAAACCAGACAGACTGCAACGATTTCCGCTAATAGTAGTCGGTGGTGGCGCTCCATACGATTCCACACAACTGGGCAACGGTACGCATTCCCTGATCGATTGAAATTGATACGAATCGATTGCCAGTTTGCCAATTTGTTTCTTAGCACTTTGCCAAACCCGTCACTCACCCAGGCCGATCTGCTTTGACAGATGTATGTCCTGCAAACAGGTTTTTTTTGCATATTTGCCACCATCGCGTGCCCAATCAGGGCCAATGATTGATGGCGCATATCTTTCTAGAATGAATTCTTGGAAAGGAATGTCAA
>NC_064877.1:46512500-46517500 GCF_943734665.1 Anopheles aquasalis
TGCATTCCAGATGGAAATGATGGAAGGGTAAAACAAACAGACAGCATGCATACGAATATGGATGCATCGTTCGCACGAACCGGCATGTTCAATACGGGTTTATTACGCTCTCCGCCCAATATTAGGAAACAAGACAGGAATTGTTTGGGCTACAGCTACAACGGATTATTCACAGAAGCGCGACCATTCCGCCCAACAAGCGTATGGCTATATTTAACCGAGCAAATCTTTTCACGGTTCACCGTTGGCCAGTAGATGAAAACAAACCGCAAATCTTTGGCGGAGCACTTTACCATCAATCGGACACGTGGGGCACGATGGTCAGGTCTGCAAGTTTAAGAGTAAAACGTGCGATGCCTTAAAAAAGGAATCTGGAAAGATATGTTTACGTGAGTAATGACTTTGTCTTAACGCATGCACCATTTCTCGACAAACTATTGTTGATGAACGATGTAGAAAATGCTATTTTAGTAGCTTATAATATGGTGCAAATTTTGTGTAACAATGATTATTCGCTTAATTAATTATATTTTATTTCATTTGGGCAAACAAGGCATCAGAGGAAGCATTCATAACCAAACATCCTGAGAGCACAGGAAGCCAAAAGCAGAAGTTTCTTGATAAGATGGTGGTGTATCATAATTGAATTTAACTGATACTGCAGGAGCATGGCACGCGATGATTGAATAAACCATCGTGCCCCACCGCCCGCGACGATACGATGGCCGGTTGGGCCTAGTCGGAAGATTCCAACAGAAGCGTTTACTCAAGTATGACGGACATGTTCCGTTTGTGAATGGATAGGTCCAAAATAAGACCCCAGCCACCGGTTTTGGAGTACAGCATGTGACTAATTTTTTTATAATATAGAATAAATAATGAGTGAACGAACGAAGGAGGAACGAAGGAGAGTATTAGATACCGAGTAATTTATACAGCCTTTAAAGCAATATCGCAATTAATTGTTAAAATTAAACACAGTTGCAGCTCGAAAAGAAATCAATAAATGAATGGAGAATTCACCTAGCCTCAAGAGGAGGAGAAAATAGTTGCCTAAATTACTAAAAGGGTTAGTACCGACGATAAGAGATAACATTCAATTATCTGATGCCATTTGTTAAAAGTACCAATGGTACCAACATTTTTTCTCTTTTTCCACCCAAAAACCGTTCCAAAATAGAAGGATAAAACACTATTTACGCACTCACATAGATCATTACTTTATTATACTTATCAATTCGATTAGAAAATCGTAAATTTATGGTTTCCACATTTTCAGCAGCCCATCACCTGCGTACGTAGCTAGCAGATTCTGGTGCGGATGATGCGTTAAACCGATAACGTCCTTTTCGTGGACATTCAACGTACGTTCCAGTTTTCCCGAGGTGACGGAAAAACAGTAGAGCACCAGATCTTCACCGACGCAGTAGATAAACTCCCCTCTCGGCGATATGGTGGCACAGATGAATGCACCGCCTTCTCGCTTACCGGATGAAAAGGATCGTACGATCTGACCCTGCATGTTCATGATGACTACCGTGTTCGAATGATTGCACACTACGAAGTGTTCCGGATTTTTCGGTAAAATCAATACGGAATTAACGGCCAAATGGGTGCCCAGGGCCTTGAACGTTGAAATGCATTCCGTTGTCTTTAGCGACCAAACTTTTACCGTTCCATCGGAGGACGCACTGAGCACGTGATGGCCATCGGGTGAGAATGCCGCCTCATTCACGAACGACGAGTGCCCCCGAAACTCTTTCAACATTTTGCCGGACTTTAAACCGTATAACCGTATAAGGTGGTCGAACGAAGCCGTCAATATTTGGCTGTTGTCGCGGGAAAAGTGAAGACAGGTTACACCTTTGGAGTGGGCTTTTTCGAACCTCCGTAAACATTGGCCCGTAATCAGCTTCCACACCTTAATCTGACCATCGTTGGACCCGGTGGCAAGCATTTCTGAGTCACGCGAGAATGCCATCGAAAGGATGGCTTGCTCCATCATCATAAAGTTGTCCTGCGCCTGATACTTCAAATCCTTACGTATCTTTCCGGTCGTGAAGTTCCACACCTCGATGAAACCATCCACACTACCGGTCACGAGGTACTGTCCGTCCGGTGAAAACATGGCACACTCGACGTGCGACTTTTGGCCGAATTTGATCTGGCGCGCGAGTTGCGTTGGATACGATTCATCCTCCTGGTCACGGATGGCCGCTTTACCACGGAACAAATCGATAGTTGTTCCGGGTGGTAACAAACCCTGGTGTTGCTGCCATTTCAGCGCCTGCCCTAACAGCGCCAACAGCCTGGAAGATGGTACGACGGAAACTTCACCGGCCAGCGCCGTTGCTATAGCGGCGCGCCGTTTTTCTTTACTTGAACCCTCTGGATACGCTTCTCTTGGGTCAAAGTATGCCCGCTGTAGCATATTCTCCAGGTGGATGTATCGTTCGGCTTCCTGTTGTTTCAGCATGATCATGGGATCCGTCTGGCGCAGAAGCGAACGGGCCGCTCCGAGTTCCCGCAGCTCTATTAGCTCCAGCACAATTTGCTCGTACAGGTCGACCAGCTTTTTATCCGGTAGTTTCAAGGACTGGATGGCTTTCAACACGGTATCCCAGTGGCCATTATGTATGTCCGAAACAAATCCCTCAACACTGTCCACCGTATTCAACGAAACACCCGTCTCTTCCTGCAGCGTTTGCAGCGTTTTGTGAAGGTTCGACTCTTTCAGATACTGTTGAATCAGACGAATAACGCTGCAACAAAAAGACAGAATGTAGCACTAGAGCATTGTCGACCTCGTTGGCACTCGGAATCGTTACTTACTCCGCGGATTCAATTTCAATGGACATTTTTGTAGACCAAGAAAGCGAACCAGATTTCTATCAATAACAAACCAGCGGCAAACAGGACGATAGGGTGGCCAGCAAACAGCGTCGACCGGTTTTGACAGAAGTGGCGACAGGCGAACCGTCGTAAATAATTTTTTGAAAATTCTTAAATATTTCTGTCGCCGGCCATACTCTCAAATGTTGGTAGAGTACATTGCCAGAAAATTTCGTAAATCTCCCAAAAAGGGGTTGATAATACAATAAACGATTTAAAAGTTTGCATGAGTTGCTCGCACCTGTTAACTCTGCGCGCTTTGTTCAGTCACTGCTTAAACACTAACCCTTCGGTAACACCGCAAATCGAAGAGTGCCCTGAAAATTCCTGAAACAGCAGACGAAAGTAAACGATTTGTGGTGTTTCTGGTGAAAGGAAAACTCTGTGAAAAATGTCGTCAGAACGGAAAATACTCAAAGCTACACGCAGGAAGAAGGAAGATTACATAAATACCCTGCCCGATGAGGCAAGCAAGCATCATTTGGAGTGATTTGCACAGTTCGATTTCATTAGTTGTTTTCCTTACAGGTTCTCCGCATTATCTTCGATCACCTGGATCTTGAAAGCGTGAAAAGCGCGTCCGCATCATGCCAGAGATGGCACAGCATCATATTTCTGAGCGGATATATAAGCAGATTTGTCTTCAAAATCGAGCTGCATTCATATTCTCGCAACACATCGGCGAGACAGATGAAGATAACAGAGTTAAAGGCTATAGCGACAAAGTCTCAACGGTGCTATCGAAACCTACGCTGGGAAGATGCAGGACGATCGGCAGATGAATATTCAACTGCGTGGGAGGCTATCCATCCGAAAGTTACGAAACATCTGCATTCATTGGAGCTTTTCTATGCGAGTTCTTCTAAGATGCTTCCCTTGATAGCTGATGCGCTGCCGTTGATGTCGGTACTCCAGTCGCTTGCACTCATTGGCGACAGATGGTATGTCGGTAACCAGGATATCATACCAACTCTCCGTAGCGATAATCTGAAGCATTTAAAAATACGATCCAGAGTTAAATACCGGCTGGATATGCCACATTTGCAGTCATTTGAAGGTAGACTGTCCGCGTTTTATCTTCCTGACGACAACCTAGAGGCGGTTGCATTTTCTAGCCTGAAGAATTTATCCGTAAATTCGAACGCTAACGAAGATACAACTCAGCAGCGCATACTGATGTTACGATCCCTCTTTCGTCAGGCTCGCCTAGAAACAATTCGCTGGAAAGATACGCTGGAGAATGAGGTTTTCTCGTTAATTTGTGAAACATGTACAACACTAAAAGAACTGCACTTACAACATGATCCTTCGAATTTGAACGATTTGAATAGTCTCGCAAAGCTCACGAATCTTCGTATGCTTGGAATCAGCTATTCTTCGATCGACATTGATTTATCGAAAATTAATCAGCTGGAGGAACTGCAGCTCTTGGATGTAGAGAATGATGTGAAACTTCCTACCTCGATTAGAAAGCTCCGGGTGCGAATCTCGAATGACAACGAACTAAACATGAGTCATATAATCCTTAGTTCCTGTACTCATTTGACGGAACTAGTAGTGGAGATTGAAGAGGAGGATGATTATTTAAAATGTCATGCTCCGCTTAATATAATTGAAGCCCTACCGCTCCTAAAGCAACTAAAAATGCTCAAGTTTATTCGTGGACGTTTTAGAAGTTATATTTTCATGTGCATGGACGCTCCCTTGGATACTCTGCTCCAGCTGCATTTCGTGGAATCCAATGTTAGCCCCAAACGCTTGTATGGGATCCAGGATTTTTTCCCCAACTTAAAGAAGCTTAGTTTTTCGAAATGTGGCCATTGGAAAGAGATTCAAGACACAGAGTCGGAGTCTACGGAGTCTGATGAAGATGCATAATCAGAGGCAGTGTTTATTTAATCTAATAGTGCACTTAAGAAAAGTACAAGGAATCGGATGCGTGTATGACTTGTGGTCAACTCGATGAGAATGTTTAACTGAAATGTACTACCTCGGAATAAATTACAGAATTCAATCGTTAGTAAATTAGTGAATTTGTTTTTTTTTTTGTTATAATGTTAGAAGTATATCCTATCCCCCTACCTCCTTCATAATACCTTAATTTCTGA
>NC_064877.1:46520000-46525000 GCF_943734665.1 Anopheles aquasalis
AACGGTCGACTGTCGATGCGCTTATCGTATATTTGAATTTGTTCTGTAAATTCCTAGCATACACGGATAGCGTCAGTGCTATATTTCTTCAGCATATTTACCGCACTTGATTTTCTCAGTACTGTAAGATAAGGGATTACGGATGCCAACTTCATTTGTCGTTTTTCACCTTTTCGCTGCGTTTTACGTCGATAACGTGTGCACTAAGTCAGAATACAGGTCAAATATATTCCATTTATGTGGATTAAAAATCACGTCTCGTTCGTTTGTGCATCTCGACACATACCTTTCGTTTTCTTTGTAATGGCCCGAGAGAGCTCGTCATTTTCACTGATTGTTCCCAAAGGGTTTCTTACCGAAATGAATTGCTTTAAAGATGCTAAATTTACATCAAACCTGCTAATTACTCTTATTCGTCGTAACTTCCGCTTCGTCTGCTTTCTTAACATCTTACTGAACCTTCACTCAATCAGCAGCAGCAGCAAAAGTATATACAGTTACAATATGATTTAAACTATTTTAGAGTACGTTTCATTTTTTTCATATCGACAGAGCAAGTAGAATCCTTGCGACGAAAGAAGATAGTCACGGTATCTTTCTTTTCCATCCAGTTGCTAACTTTTCGCTCTGTAGTTAGGAATAAATGATTTCATTAATAACCCTCAAAATAGATTGCAAAGCTGAGTCGAACTGTAAAACAATCATTGTAACTAATCCATAGCCCTCGCACATGGCATACTGTAGACGATCCAAAATTATAGAAGAGCTATTTTAGCTGACCTCATGAGGTTGAACCATCACCGACTTTCACAGTTTTCTATTTAGAAGTGATACAAAATATTGACAATATATATCAAAGAAAAACATTTCGGTAAACACCCGGGAACAGTGAATAAACAACGTCTGCCAGTGTATGAAGTATTGGATGAAAAATTGGATATGAAGTTGGCTAGCGATAGGAGGAAAAAAACTGAACTATTTTTATAGATAAATTAATCCAAACCACATGTTCATATGTCACGGATCACGAAAGAAATGTGATCCATGGGACCCCGTAGTAGTTTTCTTTGATTCCCTACAACTTTTGATTGATCTACACTCTCTTATCCATATCATTTGCCCTGTTCAGTTCTATCAGCTACAATATACCATTCACTTCTACCACAACTAGTTACCAAAGAGCTATATTATCCAGAACTTACAGTATGGTTTCAATAAATCCTGATGGCGCTTTTGATACAATCCATTTCAATGGATCATAGAAATACAAGCTAGGCGTTATTAAAATAATTTGAGGTTTTTGAGATTCAGACCACTCACCCGCATAAACCGGGTCGCGCCACCACCTTATTCTTGACTGAGACTTCAAAGTGTAGCATAGAAACGACTAGTGTCCGGCGTGGGCCCGATCATCGGACGAATGGTACAAAGTCCCAAAAACCTACCGTGTTCGTATTCAGTAAGTGTGCATTCTTCTATATCGAAACAAGAGGGCAGCCTTGAAAAATCGGTTTCCGTAATGTCCTCTTGGCAAAGAATGCGCATCATGTGGAGAAGAATATCCAGGATACATTAGCAAACGATAACAACCTAGACGCCTTGCGTGTCTGGCAGGTTTTCCTATTACACTACATCATATTACCGATATTTTGAATGATAAAAAATGAGAACTACTGTACAGGCGCAAAAGGTGTTACTGCATAGTTGAACGTTTCACATTTACAACAAGTCTTTAAACACAGTCTCGAGACACTGGAAGGGCATAATTTACATGACCGGCTGAAGAGTGTATTTCATCAAGTTCGATAGAATACTTCCCTCTCTGTGGATATACTTTCAGATACGTAAAAAAGAAATCAGAACACTTACATGAGCGCACGGCTCTTGGTTGCTTGATTGACTGACTGACTGACTGACTGACTGACAGACTGGCTGGCTGGCTGGCTGGTCTCATTGGTTGGTAAGCTAGCTGAGTCTGGCAGACAGAGTATGCTGCGTACTTCATCGAAATTTCGGTCATTTCTGCTCACTAGTCCAACCATCAGGAGGCTCAAGCGTATGTAAATGATGATTATATTTTGCGAATGGAGGAATCATGCCACGCTTGACTGTGCTTGAAGGCTCCCTCCGATCGGCAGTTAGAGATCCGCTGGTGTTGGAGAAAGTGGCACTGAACACCCGCAGTAGCACAGTAGCTGAATCACTATTCTGCAATAACAACAGAATGGTCGATTTCTTCCACGGCCAAAGATTTACATATGTCTTTTCCCGAAATCTCTTCCGTTATGTCCACGCATGACAGCACCGCGGAGGACAACGGACTTGATGTTTCTACTTCTGTTGGAGGTGAAGTAGGTTCAGCTACAATCTCCTGCGCTATAGCTGTTGATGGGTCAATGGCATCCAGTCGATGGATATCTGTCGGCTGTTGCTCCTGCTTTTGCTCACCACGAGAACATGAAGGATGCACTAAGAAAGATGTCAAGCGAAGAGGCTATGCTATTCTCGGTTTCTTCTGCGCCGGGCAACCATTATCATCCTCATCATCCTCGTCGGAATCACCTTCATAATCGACCAACCCCTGGTGAAAATTATAGGAAAAGAAAATCAATAAATGCTCACTCCCCCTTTGTCGCATGATACTCAATTCCATTTTCAAAAACGTACCTTAGAGAGGCCACTAGAAGGGCTCATTGCGGAGACACCGATGCTAGCAACAGGCGACGAAGCTGCTGCAGAGGAGGGGCTCAAAGTGCTTCCTTCTGAAGACTGTTCGGGTTCTTCCACCGCAGGTGCCGAGTCGAGAACCGGAGATACCAGAAATGACGCCGCTGGCATTGTGTTGGTCACCTCAGTGCCAGGGTCGATTCGAGATCCAAGATTACCGGCAGGGCCTGTAGCATCCGCGGTGTCTTCGGCACAATTGTTACGCACGGGTACGGAAACATCCATATCCAACACATTGGATGCAGTTACGTCCTGTCGGTCCGACGATACTGCTGCTTCTTCAAGTGCTTCAGTAATCGATTGCCGCCTATCGGAAGCTAGCTGCTCATTGCCGAGTAGAGATTCGACCATACTAACAGTGTCTGCAGCAACACCTTCATTGTGGCTCGAAGCACTGTTGCTGGTGGTAGCAGTATCGGTGGTCGGAATGGAGGACGAAGCAGAGGCAGGAGTTTCTTTTTCGCACTGAATACTAGAGCTTAACTCCTCACTCACGCACTGCACGGTGGGCCCAGCCGGCTGTGAGCTTGGCGATGACGACGACGATTGAAGCTGATATACTGACAGCTCGGCTCCGTCACCTAGCGCGCTTACAACCAAACTGTTTGCATCCTCAAGTGCTGATTCTTCAGCCGGAGACAAACTGGCACTCGCCACGCCGTCGCTCAGCAGATGATGCTGATGGTGATGCTGCGTTGTGGTGTGCTGTGCTACCGTTGTTTGTTGCGCAATTTCAAGCGAACTGTCGCTGTCACAGTGATTATTAACACCATCTACCACAGGCGAGGAGGACGATTGAAGGCCATTATTTGAAACAGCAGCTGCTACAGCCGCGACCGTGTGTGAAAGACTATTTGTATCCATTTGCGAGGGGTTCAGCTGATGTTGTACTTCGTGCTGCAGTAACGTGGCGGACGAAGCAGGCGTCTCGTTGACATGATCACTATCATTGCCGTTGTTGGTAATGCCAATATCATCGGCCGAAGTTGCAGTTGCTGTTACCGAGCCGTGCAGCGACAGCTGATGGGTTTGCGCCGAAACGCCACCGGCACCGTACTTCGACCCGTTATCAATACCGCCTTTTTTATCGTACATTTTACCTGCGACAAATAGAATGTAGAAGATTAAAGTTAAACAATCATATAAAGAATTATGAAAAAGAATATACTTCTATATAACATACCAATCGTAGTGTCCAGCTCGGTTCCAACTGTTTTTCCTGCTGTTTCGGAATAGTCTTCATCTTCGTTGAACCATATTTCTTCCTCTTCGTCCATTTGTCTTTGATCCCGTCGATAGCGATTACTGTTGCGCAAAATGGAAGGGACGCTACGTTCAACGAAACAAAAATAGAAACAATTATAATCGATGATAACCGATTTCACAACCGCTAGATACTAACGAACTGTTTCCATTTCAGATGTGTATTTTTACCTGCAAGATATAATACTAAAGGGAGCACTGTATGGTTTGTCAGCGGCAACCAAAACCCTTGCACTACACTAATGATTAGTCAATCATCATAATCATCATTTTCAAAATGATCAAATCATCATCATCATTTTCAAAATGTGAAAATTAGCATTGAAACAAATATGTTCTCGCAAAACACATAGACAAGGTTCTATGTCATTAGATTCTAACAAGAGAGCGCACAGCTTACCATACAGCGCATATCAATCTTTTTTCACTTGTTTCTATGCGAAAGGAATGGTCTTGTATACTGCTTTTGCATTTATGATTTCTTGTGGTACCATGTTAAGTCATTGCACCATAGTTATAGGTCAACTATTATGAAAGCATTCGAAGCCAATATGCAGGCTAACATGAATGTTCACACGACGCGCTATCAATCATACCATGCGATGCACAAACACATTGGTGAAAAGCGTGAAACAGATTGGTCTACCTATAACTCGCCTACTCCCAGCGGAAATTATGTTCACAAATGAATGCCATGAAATTGTCTGCCGATTGTAGTAATAAAAAAAACTCATTCTGACACTAATTCCGTTTTGTATTATCGTCCAATCTCATTATCGTCAGTATTGTACTTCTAAAGCTCCTTATAAATTACCCGTTACTACCAGCTTACCTATCCAAATTGCCCTTCTCCTTCTCCTTCAATCGATCCTGCTGCTGCTCGTACTTCGTTTTCAGAGTTTTAAATGTTTGGACGTATTGAACATTGTCGAAGCGCCGGCCAAAGTTTTCGACGAAATAGGTGTACAGCGATTTAATATCCTCCTGTTTGATAAACTCAAACAGATCCA
>NC_064877.1:46527500-46537500 GCF_943734665.1 Anopheles aquasalis
CCCTTCGTCGGTGATTGCGGAAGGATGATACTTTTTCCTTCTTTTCTTCAGTATCTTGGAGGAAACCTTTCGCTGGATGTGCTCAATGGTTACTGCTTGGCTTAGCGGCTACGAACCCGGCGAATCACCAAGTAGCTGATACGTACACGGTGGTCTCTGCGAGTTGTTTTCAAATCGAATGTTTTTATCTTTTTCACCCAGAATAGAGAGACGAAGAGCAACCACCTAGATGAGTCACTTTTGCACTAAAAGTTCACCACTTGACTATTATATCGAGGAATTGTTAACCACTTGCTGCCGACTCCTACGTTGATTGCGAAGATGAGATATTAGTATCGTCCGGTGCGCTGTTATTTGCGGCCGTTATGTACTGTTTCTTCGTTCTGATCGGAGGATATTTGTGCTGAGTGCCGCGATATAGGTCTTGCTTTATTTCGGAAGACTCTGTAGGATTAATGCAAGTTTTTGGCGTTCCCTTCGATACACTTTCTTGCCAAAGCCAACGCAGGAAATTTCAAACCAGCAAAATACGCGGATTACTTTACGTTAAAACCACAGTGAACTGGTTAAAATGAAACATGCTTAGCACTCGTCGAGGATCTATAATAGGAAAATATAAACATAATATGATTAAAATGCATGGCGTTTAATGTGCCGTTCATTAATTTAATATAAGAGTTTATTTTAAATTTCACTATACAGTACTAGCCCAGCTGATGCGCTAATTCATTATCAATAATCAATCATTAATTGTATAAAATTGCAAATCTAAATACCGCAATTTATTTGAGTATACAATTTGGATGATAAATGCCTCATGTACACTCAACAATTGTTTGTTTATAGCACAGAAAACATCTCCAGCTACAGCAATAAACGACCGTGTGCGTACATTCATCGCTAAAGCGAATATGTGAATGTTTAAGGCCCGCGTGAGATTAGTTCTGAGGCCGGCCGGCTGCAACCGACAGTAAATACCAATTGAAATTTGCAATAATGAAATTATCAAAGGGTCTTGTTTCACCGGAAGAACATAGATAGGACAACAATCATAGGTGGTCAACAAAAATTTTCCATTCTTGTCAGACTGCTAACAGTAATATTAATGCATCAATTGATCTCTGTTCAATCTCGGTGAGTACGTGACGAAAAACTGGCCCGTCTTTTACCTTTCGGTTCCGGGCAAGGCACACCCGCCGTAGGCCAACCGACAAACGCGTAAACGCTGACCTTCAGCGTGATTCATTCGAGAAGCGCACGATGCACGCTTTTGCACGCCAGACGCCGCCACACACATCCGAGACGAAGGGGAAAACGGATTTCATCCAGAAATTCACCAACACCCGGAATTTCGGTCGTCGGATCAAATTTGGCGCTGGATCGCGCGCCTACTGCAAATCCTCCCGGCCTATTTGATTTCTGTGATTTCAGTGATACAGTTTCCGAAATGTTTTCCAGTCCGGTTTCAACTTGGGAACCGTGCCTCAAAAGTAGCGAACCCGTTTTCTGTAAAACAATCCCATTTCACCAATACAAAGCCAGCTCTTGAAGGGACGATTAATTAGGGAAACGACGGCTTTCTAATACGCCGTAACCGCCAAATATCTGAATCCTGGCTAATCCGAACCCTGTTGCAAATGTTTGACTGATGGATTCTTTGCTAAAATCATAGAACACATCAAGAAATCAAGGAAATTATTTGACCAAAACACTTTGAGCCAGCCTCCGTCCATCGAAATCTTCATCGCTGGAGCATGGTTTTTCTCACACATACTGCTGTACGGCACTTTCGCCATCTACCATCTCTTTCGCACGCCCGTGTCTCGCCTTCTTGCCCTTTCGCTTCTACACTTCACGTAAGCCGGACCTCACACACACGCACGCACGCATCTTTCGGCGAATTCTTTTTGTTGCTGTTCCCTCGGACGTACGGAACAACGAAAATCGGAAACCCAAGCTAAGCTTTGGCGTGCAACGACTCGGCAAAATCTCGTGCATTGTAGTTCCCCACTGGACACCCTGCACCATCCGAAAACCTACGTTCTCATTGGCAGGCTCCTGCGTGGCGAAATACGGTGCGGCCAAATAAATTTACCGATCGATTAATCATCGCCTGCCCAGTAGTAGCCCCGGTAGCGCAGTTGCTAGACACGCTGACTACCACCGCAATCAAATCGCACTAAATAGAGGATAACAACGAAAGGAAACTCACTCGATACTCCACTCGAATCCCGCTCCGGAACAAGAACCTCTCCCGGACGCGCGGTCCCGGTTGCCGTCCTCGAACCGGCCAAAAAGGCTTTCGCTCGACTTCAGGGAAGCTAGCTTCCTGTCCTGTCCCTGGGTGTTTCTCAATTTTTTTCTATCAGGATCGATTAGAACACAACACAGCGTACACACAGCACACGACGAAACTCGCAGCCCACCGCCGCAAGCCTCGTTTCACCTACTTCGCTCGTAACGTTCAACCAATTTCCACTGATCGCACTGCGGGAGCTGCTATTTGCCCAAACTTTCTATTTCCGCCAACGGCCGTCGGTTGGATTGCTTGGTTGGAATCGATTCCGCAGCGCCTACTCCAGGCTGTACCAATAATTCTCGCGTTTTTGACGAGCTTCCGTGAATCTAGCTAACATTTTTAACAAAACATTTACACCGCCATTTTGTGAAAAAACACACAGACACACACACACACACACACTGTAACGCTTTCCAGCGGCTCCGTTTATACCGCCGTTCGGGTTGACGGAGTTCCGGTGAAAAATCCACACACAACGAGCTACGTTTACACGATCGGTGTGAGGTAAACAAAAATCCTCGAAACGGATTGGGAATCTGTTGGCGAGAAATGGGAATCTTCTGGACCAGCGCTGGGAAGCAGATTCAGGTTAAACTGGTGCACAAATCGGCGAACGTCCTGCACCTATCGGTGGAAAACACCAGTGCAGATGAGGAACGGCGCCGGATGCTCGCGTTTGTGCTTGGGACCTTGGTCTGTTTTGCGATTTGCGTCCTCCTTTTCCGACTGAGCACGGCTCACGCTGTGTTTCTTCTGCCGGCGTTGATCTTTGGCTATCTGTACAGCAACGTTATAAGGTCGGAACAATTGGTTCTAGTCAAAGACTTTGCCCTCCAATGCTCCACAGCCTACGCCAACGGGACCGTCCGTAATTCGTTGATACCGATAGAGTACATCCAGGACATCATCATCAACGAGGTTTTCTACAACGTAAGCTCCTTCTTTGGACCCTTGCTAGAGTGGCTATCATACCGTCCGGTTTCGTTTCTTTTCAGTTGAAAGTCATATTTGTGCTGCAAGTGCTCACTAAAGGGAATCTATTTAGGCGGAAACCCATCATAACGCTGCTGCAGGTGAGATTAAAGTTCCCTTTCTTTATTGGTTCCTTTGGCTAATCCTACCTATTTCGAACAACCACAGCATCTTAAACCCGGACTGTCCTGTCTAAAACTAGTATTCGAAGAGATACATGCCGTGCTGGAGATTGAAGACTGTTGAGCGAACAGGCGCAGTCGGCTAGTTGCGAGAACCCGGAAAGAACTTCTCGAGAACATCCAGCGTTTGGCTGAGGGTTTGAATTTTGGCGGTGGTCTCATCGGCCGGGTATTCTTGCACCCGGATTCTTTCTACAGTGGCCAGCTTGCTGAGCTGTTGCTTTGGCACACAGATGTCCGTTTCGATCTAGAAAAGCAGTAATGATAAATAAAGAGATAGATTTCGTAATATACAACGTTTCCGTTCGTACCAGCATTTGGTGCTCCAGTTCGCACTCTTTCAGGAGCAATTTCTTGTAGATCGGTGGGATTTTCAGCCGCAAGGTTACAGTAGTGTCCTGCAAGTCCCGAATATCGTCCTCTGAGGATATGTTTTGTGCTGCAACGGAAGCAATTAGAATGTCGCTGCCATCGAGTTCCCGCTTCCCTTTAAGCCTTACCCATTATCTCCAATATCAGCCAATCGGCCACAAAATGCGGTAAAATGGTAAGTGCAACGCTGAAATTGTTTACAAAACGAACCTGATTTTTCAACGGCCGAAACTGTCAGGCTTCCCCATCTGTCACGAGGGATTTTGTGCTACCGAACTTCACCTGCTTAATTGACACTTCTTGCTCTTGACAGTCGAAATTGAGCTCTCGCACGAGGTTCGTGTTTCGTCCGGCGGTTTGCGCTCGGCAGCGAGGACTGCTTAAATATCGCTAAAATAGTGGTTTTTATTTAATTATTAACTACCGTCCGGCCATCCCTCGGAAGCCGCGCATCCGGTCGAGTTACCGTACAGCCCGTGCGGCAAAGTATTCCGTTTTCTGACCGGTTCCTTCCTTGGGGCTGCACCGCGTGTCTCTGGTTTCGCGCTCCTCGTGGTTTGTTGCGGATCCGCTGAGGAAAATCGTTCCGATAATCGTTCGTTCTCCGACCGCCACATTTTCATCGCGGGCAGTGCTCGGTTGTGTAACAGAAAGGCTGTGCCGATTTGGTCATTAAATCCGTATAAAGCTAATAATCGGTAGCGCGCTCTTCAATTACCGGTTGCGTGTACTCGGGCAGCGAAGCAAAATCCCGGAGGCCTACTGTGATTACCCAAAACACAGGATGAGTGTTTCGAAACCAGCGGTTCCGGTAGCGGTGAACGGCACGGGGAATCACAATAATCACATCGAAATGCGCGACACACATGAACAGATGTACAAACGCCGCCACAATCTGTATCCGTCCAAGGTGACGGTTGTCCTCGGTGCCCAGTGGGGCGACGAGGGCAAGGGCAAGGTGGTCGATATGCTGGCCGCGGATGCCGACATCGTCTGCCGTTGTCAGGTGAGTGCTAAAAATTGAACGTCGGTAGCGCGGTCATAGGCAACATGTGATCATCCGGGGCAATCCGTCGAACCTGCTCTCGTGGCAAGGGTGGGGGTCGCGTGGTTTCGTAATCACAGTGCCGCGGATGACCTTTTGTTTGCCATTCCTTGTTGTGCCTCACTTTTGATAGCCATCGTCCCCGGAAATATTGCTGCACGGTCCGTAAACGGTACGTGGTGCTTTGCTCACCGATAAAGTACGCAACGATTCATCAGTGCTGATGCATCGATATATGCCTATACCAATCAGCTGCGTGTCATGGAGGGCAAGAACGAAGGAGCATGTTGTTTTGATTGCTCCTTGGCAGCACCATGTATCAATCGATTGTCCTGCTCGATACGATAGCCTTGCACTTACGATTATTATCATTGGCAGTGCATATCGGCCATGTGATGCCAGCAGAACCACGCAGTCACGGAGCAACTCCTACCGACGAGGCACAGTCTCGCAGTAGGCAGTATCGTTCGGAAATATTCTTCATAAGGTTGATAACGGAAGAAGATGATAAGAGAAACGGCTAGGCAGGAGTTGCCAAAATGCAGAAGGATCCGTTCTAATACGACCGCAGACAGTCGTCAAATTTCGAGTGGATTTCATTTTGGCAACCCATCCAGTCGATTATCAGGCGGAAGTATGATCACGATGCCTCTTCGCATCCCAACTGATACCGTCACTGACGAGAACCAGCTGCGTCATGTGGTTTTATATAATGTACACACCGCTCCATCTGCTGATACTGATAAGCAGATGGCTGCTTACTCTAGCAGAACATTCCGAGGGCTCGGCTTGACGCAATGCATGATATTTTCCACTGAAATTGCCTCCGAACTTATCAGGCGCGCAGCAAGATCTTTTTCAAATCGGCGAATTTCGTCATCCAATTTTTCCATCAATACTTCCGACATTGATTTCATGTTTGCTTTGTTTAGTTGTTAATACATATCCGCGCTAGTTTATCGTCCAAGCTGCAAAGTATTTTGTATGATTTGCCTAGCCCGTGGTTGCCTGGAACGTGACTCACAAGGAGGCATTGTCGAGCGGAGCTGCGAATACTCTTAGTAGGCCAACCACCAACCACTAGAGGAATTGATCTGAGCAGTAGCGAGTATCATCGGCCACATCATAGCCCAGCTTCGTACTAGAATGATGTAATAAGTAAATTTAAAAAAGAAATGCCCCAAATCTTCCCGTGAAGTATGTATCGTAGCTCCTTTCGTCCTATGTGTTGTTTGTTCTTTGTTTTGTTTTGGGATCGATCCGCTCGATCGCGCTCCCTTCGCACAAATTCCCCTAAATCATGGGGTGTCTCTGGCGGGCGAATCGTAAATTTTGTCGCTCAGAAAATAGAACAGAAAAGCGGGACTCGTAGTGGGAAGAGGTCTGTTGGGGCGTAGAATGACCACCACGGCATAGCCCGGATGGTGCTCAGTGGCCGGACACCGTAAGGCGAAATTGTGCTTTTTCGTGTTCACACCGTTAATCCGCCTGTCCGTGTTAACACATTCGATAAGAATAGCATCACGGGGTTGTTACGGTTGTTGTGTTGCGGTGTACGGTAAAGCTACCCTCTCCTTTTTAGCGACCGATCCGTGTACAAGCGCACGCTTCTACCATTCAGCACGAGCGGCGACGACGACAACGTTTACACGAAACATTCACAGTAACCCGAAGGATGAGACAAACGGTGGTGGTCGCTCAGATAATGGCATGACGGCATGTAGTGCGCAGTCGCCACTAGACCGCTTTGCGCAGCTGTGTGCACTTGAAATCCCCCGTAAAAGCGAGTTAATCTAGCAAGCGTGGACTGCGGATGGCGAATGGGCGGACGAACGGACGTACAAACGCTAGTCACAAGACACAAAGCGCAAACCACGACCTCCCCCTCCCGAGGAAAGTTGGCAACAACCCGTGATCGCCACCGTCGCCGCAAAGCCAACCGTCCCAGCAGCAATCCTACCCCCGCCAGATTCAAATGTTCTTGCCCGGAGCACCGTGTGCTTCATTTCGCGCGTCATCTGTCGAAAAAGCATAGAATGAGGTCCACTCTTCCTCTTTGCCCTCGCGGCAATGCCAATGGTTAGTGAGGAGCGTGGGCCAAAAATAACGCTTCCCACGTTCTCGTCACGATCGAACTTGAACCAAGGCAGCGTTCCGAATCGGCCGCGTCTGATGATTGTTTATCAAACATTGCCAAACGATCCGCGTTTACAGCAGGTTAATCGTTGGATAATTACAACAGCTGATGTTCGAAAACAAAAGGAAAATGCACTGGAAAGTCCCTTGAATCGGCCAAGGGGTGGCGATCGAGTTGGAGGGTTCCCTTTTCCCTACAGCATCCGCTAGAACCGACCCATTCCCATTTCATATTGAACGTACCAGATGACACCGTTTAGTACTGAACTCTATTTTTGGTTTTTCCTTTCTTTTGGACAGGGAGGCAACAATGCTGGCCACACGGTGGTTGTTGAAGGCAAAGACTTCGATTTTCACCTGCTTCCCAGTGGTATCATTCACGAAAAATGTAGCTCCGTTATTGGTAAGTAAAAAGAACCGACAATGCACCAAAAAAAAGGGGCGCGTGATCTTCCTCATTTAACACCTCGGTATATTCAGCAGGCATAGGTTTCGTTGGCAACTCTCTTATCGTTTTATAATCATTGTAGGTTCACAAACAACCCATACCTTTTGGTTAATGAAACAGCCACAAACCGTGAACACGTAGTTTTTTCGTCTAAGGAGCGTTATTTTAGAACCTAAGGTCACGGTCGAAGGTCCTCTGTTAATAATGGTTGACCGATACTCAAGAGCAAGCTACTCTCACGGCGACCCAGTGCCATTGAAAGTCGGGCGTCGAGCGTCACTGTCAACCTCAGTGGCGGCTCAGTGGTTCTATCACCGTGCAACCCGAGACATCGAAGGTGAATCGCGAAGCTAATTGTGGCTGTGTTCTACAAATGGAGCAGAACACGAGATGGCGTCGGTCGGTTGTTATTCAGTCCCACAGCCACGATCGGTGGGGCAGCAACTATCCGCGCTACGAAACGGAGGCTACAGTCGCTGATTGGTCAATGGTGGTTGCAAATACGTTAAATTTTTGCATACCAAGTACGAGGCGCTTTCTTATTCACATAACGAAGCGCACGATCATTTGCAACTGGTATACGCATACGCGATCGCCTCTGATTTCGTTGCGGTAGCATCGTAAGATATTGCTGCATTCTTTCATGCCACTTGTCGATCTCAGGATCTCGGAATCCCTCACATAATTTCAATTGTCACTGTCGTCGTTGAACATTCAATATGGGACCTCAACCCCTGAGGCAACAATGTTGGCACTTGGGTCATGATTCGTAAAATTAGTTTACAGGATTGTTTGGCATGCAGATGCTCGTGCCTTGAGGTCGTAAACTGTTTTAAACCCCAGAACGTGCGGTCTGCGGTCTGTGCATGGCAACGCTACCCAGTCGTGATGAATCCAAACAACTTGGCCGCAAAACTTTGTCAACTCCGTCGAACGAATTAAATAAACATGTTGGCAATAGTGTAGCATTTCACATTTTTCGTTCGATCTGCAAGCGGCACTGGATGGTAAAACTTTGTCGTCATGCACCATCATTTTGATGCCTCGTATCCGTTCCAGTTAGCAGGACCACAGGGTGATGTTATTTTGCTAGAGAGGAGTAGTATGGAAGCACACGAAACCAGCAAAGTCAAGTCCTTGGGTATTGTTTGTTTGCTCTTGTGCCGTGTTCAAGGTTGGCAAGGTTGATTGTCTTCCTTTCCGGTGACGATCATTTCTGGGAACCTTATTAAAAACCACCAAACATGCCGATTATCGATCAAATGTTTAATAAAATGCTTTTTTGTGGCGAACGGTGTGTGGCACTGCAAAAGCGGAGCGAATTTGTCCCTTCGGAACCCCTTCGAATAGGCCCCAGTATACGCACGATTAATCTTATCTATTTTGGAAGCTCTGTTTAATCAATAGATTTCGGTGGCGTGCCATTCTGCCCGGGCGGAAGGATAGCAACACGTGACGACGTTTGTTTGAAAAAAGTATGGCCAATTTGCTTAGGCATGGGCCACAAAAGATACGATCCCATGATATGATGTGAAACAAGCATGTCAAACAATCATTACCTTAATGTCGTTAGTATTACGAGTTTCAACAATTAAAACTACATCCATTCAATAAACTTGCATGTTTCGTTCGGATGATATAAGGAGAATGTCTTTCCGTTTGAAAGCCATTGGAGCTTTAATGTGACATCCCTTTAAAGCATCTCGCTATGGGTTAGATGGAAGACAGTTTGTTTGTCACTTATCAGCAAAAGTGCAAGCGATAACAAGCTACAGATACCATTGATAAAGCCCATTATAAATAGCCAACGCTCACGGGCAAATGGTGTATGTCCATGTTACAAAAGCCGTTGTACTGGATTGCATCCATCGATCGGTAAACAGTAGAACGCCAGTCACGAAATGCCATGCCACGTGTGGCCTGGTATTACTGGTGCAGTCATACCACGGGGCACTTCATTATTGATACGCTCCAGTGCAATGTGGCGCTGTTATTAGTGGCCAGACGGGCCGTATAATCGTTTATCGTACCGATGCTTTCGATTGTAGCAATCGACAAGAGAGTGTAACTATGAATAGGTAAGATTAGTTGTGGAAAGTGAGAGATAGTTTCTATGAGATCGCCGCTATAATTAATGATCGCTATCATTTGTCTAATGTAAATATTCTCAATCGCCTTACTCTCCTTTTAGGCAACGGTGTAGTCATCCACCTACCCGGACTGTTCGAAGAGCTGGCTAAGAATGAAGCGAAAGGACTTAAATCCTGGGAGACGCGGTTGATCATTTCGAATCGCGCTCACCTGGTGCTGGATATGCACCAGCAGGTAGATGGACTACAGGAGGCTGAAAAGGGCGGCAAATCGCTCGGTACGACAAAGAAAGGCATCGGCCCTTGCTATTCCAGCAAAGCTACCCGTAACGGTATCCGCGTGTCGGATCTGCTCGGTGACTTTAAAGTGTTCAGCGAAAAGTATGTCAAAATGAGCTGCAAAAAAGCTACCCTTCTACTCTCCTATCGAATCGCTGCTAAAGCTATATGATTATT
>NC_064877.1:46540000-46550000 GCF_943734665.1 Anopheles aquasalis
AAGAACAGAAGAACACAAACTTAACCGTCAATGTGGTCTCCTCAACTAAGTTTGCAACTTAGTTTTTGCCGTCTTTCCTCGCGGTTTTTTTTCTGAAAGCTCTTGCTTTAGCATGTACCGTGAGAAAGGGAAATTTGTGTCGCTTATATTTTTAAAATTAGTTGCAGATCCGTGCAAAACTGCAGGCGGTTTATAGCGCAAGTAAGTTTCTGTCGCTACACCATTGAACTGTTGGCTCCAAGAGTGAATTTACTTCGACTACACCATCGTCTTAAAAAGATGATTGGCATTGCTCTTATCTTTCGTGCGCCACCCTAACCCTACGCTTACCTACCTAAATCTTACGGTCCCCCAAAGACTTTGCGATAACGTTTGTTAGTTGAACGTTTGCAGGCCCCAAAATTTCAGGAAAATAATCATAATGAAAGCAACTCGATGGAAACTTACTTGTACTTAAAGCGTGTATTTTAAGACAAATAAAACAAAAAAAAACAACACAAATCGAAAGCGCTTTTGCGTAAACTGCCTTTTTTGGTTGCTTGCAGTCGTTAAAGAAGAGAACTGCCCTATGTCATTGGGACATAATAGCCCTTTGGTACTTGTGTTCGTTACCTACACGTATTTCAGATAATGTAAGCTTGGTAAGATAAGAGGAACGGGTTTAGAAAGAAAGCCATTCACCCGTCTTATTTTACCATCATCCGAAAATTAGCCAGTGTAGTGCGGTCAAACAACTACACTTTTGATAGAAACTGGTGTATTAGAAAGGGATTGTAACGTATGATCGTGTTCAACATATTGACACAGAGCATCTGATGGATCATGGATCTGATGGATGCATCATGGATGATCTGTGTCAATACGCAAGCTATCAGATGTTCCCATTCCAGTTCTCCATTTTTCATGCTGCTCCATATTACTAAATCCCCAATTTTTTTTTAAATGTTAACGATTAAACCATTAAAACCTGTTCCTAAGTACCTGTACCTGTTCCTTCGTACCGCCCTTTTCGTACATTAATGTATTATTGTTTATTCAGTACGGTCAAATAATATTTGAAAGAACTTTTAAGAATTTAAAACATTTTATTTGTAGGTAGGGCGTTTTTTGAGCGTAGCGCGCCCCGAGTATAATTTCAAGTAATAAAAATGCTCACTTTTTTACATTATTTACATTATATTCGTTCAAAGATCAAGAACGTCTTGTTCTTCTGAAGCATTACAATCTTTCGACACATGTTTAGTTAAGGGATATTTTATAATTGACTTAAGTCGATAGCTTAATATAGTTAAACAGTCTCTCTCTCTGCCTATCAAAAGCGTTAAGCATGGTAACGCGTCGGTTACCGTATCACAAAATGATCGCACCATCCTAAACTCCACTCTTCACATCCGATGGATTCATCAATAACTTCGATCTATACTCGCAGGACTTTTACTGTGCCGTTCGGTAGGACATTCGACACTGGATGGCGACGAGGGATGGCTTCGGTATTCCTGAGCGTGCGGAGAACTGGACGTGATCGCCGTTGGTCCGGCGCCGCCAGCGTAAAGCGGTATCGGTCCAGCCGGAACCGCGTTTCCGTTGGCAATCGAAGCTTCCCGTTTTTCGCGACGATCCCGTGCCCGTCGATTTTGAAACCAAATCTTCACCCGCGTATTCGTCAACTCGAGGCTGTACGCAAGCTGGTTAGCTTCTTCCGAGCTAAGGTACGTCGAAACTTTGTACGCGTCCTCCAGGGCACCCAGTTGGGCCGGTGTAAATGGAACGCGTGGTAACCGGCCTGGTGTACGCTTGACCGGTCCTACCTTCTGCGGACCTGTACGATGAAATGCGTTTGTTAAGCACTTCCTGCTAGTACCCCGAGAGCACATGGTCCCGATCGAAGAGATTACTTACGCGGAAGCTTCGGAGGATGGTAGCGTGTGTAGTACAGCCAATCGAACGATGGAACTCCACCAGTTCCACATCCGGATGCTGAGCCCGACGGCAGATAACTGCGGCTGATCGCCGGTGCTTCCGTTCTTGAGTGAGTTATTTCAATTTCCTCCTCTAGCTCTTCGTCCCCCTCTACGTCCACTTCAGCACGTAACCGAGATTCACCGTCGGTAGTTTCACTTCCGGATCCGTCACTACCGGGGCTACTGGTACAGCAGCTACTGCACTGATCGATTCGACGACGCTTCTCATATCGCTCGCCGGCACGCGTTAGGATGTGCTCGATACTGAAATCACTTTGCCGCAACGGGGCCACACTTTTGCAACTCGGAGCGGATGCCATTTCGTCCTGTTTCGTCCCGGTTTCGCACCACACTGAACGCTACCCGCTGATGATCATATCCCTTTTATCATCTGCCGTCCCAGGATCTAACGGCTGCGAGCACATCCTTCGCCCGGAGCCGGCAGTCCTACCCTTCGCCAACATGGACGCTAGGTATTGTTCTTCACCCGTCGCCCCTGATTGATTCCCTGTCCAAATATTTACTCCTCTGTTGCTCGGAGAAGGGGAACATCCTGCAGGATTTCTACTCGGCAAGGACGCGCAAACTCCTCCCATTTTACCACGATCCAAGAGATTTTGGCTTCCCCTGGGTTTCAATTCTTCCATTCTATCCTGCCATCCTTTTTGCCGCTGATTCGGCAGGACAGACCTCAGCAAAGGGAACCAGTGGAAAGACTATGCGGCAATCTCAAATCGGAACGGAAGGATGTGCAAATAAGGTATCAAAAACGGTACCCTCCGAGCACTTGGTGGTAGATAATTAAATGACAATTATGGTCCCAGAATGAGAGAAAAAAATGTCGCCGCTCCGTTAAGGACACTTGAAATGGATAAGCAGCGGTTAGAAAGATTGCAGCTGATGATACGGATGTCCTTGCAGTCCTGTGACGATGTTCTAGCTGATGTACTCGGTTGATAAAATGACATAATTTTGAGCATGTTCTGCTTCTTTGTGCCGATTGCCGCGTAATAATTTGTTATAGAAATGTCGCACGAGAAGGATGTAGAACGTATCGTGTTATTGGATAATCCACGCAGTCCGCAGGAACCTTATCTCCACAGTTTGTTGGAAGTTCTCACACAATTACGGGCTTTTAAAAATAGAAAAAAAAAACTTAGCTAAATGCTGGTCTGTTCTGTTTCAAAATTCGTCGAGATGGAGTTAATCTATCTCTTACTTAAAAATGATTGAATAACATTGGAATGTTTCCTGTTGAAATGTCCAGATTTGGTTGATTCATTTTTGGGACGTCCGGATCAGGACGGTGGCGTTTGATATACCAATGGAGTTTTTCATAACAATTGAACGTTTGTTCTTCAGTTTTGGTTGAGTTTCATAATTGAATTGTTCAAAAATACAAGACAATATAAGAATCCAAAGAGGCTACAAACCAGTCGTGTTCATCACATTCTCTGAACTACATTTCCCATTCAAATCTCTAACAAAAATCATGGGAAACATTCGATTATCGAGTTCTAACTCCACTCTTCGCCTTGGTAAAGGATTTGAGGGAGAAATAGAGTTTTTTTTAAATGCGATATTTTTGCTAAAAAATACATTGAAAAGGCTATAGTTTGATAGATATCTCCAACATATTTTATCATAAGCATTGTTCCCAATGTTGAGAATGGGTTAGCTGTGAGCTTAATTATAATAATTTTGATGGCTGCAGACATAACAATCAACAGCTTCTGCACGTAAATTACTTAAATGAATTCTTAATCATACTGTCCTTTTCCGATTGAACGTTGATTTTAATATCTTTGAAATTACTTTGCTTCTTCATACCTTTATTCATAATGCAAACGAAAAGAACATATAAAAAAAGCCTTTTGTTATTAAATTGCAAATTTGCCAATAATGCTGCTTCTTGCAGTACCAAATAGATGCCTGAAAAGCCGATCAGAAGTTCTACTGCATCACCGAACTATGCAGAAGGCTCATAGGCAACAGGCAACAACTCTCTGTGAAGTGCCGCTGCATCAACAAACGCAGTAGGATACTAATTCTAATCCTTATTACATAATTCGGGTTCGAAAAATTGGTGATCCACGGGACCCACGAAAAACCGAAACGTTCTAGAGAACTGCGAAAGGACACACGGTTGCTACTGCGTAAGAGCATCGGTGATATGGGAACGCGATCGCACGGATCGTACGCCCAAAGCTTTGCCCGATTCCCAGCACGACTTCCTGCGGTGAACCATCTAGTGCCCGCTGGGTTGCGGTTATTGTGAAAGATTATCCTCGGCTACCGGGCACGGACAAGACCCGCAATGAAGCGTCAGGCGTGCGCGCACTGGTCAAGTTCACCGTAAACCCGCAGCGCGCTGGCCGAAAGACCCAATTCTTCAAATTAAGTTCCAGCTTCTGAGCTTATTTCGAGAGAGGAAAGGAAAATTTGAATAATGTCTTTGGTCGGTCGGTCGGTCGAGGCGCATACTTGAAAAGGCTAATGAATAAAGTGCACTCGAGATGCCGTAGGTAGGTGGTGGATTGCAAGAAATAGGAAGAATTCGGGCATCGGACACATGCACACATGCCCGTACAGGAGGGGAAGGATAATCCTGTCGGGCCACCACTCGTGTCCGTTGTTTGTGGAGCTTATTGTGGTTTGTTTTGCAAGCGATCCTTGTAATCATTCGAAACATTGCCACCCGGTCGTGTACCCGACGCTTCGGCCATGATAAGACGGACACGAGAACCGAGGGTTTCCATTATGCTGGAGCAGTAAGGAGCTTAGATTGGTCGCTTACTTCTAGGCGCACAGCTTACGGACCTATGGTCGGGAATGTACCACGTTCTGTTGGCCTGACACCATAACTAGCCCCACGAACAGGATGATTGTTTACGATTGTTTTGATTTACTTTTGCTAGCTTTAGCGATTTTGGCTGCACTTGTAGGATAAACAGTGGTTCATGATGCGAAGACGGTTCGTGTCCAGTCTGGAAGGTTCATACCTCCGTCCGTGATCTTTGGGAATGGTTAAGAACAAGACTCTTGCACAGTTCATAAGGCAGACAAGCAGGGAAACATATCGAGGATCCGATTGTCCTCACAAATGAAGGATGAATGGCGGATTACGCTGTCTGAAAAGACTGAAGAAAAGCGAGCTTACGGTGTAGCAGATTGTGTGCGCCTAGGATGGATCGTCAAAACGATCGGATCTTCCATTCATTCTGCGCAAACTGTCTTGTGTACGTTGAAGTGGCAAAGCGGATGTGTATACGCTTCTACGCTGTATACGCTTCTTAGGAATTAGTGTCGCTTGATGACAGGTTCAGAGGATCCTCCTTATGATTTGGAAGATCCTCGAAGTTCGATCCTGACCGATAGAACAATGACAAAGACATTTCATTCAATGTTGGCCTTTTTTTTTAAGACACTTCCGATGCTTGAGGACATTCGTGCGTGCCGGTTTCTTAGTTCCTGTTTCCAATGTGATTATGAACGCGTGCTGAACTCATTCAGGATGCGTGGCGTGCTGTGAGCAAACTGTTTTAAATTGGATTTCTTGTAAAAAATGGGCAAGCGATCAATGAAGGATGAATCCGGAATACGAGACCATTTCATATTCTATTCCTTTATGATACAAAACTAATCACTAACCTTTTAAAGAAAATGTTACCTAATTTACTCTAAAAATTCTTTTAGTCGAAAAAGTACCACGAATACCAATACAATATTCCGTCTATTGAGTTTTCCAAAGGACTCTACCAATTTTAAATGACTGTTAAGTTTCTGTACAATTTTCCTATCATTCCGTCTGATGTACAGGCCAAGGAATTAACATTGACATGCTTGTTGTTTGTCGATGACTATCGAATTCTTATATTTTTGGTACCATAATGTATCTTTTTTGATAAAAGTTTGGGTTAACCATTTTTCTTCAATTGTTTTGAAATTTTATTTTAAAAATTGCTTGTCATTAAATGAATTTGCAATCTTCTATTGCACTGAATCAACTGAAACAACGCGCATTAGATTGAAAAACCTGCAACGAGTAATGTTTTCAGTAAATGTGAGAAAGGAAATGGAAATAGTTTAGAAAGACGCCAATACTCTGTCACACGGTAAATTACAGCTTTGCGGCATGTGATAAAGATCGTTCTCTTAACTTCACCGCAACCCAGATCACTATCGATCAGACTGTTCAAGTGCTCTTTTGGAAACAATTGTGTATTGCAGAATATCGTCGGATTGACCTAGTGTTAAACGATAATGCATCATCTGGCTTGTGGCCAAAACATTTGCAGATGATTCTGTTGACGAAATTAGAGAATGGCGGAAAAGAAAATGCTGGCACGGGGACAAGATACCTGGAGGGTATCCGTTTCCCTGTCGCAAAAACCAAGATCCGGAAGGATTAAAAGGCACAGATGCCATGGGGTACTCTTGCTTCAGGTACACACGGAATTGGAACAATTTGTTCTCCCATCGTAGGTCAAATGAATATCCTCTCACATTTCAACGGCGTTGTTGGTTAGAAAATTTAATTAAACCACGATGGCCTGCATCATGGAGAGGCCGGCTTCCTGTGGAAGTTAGTTTATTATTTTAATCATTTATTGCCTCCGAAATAGACGAGGAACCGTCCGGCATCACTCCCCTTGTCAGAAACACTCATTGGCGGACCCCAGCGTAAAACTGCGAGCGTACTATCACATTAAAGTTTGATTAAATCGTCTCAAATTACTCACAGGCCGCTCGACCATTGGTGCTGATTTGGTTTGGGGTGCTGGGAAATTCCATATACTTCGCCACACGGATGCAGATGATGCATAATGGTCCACCCCGTGCAACTCCGAGAAGGGTAGAACACGATGTCGGCCATTTTCTAGGCAAGCTCTTCATTTCCCCCTCCGAGTTAGATTTGATCGCGACAGTTGATACCGCGATACGATGGCGAGTTCCGTTTCCCCGATCCAAAAGCATGGCCGGTACTGTTTGTGATGGGTTGTTGATTGTTTGTTGATGGCGATTCAATTTGGCCAAACTCTGTGGGGAAGATTCCTTTCATTTCTTTGGTTTGTTTTCCGGATTGTTGCCGGAGCTTGTTTGCTCACGGAGGCAGCTGTTCTGTTAAGTTCTTTTGATGCTCGATTTTGACGAAGAAACAATCGTTTGTATGAATCCATCATTGCAGTTAGCAGCCATCAATTCTCAAAGGAGTTTCATTTGAATATTTTTGAACATATGATGAGTACAGTAATTAATTAGAGAATAAACGGTGAGGTATGTCTTATACTGAGAGCACAACAGAGATATTTTAGTTTTAAGGTTCAAGAGGTAGTAAAGTGTTATCCTCAGCGTATCACTCAATATCGTATGATTATTGGACGATCGCAAGATCAAGGATGGTTGGGTGCTAATCGGCGCCTCGCATTTAGTATTAATGCTACAAACGGCATTGTTGGATACGGAGTTTCCAAAAATTAGCATCTTTGTGAGTAACTGCGAAAAGGGTAGAGACCAGTGGCATGACGCATACTCGGAAACAAGCAGTTTTGGTATCACTTTATCGCGTGTTTAATGTTGTACCACAGCATTGTAGCAAGATTGAGTAACATTAAATTACAATCATGCTTTTTAAATTTACGGATACAGTTTACGTCGTTCATTCCTTTGTTATAGAAAGAATGACTTTCTTAAAAAACGCAATGCATCATCTTATAATCTCATCTAACAACATTAACATCTCATGAATATTGTATAACATTTTTAGAGATATCGAAGTTTAATCTCGAGTTCGGGTTTTCGGTCGGACCAAACCAACGATTCCTAGCACAAAAAAAAAAAGATTCAATTCTTGCAATTTAATTCACAAGGATAGATCAACTAGATTCATATAGATTTCAATTTGTTCAATAAAATCCGACGGCATCGAGGTATGTTAGACACTGCATACCGAGCATATTGGCAGCCACGTTTCTCTAGAATTAATTTTTGGATGCATGTTTTGTATACATTTTCATCGATTAATGTCTTTATATTCTTGAAAAATTACAACATAACATAACAATTTGATAGTTTGGTAGAAAAAAAACACTTTCTGGCCAGAATTTACGTAAGCCGTACCATTATCTATCGTTGCCCGTTTGCTTACGAATCATCTTATAACTTATTGCACTTGAAGCCAATAGTAATATTAATGAGACGAATTATGTGGTCATTTTCTCTTCAAAACATTTAAGACTCAAATTTCAGTTTGTTCCGCATCTAAAGGTCCCTCGTTGAGCGCAGTGATGCACAAAAATGCATTATCTCATGAAGATGCCTGCAAAACCGTGACCGTGACGAGTGTTCCCACGCATGTGCGACTGATTCGCCAACCAGCACCAAGACGCCGTGTAAACTGGTTGAGATGAAATTTACACAAACATGCACCGTTTTCTCGTTCCTTTTAACTGTCCAAACATTTATCTTTGGTATTGTGCATTGCTTTCTGTTGGAGTTTAACCGGAGTAAAACTCCCGGCAGCGTGCATGTAGGACTATCGGGAGAACTAAAGGAACCGGATTTACATTTACATGAGGGAGTGAGCAGGAATTTAGAATGCACTTGAAAACGATAGTACACCAACATCGACTGTCTCTCGCGAGCAGCATGCACATGGCGATGATCGGGAGAGCGAAATACTTTCCGTCGATCGCGAACCGATTGGAGTACGCACGATCCCGCAACGGCGACCGGCATGACCGGTTTTTGTTTGAGCTGGAGCCGAGAGCGCGCTTGATGATAGCGCGCCCCTGCTTCGTTTTTGGGGACCGATCGTACGACACAAAACCCGTGTCCCATTCCGGGATTCGGTTCACTCAGTTTTTTACCGTCGATCGTCGAGGAGGATCGCCCGGTGTAGTGTTCGTTGTGGTTGTGTTTCCCCGTGAGAACCGTGATCGAAATGGCTGCTTGTAAGATTGATCTAACGTTCGAGAATGGCCACAAAATGCCAGCCCTCGGATTCGGAACCTGGCGTGTAAGTGGCCGTTTATCGTGCAGTGCTGGGCAACCATTTACCAAGCCGTTTCCTCTTATCCCGTCACCGTTCTAAAGGCACCGGATGATGAAGTGGAGAAAGCGTTAAACGAGGCTCTGGAGGCGGGCTATCGGCACATTGATTGTGCGCCGGTCTATCTCAACGAGCCCACGATCGGTCGGGTGCTGCGCCAGTGGATCGACGGGGGACGAGTGAAGCGCGATGAGCTGTTCATCGTAACGAAACTGCCACCCCACGGTAGGTGCGGTGCGAGAGGAGAGGTCACTCTTCAAACCAACAAGTCACGCTTGCCACGCCGTGTCAGCAGATTGTGGCGGTACTTAAAACTCTTCCTTTTTTTCTCATTCCTTCCATCGGCTGATTTGGCTGATTCCCTCATCAACAAAAAAAAAAACAAGGTACGCGGGCGGCGACAGTGGAAAAGTTTCTTAAGCGATCGTTGACCGCTCTTCAACTCGATTACGTCGATCTTTACCTGGTGCATGTACCGTTTACTGTGCCGGAAGTGGACGGTCCTTTCCTAACGAACGAACACGGTGAAATCGTGCTGGAAACGACGACCGACCATGTGGCCCTCTGGAAGGTAAGGTCTCCCCAATGGCTGTTCGATAATTTATTCATCTTCCAAATTTCCCACTGACCACCCTAATTAATTGGTCACTTTCTCCTAACATTTTATGGAAGATGGGATTGACCGCAGGCACGCAGGCCTTCGAAAACCCGAATGAAAGTACCAGGACTTTGACTCCTTTTGGGGTCACTCGCGATCGACAAGCCAACCGCATTCATATTCCTTTAGCGGTTCACTTTATTTTACAAGGAGAATTATTACTTTGTCCTCTTCTCAGGCGTCTCCAAAGGAAACAATATCTGTTCTTTTCCGCCCATTTACTACAAATCGGTAATCGATCCTTTGTTTGAGTGCCGAGTGATGAAAATTGGCCCTCAAAACATCTCTCATCAGATTCATGTTACAAAACAGAGACCATCCTCATCACCT
>NC_064877.1:46555000-46565000 GCF_943734665.1 Anopheles aquasalis
TCGGCCAATCGACGCACGATGTGGATGCACATTGGAATAGCGCCCAAAAACAGCAGCCACGTATGCGTCCAAACGAGCGTGGCACCACAGGCGTAAAACAGCAGCCGGAAGTAGACGTCGCTTTCGAGAACTTCCACTTTGTTGAGGATGCTTGCAGGATACGTGGTGCCAGCTATCGGCGTTTCGTTCATCGTACTGGATAGCTGAGGTGTTGCCGTTACGTCGAGCTGCAGCTTGGATTTGATTTCCTCGATTCTAGATGTGTCCACACTGCCTGTGGCCGGTGCATTGATCGCGATGGATGAATCCAACCGGTAGCTGGTAACATCAAGGAGGCTGTGCCATTTGTCGATAAACCGAACGTTGCGATCGTCCTTCTGCATATTGTAGGCCAGACCGATGGCACCGTATGTGAGCAGGGCCAGGAAGACGGGCACTTGCAGCGCACCGAGAAAGCTGCTACCGTACCCTACAATCACCATCCACAGGAACTGGCCAATCACCAGGAACGGGGTAGAGTGGTCGGGCGTCCACAGGAAGTATACGCTGATTACGTACAGGAGCAGTATGACGACCACCATGTGAAGGGACAGCGAGCTCAGTAGTGACCGGAACAGCGAGTGATTCCAAACGACAAAGTTCCATATCGAAAAGAACACCTCGGACGGTGTAAGCCAGAGGATGAAGCGCAGCAGCACGAGTCCTCCGAAGCCGATGCCAATGATTTTGAGATGATCCCGCAGCCAGCCGGTCAGGAATTCGCCCAGCGAATCGACCCAGCACGCCGGTGCACCGAGCACACCGAGCAACAGGTACTTGTCGTCCTTTTCGATCCGTTCGATCCATCCTTTCAGCGCCTCGGAGAGCCGCTTTTTCGCTGGAAATAACACGGCACCAAACAGGAACGCCCAAAGCAGGGGTTTGAAGAACGGGGCCAGCACCAGCGTTACTCCGATGACCACGGCGATCACGCCGACCACCAGCACGTTATAGAGTGCATTTCGGAGCGGTTTTTCGTGCCCTTGATTCCGCAAATTAAGCCACACGTTGAACAGACCATCGATCGATCGTTTGAATGGAGCTGGGCTGGGCCGGGTACTCATTTTCCTCACGCGCGATTCGATTCGTCGGGATCAGCAAAGGACCGTGTAGAGGCCGCACCGCATCGATTCGCGTTCAATCACAGTGCAGTTTGATCATTTCACATGATCACTGCATGTTTCAGCGGCCACGATCACAGAAAAGGAACACCGAGGGTCAGGCCACGAAGGCCCAGCGCTCTCCGAAAATGGAAAATTAATTGCTCAGAGATAAAGCAAGAGGAGCGCGCCTGGAGAAGATGCGTATTTTTAGCGATGAATTCATAAACAACCCCACCAACAGACAGACGCCTAAATAACGCCTGAATAAGGAGGCTTGTTAAGGAGCTGTTTGTTGGTAGGGTTCGCTCTGACTGTTGCAGTTGCTGTGGCGGATGTGTGTGGACTCGCAACGCAAGCCCGTTTTTTAATTCGCCGTATTTCGCCCAAACATTTGTCGAACGCCGCTGAACAACCGAAGAAAACGAAAATGCTGCCCAGAAGACGAACGCTGTTAAATTCCAGCGATAAACGTAAGCAAAACTGCCTAAACAGCTCAAGGACGGGGACAATAACCAATCCAACACTTTCTCGTCCCTAACAGGCAAGAAGGAATCGTTGGAAAACGTAGATATGGCCCGAGGTCGCCTGAAGGGAGCCCTGAAGACGGCCCACCACTCAACGGACGAATCTACCGAAGAAATGGACGATAGTGCAGATTCTGCGCGGGAAACCACGAAACGCAGACGAGAGCAAAAGGCTCCAGCGGTTCCTCAGCCGTACATTATGAAGTTTTTCGATCGGCACATTGATCTGAGCCGATTTAAAGAAACATCTTCACTGTACGCGATGTGCCGTGCATGGTACAAGAACAATCCGACCGTTCGCGGACAAGAGACCGCAGCAGACTCTTCGAAAGTGATGGTGTTCAAGCGAGAATACAACCCGGAAATAGTGGAAAAGTTCCTGAAGGGTCTGGTGAATGAGATTCGCGAAATGCCTCTCCCGGAAAGTGCGGGTGACATGGAACCGTACGACCAGCAAACCGTTCAACCCGCTACCGAGTTCAAAATTAATACGGGAACAATGGGGAAGGAAGAGTTGCTGGAGGAACATCTGATAAAATGGAAGCATCTGCGTAAGTCCTGGATCGCGCATCGTAAGCAATATAAGGAACGTCGCTACGAGACGAGCTTCAGGCTGCTCGATGCCCTAGCCGCCAAGTCTCGGACCTGAGCAAACTTTTGGTTCAATAGGGATATCCTTCTGTATGAACGTTCTTATGTCTTCTAATAAAAATTAATGAATCCCAACATTTGATTCGGTAGAGTTGTAAAATGACATGGTTCATCAAGCACCCTTTCATTGGGCCATTATGTCGCCGTTTAAGGAATAGTTTGGTAAACGCAATTCGATTCCGTAGCCAGCCATCATCGGAATGACTCATTTCCCAGCACCCATTGCTGAATTTTCATGCGAAAGCCAAATGGAAGTGATCAAAATAATCGAATACAGTTTATTTATTTTGCTTAAAAAGCTTTTATTTTCTTCTATCGTTTTTCTTTTTTGGCGGACCGTTCTTTATGCGAATGCGATCGTTTTGTATCTGATTCCGTTTTACTGGATGTTTTACTTTTCGTACTTGATTGCCGCGGACTCTGCACTTTCGGGGCACAACCTTCCATGTACAACTGTTTCGTCTCGGCGTCGGTATTTTCATCTTCCTTTGGTGGCCTGTAATCCTTTACGTGATCCACTCGCAGCGTTTTGCCGACCAATTTGATACCATTCAGATTATCGACGGCCAAAACGGTTGAACGTTGGTCTTCGTAGCAGATGAAACAAAATCCTTTTGACTGGCCCGACACCTTATCGCGTACCAGATTAATATTAACAATCTCGCCGTACTGGGAGAATACGCATATTACATCTCCTTCGGTGAGATCATAAGGCAAGCCACCGACGAAGATCCACGCACTGTCGCGGTACTGATCGTGCCAAGAGTTTTTGCCACCTAGCTTCAGATCCTGGTCGCTCAGCTTCAGCACATTTTTCATGTTCCTGAAAATACCCATGAACCCGTGCTAATTGCTGATGCTATCGTCAGGTTTGATAAGCTACTTACGTCATAGGATTCATGATTGCTTCTTTTAAGATAAATCTATTACGGAGAAAGTGATCCTTTTGAAACAGCCACCAAAGAAGCGAATCTCCAGCGGCGTTTGTTATATTGTGGATGTTTTATTTGCTGGTAGTTGCTCTTTCCAAAGACACCGCCATTTGAACTATTTTCAGTTGTATCTGTACCAAGTTAAGGATTAAAAACCGAATTAATCTACCACGCTTATCCTTCCAAAATCGGTTTGTTTACAATTCCTTCCTCGTTCGTTTCAGTGCCTCGTAGCAAAACGGTCGCACACAACCAAGTACGCCTGAACAAACACTCGCGTAAACCGTGTACGCACACGAAATGCGTCTGCAGGGGTACACGTTTTCGAAACGCAAGTCCGTTATTTGATGGAAATCTTTAAGTAAATTTTATCCGCTACCTTTTATTGAACTGCGGACAAAACATAATTTTGAGCTCACGTTCAGCTATGTATCCATACTCTTGATAAGCGGATAGACATTCAACAAAGAGAACAAAATTACAAAAGCATGCATATCCATCTTTTACGAGCGGATATTCTCATGTATTGAACGGCATGATACTACCAGCGGAAATGTTTGAAACAGTGCACGATCGTTCGTTGCATTCGGACAAAAGATCAATGATCAAAGAATTTCTGGGAGTTTCGAGCTTTCACTTCTTGTTATTTATTTCCAAACCCATGGTTCTCCTATCAATATGTAGCGGCTTCCACGGATTAGCGACTTGCAACGATGTTCCTTCTGTACATCTTTATTCCTCGCTAATCGTACCCGCTTCGCCAGCCAGCGCACACATAACCTAGAAAACGGGACAAATCATTACTATCGGTACGAACAAGGGGCGGCCGGGGGACGCTGGATAGAAGGATTGGTCACATCCTGCTTACCTGGAGATGGGAATTCCGTTGGAAAGAGCGCATCGAAGTTGCAGCGAATTTACCGAAGACGTCTGGCCTCACGTTCGGATTCCAGCAGGGTAAGCACATCGCCCTCGCGGACGGGACCCTTGACGTTGCGGATAATCTGTCGGTTCTGCTCGGAAATGAACTCCACCTTGACCTGGGTACACTGTCCCTGCGATCCGGTGCGGCCCAGAACCTTCGTCACACGTGCGAGCACAAAAGTCTTGTCCATAGTAAGGCTGGATGGGAGATTTTCGGTATTTTTCCACCGATTTCCTGAACGCACGAGCGACCTGCTTACGGCAAAACACGAGAAAGAAAGAAGCAACCGCAGGCCGTTTGACAGTTTTGGCAACTTCCCTTGCTCGGTGAAAAAGAGTCGCAGTATATTTGCCGTTCTCGGTTTCAGCTTGAGTTTATTCGATACATTTCCAGTTTTGCTTTGAGCCTTTTAAATTGAACATTTTGAACTATTTTTGCACATTTTTATGTACTTTACACTCCACCGCAAATACGTTGAAACATGTTCAACTTTATCGAAGACCGTTCTGGGTTACTTTTGCGCCAACCCCATGATACGCCGGTATCGCGACAACTTGGATAGGTGTCCTAATCTGCGGGCAAAGGATTCGCTTAAAAGGGAGAAAAATGGTTTTCAAATGCCAGGAGGATAGTTTTCTGCGAGAGTTCAGCACGAAGGTGGTTCAGTGTGAGAAAAGTGATGGCGGGTATGCAGTTATCTTTGAAGATACGATTCTCTTCCCGGAGGGAGGGGGGCAACCATATGACCACGGACTGGTGGGAGATCGCAAGGTAAAATCGGTTGTACGGAAAGGCGCCCAGGCGATCCATTTCTTCGACAGTGACGAAGACACGGCACCATTCCAAGCGGGGGATGAAGTGGTCCAACGTGTGGACTGGGATCGCCGCTTTGATCACATGCAGCAGCATTCGGGCCAGCATCTCATAACTGCGATCTTTGACCGCGAGCTCAAGTACAACACGAAATCCTGGTGGTTGGGTAGTGAGAGCAGCTACATCGACCTCGATGCCAAGGACGTTACCGTGGAGCAGCTGGCACGGGTAGAAAAGATCTGCAATCAGCTTATCGTCGATTGCACCCCCGTCGGAGTCAAAGTCTACGAAGCAGATGACCCTGCGTTGAGGTCGGATGTTACTCGCGCCACCAGAGGTCTGCCGGAAGATGTTTCCGGACCACTGCGGGTGGTTACGATCGAGGGTGTGGAAAGCAACATGTGCTGTGGAACACATGTGCGCAACCTTGGGCAGCTGCAAACGATCAAGCTACTCAGCGTGGAGAAAGCGAAGAACAAGTGCCTGGTGCACTTCCTCGTGGGCGGTCGAGTTCTCCGCAAGCTGACTGAATGCTACGAACGAGAGGTTCAATTCAATGGTTTGCTAAATGGAGGCGCCAGTTCCCACGTGGATCTCGTAAGAAAACTACAGTCGACCGTGCGCTCCACTCAGCGTGTTGCAAAGAAACTGTCCACCGAGCTGGCCACACTAGAGGCGGAAAAGTTGAACCAACAGCCGGTGGCCCCAAAGTACTTTGCGCTTCATCGTTGTGACGGTCCCGACTCGGACTTTATCAATACATTTCTCCGGATGGTAAAGTTGCCGGATTGCTTCCTTTTTCTCACAAACGCAGAGGCAGACAATAGTGGCAAAGGGCAGCTGGTAATGCAAGGTAAAGCGGAGGATATTGCAGCGCTCGGGCCGGAGGTGTGCAACATTCTCGAAGGGAAAGGCAATGGCAAAGGAACGCGATTCAACGCGAAGGTGAACAAACTGAAGAATTTGCCACTTTGTGAAAAGCTAGTCCACGATCGTTTTGCGTCCAATGAAATCGTTATCGAGAAGTGATATGGTACCTGAATGAACGTTAATAAAGCCATCGTTTCTGTAATACAAAGTTTTACTTTATTCTTTACAGCCAGAAAAGCCAGTACAAATGATTGTTGCAATCTGATTTATCGTGTGACGATTTCAGTTTTGTGCTGCTCCCCTTTTTCCAGCTAGAGGTACATATGATAAATGCATCCGTTGGTGTATAAATGGAAGAGTTCGATCGGCAAGTCGGATGTCGAGCCGGTTAGGGCATCATACGGAGAGCACCATCGAGACGGATGACCTCACCGTTGAGCAGCGGATTGTCGACGATCGCTTGCACCAGCTGTGCGTACTCCGACGGTTCACCGAGTCGCTGCGGGAACGGAATAGTCTTTGCCAGGAACGCACGAACCTTCTCCGGGAGTGCTTGCAACATGGGCGTATTGAATAGCCCCGGGGCGATCGTTACGATCCGGATGCCCTGTGTACTAAGATCCCGGGCAATTGGAAGAGTCATTCCAACGACAGCGGCTTTCGATGCGGAATACGCAGCCTGACCAATCTGTCCATCATAGGCTGCGACCGAGGCCGTGTTCACAATCACACCACGCTGACCATCGACATTGGGTTCGTTCTCACCCATCAGACCGGCGGACAGGCGGATCACGTTGAATGTTCCCGCCGTGTTAACCAGCAGCACACGCTGAAAGTCCTCCAGCTTGTGGGCCACCTTCTTGTTAAAGTTGTACGTCTTCACGGCAACGGCAATACCAGCACAATTCACCGATACATCCAGACGGCCAAATTTGCTTTTGGCCAGATCCAGGGCACCGGTAACATCCTTCTCCGAAAGCACGTCAACCGGCACGTACACAACGTTGTCACCGATCTCCTTCGCCACCTCGTTACCCTTCGAAGTGGGTAGATCGCACAGCAGAACGTTATATCCGGCACGGGCAAAACGTTCCACTGTCGCCCGTCCAAGCCCCGAGGCACCACCAGTAACCAAGGCAACAGCGTTTTTCAACATCCTTTCTCTCGTGACCCGAAACGGCTTTGGAAGATGGAATTACTGGAGTCGGCGGTGATGTTGATTAACGCGTCCAGTTACGCAATCGATCTTGCGAAAGTCTCCTGTCCGCAACCAGGCACCACCTGGAATTTGGACTTTGCTGACAATGAAGTAGCGGAAAGTTCAGGTTGGCTCAGGTTTTAAAATAATTAAAATGTGCGATAAACGGAAGGTAAAATCGAAGGAACAAACTTTGTGGAACAAAAAAGTAAACACCCGAACAGCAAACCCCTGGCGATTTCGTCCGATTTTGACAGTTTCCGATCGGGTACAAATTCGATTTTGCTGATCGGTTCGGGCAGAGTGGTAAGGGGGGTCGGGTAGGGGAGGAAGGACACTTTCTTTCACAACAACCCCGTGCGCTCGGTCGGTCGGAGACGAATCGCGGATCCTGCTTCAATTTCCTCGTTCCCTCGTTCCGTCGTTCATCCAAGATGGGTATTACAAAGATCGCCAGTGAGGAGCAGTACAAGCAGCTGATTGGGTAAGCTTCCAGAATCCGGCATGTTAAGCCACCGTTCATAGCCCCGCTTATCGCAATTATCCACCACAGCGCTGCCACCGTTTCGGTCGTTTTGTTCTCGGCGGAATGGGCTGAGCAGTGCCGGCAAATTTCCGACGTCATGCAGGAGCTCGCAAAGCAACCGGAACTAGCGTCCGTACAGTTTCTGGATGTGCCGGCCGAAGATCTGTCCGAGGTATCGATGCACCACCAGATTGACTCAGTACCGACGGTGCTGTTCTTCCGCGCCGGAACCGCCATCGACCGTATCGACGGGGTGGATGTCGGTGCCCTTTCGTCGAAGGTGCGAAAGTATGCCGGCGCTTCGGCGGCCGCAGTGGGCTCGAGCAATAGTACCAGTTCCGGTAATCTGGAGGAGCGTCTAAAGCAACTCATAAATCGGTCGAAAGTAATGATCTTCATGAAAGGAGATCGGAATACGCCTCGTTGCGGGTTCTCCAAGCAGCTGATAGCGATCATCAACGATACAGGGTGAGCGCGTGGAGTCATTGTAATTGTAATTGAATCGTTCGTATGCTAATTTATGCTTCTCATCTCGTCGCCATCTTCCAGCGTTGAGTACGACACTTTCGACATACTTACTGACGAAGCTGTGAGGCAGGGATTGAAGACGTTCTCGAATTGGCCTACCTATCCGCAAGTCTACGTCAGCGGTGAGCTTATCGGTGGGCTAGACATTATCAAGGAGTTGCTGGAAGGCGGGGAGCTGAAGGAAACGCTGAGTCCATGAATAGCCCCCTCCTCTCTCTGTCGCAGAGCATTGCGTACGAAAGTGTTCGTCCCTTTTCTTTTTGTTGTTGGTTAGTTTATTTTCGCGTAAATGCAATGCCGAGCGCCACCGGGTGGTCGGCCTGTGACAACAGCACGTTCCTAGTGAACGCTTTTGGGTGTAAGCCAGCCCACGACGGTCAACGATGGACAGAACTTACATTCGGCGACATGGTTAGGTCGAAAGTCTACCGCGGGATGAGGATGTACGATTTTAAATAAACGGGCGAAAACGGGAGAGTCGATTCACTATTCAGTTTCGCGTTTCTTTTGCATCTCTTTGCTTAACTGAGCGAGCTTCATCTCCATCACCTCCCGAATGGCGTCTCGTATGTTCGACTTCTCCATCCCGAGCTGCTCAATTTTCTCGATCTGCGTCTGCACGTACTCTACTCGCCGCTTGAAGAATGCCTTTGCGCTGTCCACGTCCTGCAATGTACAAAGCACCATGTTCATTAGCCGAGCGATGGTAAAAAGCGCCGGGACAAACTTACATTTTCCACGTAATATCCAGTTCCGACCTCGATAATGACATTGCTCGCATCTTTGATCGTACCCGGGACGTACATGCTCCTGTTCATTGGCAAAGGCATAAAAACTCTATAGTCGGCGATACGGAACGGATGTATCGGCCGTGCATCGGCCATGCACTTACCCAGTCAGCGGCACCAGAATCTGTTTACCATTCCAGTCGGGTTTGAAGCTCTCCAGAGCCTCCTTCGAAGCGGAGTACTTTGAGCGTGCCATCTTCATCGTGTTGAGCGATTCTTGGAATAATTGCAACTCCTGAAAGCGAAAAAGGATCGTTAGTCGAGACCGGGAACCTCTACTCCCACACACGGGCCGGTAATTTCTCCCTACACTATCCAGCTGGTTTTTCAACTGAGTCAACTGCTGAAGATTGAGTGTGTTGAGGTCGATCTGCTGCATCTGCGGCTTCTCGCTGGCGGATATGGAAGCCATGGTTCTCTCCGACCGGTGCTGTTGCGGGCAACGTATTTCACGGATGGTAAATGAATCGAATATCGATGTTTGGTGGCCGGAATACCGCTACCCGTTTAAGGAAAGAATGTTTTTCTTCTTCGTTGTTCCACTTATCGGCCATGCGCTTTGGTCTCTTTGTTGGGTATCTTTTGCACAGGGACCCTCGTTAACCCTTGACGGGGTTGATGACGTGCGTGACGTCATTCGGCGGGTTCGAGTCAAAAATGTGTTGTTTATTACTGGTCGCAAATAAAAATTCCCGGTACGATCAGTAAAAATGGAACGAAAAGGCCATTTAAACGGTTCTACTGACTCGAAGAAAGCGAGTGAGTCAGCGCCGGTGATGCGATACAATCTCAGGAACAGAGGTGCAGATTGATAAGGATAATTCTTTGTGAGCTGCTGTGCCCAGTGGCCCATCTCGCTGCGCTGTTCTAACTTTGCTTCGTGCTATTATTCCAGGTCCGGCCCTTTTTGAACAGTTCCCGAGCGAAGAATGTCCTATCTGTTTGGAACCCTACGTTACGCCGGTCATCGTAAATTGCTCCCATGCCTTTTGCGGCCGGTGTGTGAAGCAGTTGCAGCTGAACGAGATGTTTAAAGAGTGTCCGGTGTGCAAGGAGAGCTTAGTAAAGGCTCTGTTTATATATGATTTCAGCTTTACGAAGCA
>NC_064877.1:46570000-46572500 GCF_943734665.1 Anopheles aquasalis
CGATCGGAGTGTGATGGACAATCACATCAGCGCTACATGCTCAGTGCATCCTAAGGAGGGTGTTGTCGCGTGTCCGACCAGAGATCCGGCGAAGGTGAAACCTCTTCGCTTGTTCCGAACACGGAGCAGCAAGGAGAAGGAGTGGGGTTTTCTGCCCGAATAAAGACAGCTCCAGTGCGCTTTGTTCATCATATAAGATAGCTGGCTCGGCAGATCGTCTGCCAATCGCAAGGCGCATCCAAAGGAAGAGTGATAAGGGAAGAAGATCCGCTCCTATTCCTAGTTTGCCACCGTCGGAACAGGTGTCTTCTTTTGTAAGGCGCATCAAGAGCGCATCGCCGCGTGTGCAAGGATGGATGCCTCGAATGATGGTGCACTGGCTTTGCCTGGCAGTGTTTGTGATCGTCCTGCTGGTGCAGTGCGACAGCAAGGATCCGTACGTCACCGTGGGTGTGGAGCGAATGGCTACACTACAGAAGATCCGACGAGCCTACAAACAGCAAGCTGCAGGAATGGTAAGAATCCGAACAGCACTCTGTCTGCGTTCGTATTGATTGCTTGCCACCAGCGGAGGGACACATGCGTGCTAGGACTTGAGCTAACTGTATCCTCCCGTCAAACAGGCATCCGGACAAATCAAAACACTTTTAGGCGGAGCAGCGGTTCGTCGAGATCAAGCAGACATACGAGCTACTTTCCGACTCGGAGCGTCGGAAGGCATACGCCGTACATAACGAACGAGGATGCAATCGTGAATAGGGAGCGGCCCGATTACATCACACGACCGTTTCCAGGATCCGTTCGAACACTTTTACGATGCACATAACTTTAACTTCCACGACCAGGACATTAGCCTGTACCATCGGCTGTCGATCACCGCCAAGTACTAAGAGAGCAACATCCTGCCCAAAAGCCGCCAAACTCCGAAAATACTGCTGTTTTACGCCGACTGGTGCTTCGACTGTATGAAAGCGGCCAACTCGTTCAAGAAGATGATCGACACCGTACGCTCGAACCATACGGTGTGACGTTCGCCACGATCAATGCGGATCACGAGGAGTAGCTGGTATGCCGGACCGGTGTGCACTCACTACCGTGCATTGTAATGGTCCTCGACGGCCACAACTATACCTACCGCGAGAGCGTCTTTAATGCACAGCATCTGGTCGACTTCATTCGGCACCGTTGAGCGTAAATCATCGCAAATTTAAGGTTGCACACTGACTGGCACAGATACACATCCACTTACCAATATAATTTCCATTGTATTGAAAAACTTAAATTTGCGCATGTAATAAATACGTACATTTGTTTTTCTTTTAGAATAAAGTATGCAGTTTATTTCGGCATAACTATTGTTACATTGTAGTATAGAAGGAACAGCTAAAAGAAAGATTTTAATCTAAGATAAAAAGTCCAAATAAAGGTAAACAAGGTATCATACCTGTTGTCTGCAATAATCGCAAATTATGATAGCTTTTAATCAGTGGCGATTGGTGTAACTGATAATCCTCAGCCCGAAAATGCTCCGAACATATAGCACCACTTTTAGACGGACGCCAATTTGCATCTTTTCTACAAAATGTTGCCAATTGTCGGGTTAACTCCACATCTTGCGGAAAAGAATGAAACATAACCACCGTGCCAAGCCTTTTGATATTATTATTGTTATTTTTGCAAAACGGAGCGACGCAATATCTATAAGGCATCTTAAAACCACCAATGTAGAACAATCAGAGCACTGAAAAACTGGAAAACCTAACTTTCTTTACGGATTTCTTACTTCTCAAAGCGAATACCAACGGATTTCTTACTTGTCAAAGCGTATCCAACGCAAACAAAACATAGGCAACGACTGTCAATTTTTTTCATTCATTTTTCTAATTTTCGCGAGCGATTTTTGTTCGGTATGACTTCACCTGTTTCCTATAGACACTTTGATGTAGGCCAAAGCAAAGGAAACAGGTGAAGTCATAGCAATTTGACATAAAGCGTCAAATAACTGACAGCTGTTTACGTTCATCACCAAACCAGCGTGCGTTTGATTCCGGCAAAGTTCAATGGTTTTATCAGGCATATTATGTGTTTTTGCCTGTTTAAATGATACATTTCCAAATTTTAGATCAAACGAGCAGTTCCTTGAACTCGAACTTGGATTTTTTACTTCGCAAAGCGAATACAGCGTCTCCAACGTAACCAAAACAAAGGCACGAACTGTCAGTTTTTTCATTCATTTTTCTAATCGTCGCGAGCGATTTTGTTCGGGATGACTTCACCTGTTTCCTATAGACACTTTGCGCTAGACACAGAAAAAACCCGGCAGATTCTGCGCCCAGATTCTGTGCGGTGTGTACAAAGTGTTATTGATCAATATTCTAGGAAACTCGGATTTATTGACGGTATTTCAAAAACTTCACTTGTTTCCAAATTTTCTGGAATCTACATTATTAAATACGTTACGAATACGATAAAAAAGTCCGAGTAAATTGGGATATTGATC
>NC_064877.1:46577500-46610000 GCF_943734665.1 Anopheles aquasalis
CTGCCAGTTCATCTGCCGCATAGGGTCAGCCTAGTATCCTACCGTTGAAACGCGAGAAACCTGTTCCTGACCTTCGACTCAGTGCCTGATACTTGCGACCCTTGGGGGTCTGTTCTGACCAGGAGCACAGCTTGCAGGACGAGAAATAAGGGAACTCTCCCTAACCCTGCCGGTGAACAGAAGGTAACCGAGTTCAAGCTGCTCCTTAGTGTGTCAAGTGAAACAAGCCCGTCTGCTCTGTGCAGAGTGTTTGGGGTCAGAACAATCGACAGGAATGGTTATCCGCATTTGACCTTCTGCTCACGACCTGACCATGCATGGGTGTGGTTTTGCTCCTCCTCTCTTCACATTGTTTTATGCCAGACACTGGACTTCTTTGTGCACTGGCCACTTTCGCTCTCTGCCGACTATTTAGTGACATTTATGCTGGCCCTCGACATGTGTTAGGGATAATAAATGCTGGATGATTCATACAGACGCTGCCTTGACTCTCTTTGAAACATTCGCTTCCCATCTATGTCTAAATTTCGAAATGTCTTCCGTCAGACGATTCTTCGGATGGGACTAATGGCCGCATCGAATGCAGAATGCTCCAATGTGATTTACATTTTTGTGGAATGCGGCATTGCCGCACTTGAACTTGTAAACGATGGGCAGCCTTGGGTGAAAGTGCAAGGTGTATTCTTTGTTACGACACATGCACTCGTTATGCTAATAGCAAACGCCGGCCCGCATGCCATCCCGACGTCACATTTGCGACCTCACCATCACGTGCTCCCGTGTTGTGTTACCATTTTAGCAGAGGCGAAGAGCTCGCCAAATAAACCGGTTGATGAACGACGGCAATGGCGCATGGGAGTCTACCGGACTGCCCCTACGCAAACTAATCGTTGTCGGCGAGTTGTATGTAACGAATGCGTCCGTCCGGTTGTACTTAGAACAGTAGGTAAGCTACTTTGTACAGAGACGTCAGCATATGAACAGGGCCCGGTGAGTCTACAGATCCCTTAAGAAATTCATTACATGGCCAAGATCAAGTGAATGTCAATGACGATCGTCACAACCCGCGTGTTCGTGGTGGTGTCTATTTTTTTCTCTGTCACATGGTCACCGTTTGATACAGCTACGATAGAATTTATGAGTTGTAAAGTGGTCGGTACCAACGGCCTCACAGCGCCTAACGCGTGCAAAACGGGGTCGGGATGTGGCATAGTCATAAAAAGACTATGATGCCCCCTTGGTGTTCTTCTTTTGACTTTTTTGCCGGGTTGTTATTGTTTTGGGCAATATACAAGCATCTGTAATTGCTCTACGGTATCCTCCATTGCCAAGGATGATGCGGGTGTGGTGAGTGAGCCTTAACGCCCATTTACGCGATTGATGCGAGGGTATTTCGCAAACTAACGAAATCTAATATTAGCACGCCCTTGGATGATAAACGGCCCTACCGGAGTTAGCTCCTTATTAATCGTATTTCTTTCTTCGGGTTCGTCGCTCATGTTGAAGTAATTTGTTATAGAGACTTTCATCAAAGGCCTTTCATTGGTTCAAAGTGAGTTCATCAAAGGCCTTTCATTGGTATCAGCCACAATGTGTATGATGAAATGAAGGAGAATAGTTGTAAAAGAAGAAATTAAGGAACGTACAGAACTTTCGTTGAAATGATATCTTAACCTTTAAATCTTAATAAAGCATGAAAAACAACTGTTCATATCACTATGTATCTGCATCATGTTGCAACATTCAGCAGTCAGGGAATTTGCAAAACAAAGATATTTATCTTATGTACCTGAAGATCATAATGTAAAACATTAACATAAGACTTGAAAATCAACATTTGAGATAAATTTGCTATCCGATTTGGTGCCTAGGGGTGATTTCGTTGCTCAAATCCTGTGTGCATCTTAAGATTTATTGTCGTAGTTGGGTGCAACGGTTGCATAACATAAAATCAACAGTGTTTCGACTTTAGCTTTAAATTTTTTTAAGTTGGCTTATTCAATTAATCAATTCTTCTTTTTCGCTAAAAAGATTGTCCATTTTAAATTATAAACGGTTTGTGGGTCTTAATGCTCCCGACAATGTTAAACGATCGATAATGATAATGTTTTCGCTAATGCTGTTACGTTCATTTTGATAGTACATACAATTCTGCAGAAAAAAAACATAGTAAAGTTCTATCAAGTATCGGGCGAAAATGCTGACGAAATTGTGGATTGTTTTATCATAATGCGGGGAGCAAGAAAAGGTAACATCAAAACCAGGTCATCAGTATTCCTCGGCGCCTGGAAATTATGAATCAAGTGGTATTAAAGGTGGATCATCGTGTCTTTTCTGTCATTCATGTTTTTTTAAACATATGTAATGACGGACGAGCCGTATATTTATTAACAGTAATAGAACAAAAAGTGGGGTAGGACATTTCCTTCTCTAGCCATCGCCATATCCCGGGCTTGCTCGGTTGTTTCATTCATGCTATGGAGGTAACGATATTAAATTTGCCCTTAATGTTTACCTACTATTTAGCTTGAATATTCCGTTTGTACAAAAACAGACTCACTGGTTTTGTCGTTTCAATTATATTATATTTATGGCAATTGTGTTCCATTCTATTCCTTCATCCAATATACTTATCTTCCGAATTTAGTTTATAAAGGATCAGCTGTTGTTTATGCTATATAAAGAAATGCAAATGAGCAAAACAAAATTATAAGCTGCATTGAGATCTAGCTCTGTAAATTTCGACCTGTACCATTCGTAATATATCGAGTAATATATGCGCCCCAAAAGTTCGATCAACGGCAATGACTAGTGGCATAGTCGAAAATCAAACACTTTCTGGATAGCGAGCAACCAGACACAAATTTGTAAGCCATATACAGTTACTAGCATCAAGAGTCATCAAACAAATAGTGCACATGTCAGCAAGCGATTATCCAATGTTGTTTATTCAACACATACAAGGAAATTGGGTCCATGGCCTGGGTAAAAAGCCGCATAAAATAGGCAATTTAAATGGAAACCACTTCGAAGCATTCCATACAGAACCGGCAATGCAAAAAACAAAAATTAGGTTGGGAAAATATCCGATTGCTCAGCATTCGTCTAGGTCAAATGCATGTTTCAATTATGAGTTCAAAATATTGAAGAGTGAGTTTCTAATGGAACATACGCTAAATAGTAACGATTTCTAGTGAAATTCCAGTATAAGTGTAAATACTAGATCTAGTTTCAGTACTAGGTCTAATCAAAGCCCATTATTAGTAGAGTTAATTTTTATAAAATAGAAACGCAACTTTATATTTAGCAATCTGTGCCTATTGACATTGATCCTTGAGTAATTTAGCATCAAAGGTAAGCTATAACAAGACAACCTTTATGTAGCTGCAGTACTTCCGGATGTACTGGTTTACATCAAAATTTGCGACCGCTATGCGCGAAGGCAAATGTTTGGGTTTTTCTCTCAATAATCATCATAATACACGCTCGATCAAATGGTTCACTTGTCCAGTGTGGCGCGTGCCCTAGAGGCTGCTTTCGGGAAGCGTTTGGTGTTGTTGCGCTCATGCACACGCTTGTCATAATCTGACCCTGAGCATTAGCATTGCCGACTGCAGACTGTGGGACTTTGGACGATCGTTTTTGTAGATCGGCTTTGCGTGATACCCGGTCGCCGGTAAGGATGGTCGGTTCTACGTGACGATCGGTGCGTCCAGAATGGGCGGCCAATTGCAGACTCATCATCGATCCCGCGTTGATGACGTCGCGCGGTATGTCGCGTACGGTGCATGGCTTAGCGTGAAAAGTGTCCACTCCCGTGGTTGCGATGCGGTTTGTGGAAGTGGTGGGGTATGAACTGGTGTCTCATATTCGTGTGTCCGGTGGGGCACACACGCGATCACCCTCGACTTAGCGTTATGGCCGGAAGGGAGAGAGAGAGAGAGAGAGAGACGAGGCCAGAGCGAGAGCCGAGCATGAGGTGAGAACACGAGTGAGAAAGCCGACGATCGTCGGAGGAGCACTGAGGAAGGGGAACTGGGAAAAAAGGCCAGGCTAGGAGGCAGTGGCGGACGTCGAACGCCGGACACTTATGAACAAGCAGAGGTTAAAGGGAAATTTTTATAAAAGAGCCTTGCCAGCAACGATCAGCGCTTATTACGCTGACCGATCGCACAGCACGCGGATCGCGGCGAATCGAACTTCCCTTAAGATCATCATCTATCACGTTTTCCCTGTGTTTCCGATTGCAGCAACATATTACCTTCGGAGCATAACGAACGCTCCTTGTTTGTGCATTGTACTAGTGATCGAAGATCGAATCGAATAAGACGAACTTTGTTTCAGTGAATCCATCGTTATCGGCCACGTGTATTCCAAGGATAATGCGATAATCCTTTTTAGAGTCCAGCTGAAACTGACTCCAGTACCGATAGATATCTGTGGATTTTTAGAGTGCCAGTGAGATAGTGAAGACGGGAAGGGAAAGCGGAGCATCGATTTGTGAACATTTGTGGACGAGCGCCAATCAGTAGGGCTGCTTTTCTTGTTGTGAGTATAACCATATTAGTAGCGCCGAGTGTTCTGGAGTTGAGTTCATTAGTTTATGCGAGAATTGCGAAAGTATGTGTGGAAGCCGTGTGGGCTCCTCATTTATCCTTAGGTCAGCAAATGCAAGACAATTGGCATGGAGTTTGGGGTCGCTTATCCAAGCGTAGGAAGCAGTTAGGTGTTACTGTGGTTTATGTGTTTATTGCTTACTGCCCGAGGTATTTGGGTGGTGCTGGTGTCTGGCGGACACTGACAAACACATACACTCGTCCTTTGCGATGAAAAAACGATCGCGTTTGAGTTAATAGCGATTGATATTAAGGCTTGCGTGTCCACGATTTATGTTTCAAACATAATGAGAGATTTGGGCAGAGGATTCTTGCTTGTTCGTTTTGCCCATTTTCGACGATGAATTTGGCCAGGAATCAAGCCGAGGATTATCATGTTGAGGACCATAGACTAGCAAGTTGGACTGAAGTTCGTCCAGCAGTATTTTCATGATTTTGTTCCAGCATGTAGCACGTCACGTTCGCACCCGTTCATCACGTCCGACCGACAAAAAGACGAATGTTTATCAGCCTCACCGGTATGTGTGTTTGTTGCAAACGTTTTATATGCCTGTAGTGTTACGCATGCATTATATTTGAGGATGATACCGGCACAAGTTCGTTGTGGGGAACGCCATAATCTAACTAATTCACTTTCGCCAGTCAGCCGTCAGCTGTCATTGGCATTGAACTTGGTAGCATGATTATTACCAGAAATCGCCGCTGCAGGTGCGGAATCGCCTGTGACTGCATGGCGTACCTGCTGAGAGAAATTTAATAAAATAATCCTTCCTCGGCTCAAGGACTGCCAGTTCATCTGCCGCATAGGGTCAGCCTAGTATCCTACCGTTGAAACACGAGAAACCTGTTCCTGACCTTCGACTCAGTGTCTGATACTTGCGACCCTTGGGGGTCTGTTCTGACCAGGAGCACAGCATGCAGGACGAGAAATAAGGGAACTCTCCCTAACCCTGCCGGTGAACAGAAGGTAACCGAGTTCAAGCTGCTCCTTAGTGTGTCAAGTGAAACAAGCCCGTCTGCTCTGTGCAGAGTGTTTGGGGTCAGAACAATCGACAGGAATGGTTATCCGCATTTGACCTTCTTCTCACGACCTGACCATGCATGGGTGTGGTTTTGCTCCTCCTCTCTTCACATTGTTTTATGCCAGACACTGGACTTCTTTGTGCACTGGCCACTTTCGCTCTCTGCCGACTATTTAGTGACATTTATGATGGCCCTCGACATGTGTTAGGGATAATAAATGCTGGATGATTCATGCAGACGCTGCCTTGACTCTCTTTGAAACATTCGCTTCCCATCTATTGAACGTGTTGTTCATTCAGCAAAGTCCGGATATGTCTAGATTTCGAAATATCTTCCGTCAGACGATTCTTCGGATGGGACTAATGGCCGCATCGAATGCAGAATGCTCCAATGCGATTTACATTTTTGTGGAATGCGGCATTGCCGCACTTGAACTTGTAAACGATGGGCAGCCTTGGGTGAAAGTGCAAGGTGTATTCTTTGTTACAACATATGCCCTCGTTATGCTAATAGCAAACGCCGGCCCGCATGCCATCCGGACCTCACATTTGCGACCTCACCATCACGTGCTCCCGTGTTGTGTTACCATTTTAGCAGAGGCGAAGAGCTCGCCAAATAAACCGGTTGATGAACGACGGCAATGGCGCATGGGAGTCTACCGGACTGCCCCTACGCAAACTAATCGTTGTCGGCGAGTTGTATGTAACGAATGCGTCCGTCCGGTTGTACTTAGAACAGTAGGTAAGCTACTTTGTACAGAGACGTCAGCATATGAACAGGGCCCGGTGAGTCTACAGATCCCTTAAGAAATTCATTACATGGCCAAGATCAAGTGAATGTCAATGACGATCGTCACAACCCGCGTGTTCGTGGTGGTGTCTATTTTTTTCTCTGTCACATGGTCACCGTTTGATACAGCTACGATAGAATTTATGAGTTGTAAAGTGGTCGGTACCAACGGCCTCACAGCGCCTAACGCGTGCAAAACGGGGTCGGGATGTGGCATAGTCATAAAAAGACTATGATGCCCCCTTGGTGTTCTTCTTTTTACTTTTTTGCCGGGTTGTTATTGTTTTGGGCAATATACAAGCATCTGTAATTGCACTACGGTATCCTCCATTGCCAAGGATGATGCGGGTGTGGTGAGTGAGCCTTAACGCCCATTTACGCGATTGATGCGAGGGTATTTCGCAAACTAACGCAATCTAATATTAGCACACCCTTGGATGACAAACGGCTCTACCGGCGTTAGCACCTTATTAATCTTATTTCTTTCTTCGGGTTCGTCACTCATGTTGAAGTCATTTGTTATAGAGACTTGTATACTCTCATTGTTTGCGGTCTTCTGTGCGCGCAATTGACGATTGAAGAATGAATAAATCAGTACTGACTGAATGCGGGATTATTGTAACATTTCTATTCTGATCAACAGTTGATCGTAAAGATTCGATCATAAAAAAGGAACCTCGTAAATCGTATGGCCAACCGCAACCTGTCCCTAGACCGTTCTCAATGTACCATTAAAACAAAGGGAATCTCATACCGTGGAGGGCTGTTTTGCGTACTGAAGAAGCGCGGTACCCTATCGGAGAACTTATCTCACGCAGGAATACCAAATGAACCGCACCCACCCCAACGGTTCCAATCGATACCTGATTGAATACGTCGGAATGGTTGGTGCGAATGCTGGAATTCGCCGTCTCGTCCGGTTGGTGACACGGCAAGCTTGGGAAGGGACGTGATTATAATGGTTAACCAAACCAACCGGTCCAAATAGGTCCAAACCCGGTAGTAAACGGACGCGCTGCCATGACGAAAACCTTCGCTTTCCGTCTTCCCTTGGACGGTTTTTGGGTTGTTTACTGATGCGGTCTCATCGCTCCATCATGGTATGTGCCCTGGACCCGGTGCGCACCGGTTGCTGCGTGTAATCAGCGCACGGAGGGCGGGCAGCGAAGACGATAAGGGATTGCAACCGGTTCATAGGTAAACGCTTTCTCCGCGCAGGTCACCGAGTTTTCATTTTCGTCTCTTTCACCTCGTTCCTGCGAAATTCTCCGACCGAAAAACCGATCCCATGAACCGTCCCTTAAGGGTTGAAAGGGCGTGTACAGCAGGTTTCTCCGTGCATTTCGGCGAGCGCAAAACACGAAATTGAGTAATTGACGGTCATGCGAATGCTTTCTCATCCTCTCGACAGGTAGCGTGGTTGCATCGTTGGCATCGTTTCGTAACAACTCCCCGGGCGTGGACAGCGTTGCAGCATGGCACCGAACGTCCTCGGCAATACGCTGCTGCTAGCGGAAACATGTATCGAACCGGAAGATCGCAACAAGAATGGCCCATCCGTCGGCACGCTGTACAAAAGCAAAGCGATCCTGAATGTCCCCGTGAGCAAGCCGGCTCGACTGGACGAGTTAAAGGTAAGGGGCATCGGATGCCCCCAAAGAAAGGGACTAATCCCTCCTGGTACTGGTACTGATATCTGTTTTTTTTTCTCTCTCTCTCGATACTAGCTTAACGACACTACGAAGAAAGTACAGGAATCCAGGCCCAAGCGACAGTATAATAATGTTTACGTTTGGCGAAACATTATTGCATTCATCTATCTTCATCTCGGCTTTCTGTACGGAAGCTATCTGCTGGTGACATCGGCCAAATGGAGCACATTTCTGTTCGGTAAGTAGTGCGACGTTTGTAGCGGAATTCTTATGCTGTCTCTCTTATGTTTGATTAACTTGTATCAGAAGGGCGGTGGTAATTCATATGGCTCATTACTGGTACGCTCCACCGATCGGTGGATGGGCATTTCGTGTGGAATTTACTGCCATTTCCTGACACACACGCATCCCCCCCGGGGGACCGCACGGTTCGCATGCTAATTAATCTATGGCTCGTCTTCTTTTCATTCTCGCTGCCAGACCAGAATGTCTGCCGTCTGAGCGAAAAGGTTTTTTGGGGTGGGACAGGCTGTTCCCGTGAGCCCGAATGGGTGTCCGCGATTGCGAGCTACCGTTTTGGGATTGATTTATTCCGCGAGCGTTACCCCGCGTTCACCAGAGCTCACCAAACGTGACCAAACTGCTCGATCGATCGACCGGTTGGTTGCGAGGGGATCGAGATCAAGAAGCTGACAGTCGGTTGGCACTCAACACATCGAACGACGATGCTGATGCCACCTTCTGACCGATCATCAGCTTGGTCATCGATCTCTGTGGTGTTGTGGCTTTTGCTGTCAACCGGAAAACGAACTGGCGGTCATTCCCTGCTGTCTCGAGTCCTGTTGTGAAAAGGGAAAATCGCAAACAAAACGACGGCGAAAGAGAAAGTGTGTCCATCGATTTTGCAAGCCGGAAGACCCTTCAGCACTGCACCGGAGTGCACACAGAAGGCACAAAGGTCATCAGGCACGTTGATGAGAGTCAGGTCAGGTAGGGCCCGGTAAGGGAACCCGGTAACGTGGCGGTGGTGAAAGTGGGTAAACAAAGCCACGGACCGTCGTGTGGTGGAACGGCACTCCATCTCCGTTATGTCCCCGTCGAATGCTATGCACTTTGTCCGTCGCGAAATTAAAAGGGATGAAAGAAAGTGAGAAGCGCGCTGGTCAGGGCGCCTGAAGGGAGCACCGATCAATCAGCCGGTTCCACAAGCTCAATCTCAATGTCCAACGCGGTCATTGGCGCGAACATGTGTAATGGCATCCCATTGTGTCTGCAGCACCCACCGGATGGTCGTTTAAACCGTGCAATTAAGGGAGCCCCCGGGAGGAACTGACGCAAAGTATGGCCGGGCATCGGTTTTGCGTCACGCGATACACGTTGAATGGGACAGTTTTCGGCTGACCAGAATGGAAAGGCGGTCCACTGATTGTGTATTCGGCACAGCGCGTTGTTCTGGCAATTTTGACTCGTCGCCGGTCGCCAGGACGCACCGAACGCCGTCAGCAAGGCTCCGAAAAGCTCCGTGAGCCGTCAGTCAGTAGGCCAGTTTGGCGGTTAGCAACCCGAAAACCATCTGTTGCCATGGCTGGCGAGCGTCAGGGCGGTACAGCAATACAGAACGAATGCTAATGTTCTGTGTGGCTAGCCAACGCTGGACCGTTACCGATGCGGCCGCGTGCGTCATTTCTCCTGGACAAGCAAAGGGGGGGAAGGGAGTGCATGCCGATAAGTAAGCGTTCACTGCTTGGAACACTGCGCTGCGTGATGTCTGACCGGCCAATTGCTAAGTATCGTCGCACTCATTACACCCCATCGCGCTCATCCGATCCGATCGGATGATCGATTATGGGGGCGATTTTGCTCACGGCAGAAACCTTGCGCTTGTGTCTTTCACGCACGCCAATCCGCGCCTGCCAGCGAGTCACGCCAGCTGATTGCATCCGGTCGTCCGGCGGGGCGAAGCGCAAGGACATCGGCAATGTCAAGCGTTGTTTGCGAACGGAACGGTTTTTTTCCCGCGCCGATCACGGCCCATGGTAAATAGATGACAGAAGTGAACTGTGATCACGTGGCCGAACTAGGCACGGCAAACACGCGGCTCCAGTACGGGGATGCAGCGAAAAAGGGCAAGGCAAAAGCCAGGAGTCTAGCAGCAGCAGCAGCAGCGGCAAAAAATGCGGATGGCGGATGTGGCCGCCCCGATTTTGGGTGCGTACCAAAACCGTGACGGTATCGCCATTACAGGCGGCTCATTAACGGAAAGCAATCTGGCGTTGGGCAAGTTGGACAGATCATTCCGGTGTTCCCTTTTTTTGGTGGTGTTTTGCCTTCTCCTCGCTAACAATACTGATTGATCGGTTTCCATCAAGCGGTGTGCGCACGTGTATGTGAAAAGGCGTGAAATGTAAGCAATTACGATCCGGCAATTGTTTGCTGGCAATTGCGTGAGGACGGCGATAAAAAGCCGGGGGCGGTGCGACCGAGCTAGAATTGCGAAATTCGGACAATCATTCCACCAAAGTACTTGCCTTATCATGGCACCGTGGAGAGATCGGTAGCGGACGCAGAGCGGCAGATCATCGTGCTTAATGTGGGCGCTTCTGGCGGATCATCGTTTGAAGCCAGACCATCGCAAGGCACAATCATAGGTTATTTGGGGGGAGGAGGGATTGTTTTCCAATTTTCGTGGGTTTTTTTTCGTTTCGCCAATTTTCGGGCAAAATTAAATGCTAATTTCAGACCACAACGACTGATGTACTCTTTCTACTCTTTCTTTCTCTCTCTCTTTTCACGCTATCATCACCAACAACAGCACTGGCGCTAGGTTCGTGCGGTGCCCTCGGCATCACCGCCGGTGCTCACCGGCTGTGGTCGCACAAGGCCTACAAGGCAAAGTGGCCGCTGCGTTTGTTCCTGATGCTAGCGCAAACGCTAGCCTTCCAGAACAGCGTCTACGAGTGGGTGCGCGATCATCGCGTCCACCACAAGTTCACCGATACCGATGCCGATCCGCACAATGCGACGCGCGGTTTCTTCTTCTCCCACATTGGCTGGCTGATGGTGAAGAAGCACCCGGACGTGAAGGTGCGCGGTCAGGCGATCGACATGAGCGATCTCGAGCAGGACGGGATCGTGATGTTCCAGAAGCGCTACTACGCCCTGCTGATGCCGGTGTTTTGCTTCGTCCTGCCAACCTTCCTTTCCTACTACTACCTGGGCGAAACGTTCTCCAACTCTTGGTACGTGGTCGCCATCTTCCGGTACGTGTTGTCGCTGAACGCCACCTGGCTGGTCAACAGTGCCGCCCACATCTGGGGCACGAAACCGTACGATCGGTAGGTCACCCTTGGACTCCCTGGAGTTCCAGTTCGGCAGTTTTCATTAACAGCAAATATTATTCTCTTTCTTTTTTTTTTAGCAACATCTCACCGACCAACAACACGTTCGTGGGAATTGCGGCGTTCGGTGAGGGTTGGCATAACTACCACCACGTGTTCCCGTGGGACTACAAAACGTCCGAGCTGGGCACCTACAGTACCAACTTCACGACGGCGGCCATCGATTTCTTCGCACGGATTGGCTGGGCGTACGATCTGAAGTCCGTGTCGGACGAGATGATCAAGAAGCGAGTTCTGCGTACCGGTGACGGTTCGCACACGTACAGCGAACAGGAACTGACGGCCAAGATGGTCGACTACATCAACAACCTGGACCACGAATCGGAACAGGCCGTCTGGGGTTGGGATGATCGGGATATGACCGAGTTCGATCGGCAGGATGCGACGGTGAAGAACAAGAGTGATTAGATGTGTAATATCGAATGCGAATACGCTCACCTCCAGCTGGTGTGCTAGTGTGTATATGTATATGTATCTGTGGGTATGTGTAGGTGTGTTTTTGGAGTGCTTGTGCTATGATGATGGCACAAAAGTTTCGCAAAAAACAGGTACACCCCCCCCCACAAACGGGGAGGGAAAAAAGCCCGGGGCGGGGACTGCCTTTTGGTGCGTTTTGAGGTTTGATGTCTACTACTAGTGTCTATGAGGAATCTGTTTTTTTTTTCCTTTTTGTTTCCACTTCCTGCTGCGCTCCACTCTGTAGCAACGCCCTTTCCTTTCCATGGCCGCGAGTAGTCGAAGAGCTGGCGTAGTAGTAGTAACGGTAGTAGTAACACCGACGACACCGACTAGCGACGATCACGTCACGAGGTAGTAGTACTTTTGGGTTTTGTGAACGTCCCCAGGCCGTGCACGAGGAACGATTTCCGATGCAGCCAGAATGAAAGAGAGTGAGAGAGAGGGGGAGGGAAGCGAGAGTAAGGAAATGGCCGGCAAAGGGAGCGCACCCAAGTGCGTGCGGTATCCCAGTATCGCATCGCAAAACGGCATGTGTTGTGTTTATTTATTGTTCTCTATCGCTATCCTTAGCTTAAGATCTAAGTTTGATTTTAATAAAAACACCACAAACGAATAATCGAAGCCGGTTCCTGTTTAGACCGAGACGGTGCTGTGGCCTCAAACGATCGTTAGTTCCACCGTCGCGCGAAAGCAGCTGAAGGTGGTGGGTAGCTGAAGTATGTATTTGGTTCGGGTTGTATCGTGTATTGCACCAAAAAAAAAAAACTGGAAAAAAGGACTTGTCTTCGAACGGTGAGATCAGTTGTAACCGGCGTTAAAGTAGACCGTCTGTTTGCTCTCCTGCTCGGCGGCATGCTGCTTCGCCAGGTACATGATGGCCGCCGCCAGTGCCGCGTGGTTCACGATACTGGAGAAGATGGTGGCGAACTTGAGGACGGGCAGTATCATCGGTAGTATGCCCGCCAGCAGCATCGAAGGCAACAGGATCAACGGTACCGTCAACTGGAGCACCGTTTTGAGGCCCTTCTTTGCCTTATCACGGCCCACCTCACCGTCCACGAGGGCAACCTCTTTCTTGACGGAAAACTGTAGCTCATTCGAGTCGCTCGGCGTCAACCGGACGGCCAGACCGGGCACAAGCTTCAGATCGACGAGCCGTTCGTTGAACAGCAATCGTAGCCCTCGCCCAAGCCGTTCATTCACGTCAGTTCCGTTCAGTTGCAGCAACCGATCGCTGAATAGTTTGTTGTCCGCGCTTCGGTATCCGGGCAGAAGCACCTGTTGGATGTCGTGCGTAAGATTGCCGGTGTCCGCGAATCGATATCCTTTCGATTCCATGTTCTGTAGCAGGTACAGCTTTCCACACTCGACGATCGAAACGTGCTCCAGACAGTTCAGTACTCGCAGTGGGATCGATCTCATGTACGCCGCTCGGCTCACGGTATCCGCGAGGGCCGGTTCGGTGCTGCTGCTCCGGTCACGCGCTGTGAACGGTTGCGTTTGGACGGCAATTGAATTGGAATTCGAATTCGGTCGCCTCAACAACAACGCCGCTCGATTGCTGGACGAGAAGGTGCTCGAGAATTTGACCCCCGGAGCTGGAAAAAGCGGAAAATGGAAATGATGAAAATTTTACGCTTATCACGTTGTATCACGCCAACACCTCTCGATCACTTACTGGCGGACGCTGCATGCAGCACCATGAAGCACCACCACAGCACCAGCAGACTAGCAGAGTTCTTGCTGCAGAATGATCGCATAACGGCGGTTCGTATTCACTCACGGGCGGGGATTTTTATGATACGATGCGGCCCGGACTCGGATTGCACTCGAGATGGGATGCCGTGGATGGTGTTGGAGTACACTTAACGCAACGCAACGCAACGCAACGCAGCGGATCGCACCGCAAGGGGTTCGTCTTTACTCGAGCGGAGCTCACTGGCAACTGATGATCGGCGGTGGCTGGCAGTTGAGTCTTGTTCTCGCTTCCCGCTCGCTGGATCTGTGGCGGCAGCAGAAGAAAGTGGAAAAACTACAACCCCCCGTCCCCACGTCGTCCATCGACTCCTGTGGCCACCTACTTCTCGACGCCACTCGACTCGCGGACTCGGATCGCTCAGTGAAATCTATCGATTAAAGTTGCTGCTCTCGCGCTTAGAATATGGATCACTTTCCTTGGCTCACCCGGGGCCAGCCAGGCAGCCTCTGCAGCTGAAGCATCCCCCGTCGGTCAGGAATCAAGTTTTGTGCGTCCCGCTTCCGGTAGCAGAATGTAGGTCTTGGGCAGTCGGTCAGCATTTTCGCAGGTCCCGGTTTGTGTGGATTGCGCGGATTTCTGTTCCATTTCCTGCTACGCTACGACTGGAACAAGTTCCGTGGCTCCCGATGGAACGGAGGATCGCCAACTTCTTATGCCAGACGAACCGGGACCGGACCCGGGCGGAACGATGAAGATGACCAGTTACAGTTAATTCAATCGGGTTTGTTTAGTTACTTTACAACTCGTTTTCGCTCTCGCTCTCTCTCTCTAGCTCTCGTAAGGATGTAGTAGAGCAAGTACGCGGTACGAGCGGCTGGGTAGAGGAAGACCCCAAGAATGCGGGAACACGGGAGGACGGAGGTGGCAAGTCGTGGTCTATTTCGGAGAAGGGCTACACAATGATGCCGCCTGCCAGGTGACGCCGGATTCGGTTGACGGTACTTGTATCCATTTAATCCACTTAACCGTTGGCTAGAAACGCACGGAGCTACGGAAGCGAAGATGGCGCGCGCGACAGAGTGTTTAAGATTGGAGCGGCAGAAAAGCGCCGAAGAGGGAAATGGTTCAAACAAGAACGATAAGCGATCTGGCTGTCAATTTAACGGTAACTGATACGATAGGTAGTGTCTTATTTATTTTCTTCTTACTCTCCCGAGACAAAGATGGTGATTTTATTTATAAAAAAACTTTTAACGTATTATCTTATGCATTTGTTATGATGCTACAGTATGTTAGTATTTGTTCATGTCTTAGAATGTAATATTTCTATCGAATCCAAAAAAGTAGCTTTAATAAGCAATAAAGAACATTAACCCATTTTCAGGAGGATGGGAACCAACTACCTCCATAAAGAGACAACATATTGGAAACTGTTCAGCGCAAGCTAGCTAGAAAGGTTCTAGGTTCTTTCTCGCGTTTGACTGAAGAACTAGTTGCTAATAATTAGGCATCGAAACACTAGGTTCAGTGCCCTTTCATTGCTAAATTCGAAGTTGGAAAATGATTGCGCAAGATCAGTTGGCGAAACTATTCATTTATGTTCAAGCATTTGTAGAATCCACAAGTTCTTTGTTCCACTGTGCCATTTTAACGAACCTCTTCTGCCACCATGACGCGATGCTTTCACGATCGCCACCATATGATTAACCGAGTCCGCCCTTTGGATCGATCGAATGACGCACCGTTATTGTCCAAAGCCAACTTCCAGCTCCTATTTCCATTTCTCAGTTCAGTTGCGTTCACTGTTCGATTAAAAGAATATTTGTTTGATTCTCAAAATGTTTATCTAATAATCGTATAATAGTAAGAACGTATAATTAGTAAATCTGTTTAAATACTATTGGAAGGCAAAATTGATGTTTAATAAAACCAAATTGCAGGAATATAAGTTGAATGCAGGGCCATCTTTCCCATTGGGCACAATGGCCACATGCCCAGTGACCCGCGCTGGTGGGAACCACCAAAATACTTGCTAGTTCGGTTTTCACTTGAATATAATTCAAAGGCAACAGAATCAAGGTAGATTTCCTGAGTATTGTGTAGCTTTCAAGAGTATTGTGAAAATGTTTTTGATCAATCGAAGCAAAACTGACAAAGTTATAAGATTTTTGAAAATCCGCGTTTCATAGAAGGTTCCAGGCAGTTCGCTACTTTGAAGAGCGTTTCCCAAAAACCAACGTTTTCAAAGTCGGTGCCCATCGTACCGTAAAAACTACTGGACCGATTGATTTGAAATTTTTAACACATAATCTGTACATTCTCTGCTGGATAGTCCCATTGAGATTTCATGAAAATTGTTGATACATTTCTTTTAAAATCGTGTTTATAGGAAAAATGACAAATAGCATCACTTTTGCAACTTAAAAAATCTGCCAAAAATCGAAAAATACGAAATTTAACAAAAACTTGACGGGGCTACCTAGATAAACTTATAATCTTTCAAACGAGTATCGATTTGTATTTTTCTGATGACCCATCACGTAGATACGATGGGAATGGTTTTTAGTGCGAACAAAAGACTTGACCCTTAAGACTTAAGCGACGAACCCGGTTTGATCATTGTGATCACTTTTTCAACTTCAAAAATCTGGCAAAAATCGAAAAATTGGAAATTCAAACAAAAGTCAACGGGGTTACCTGGTTAAACTTATAATCTATCAAAAGAATATCGATGTGTATTTTTCAGATGACGCATCACGCACCTACGATGAGCACCGGAAAGTACCTTTTCGCAGTCGCACCTTCATGAATGTGATGCCGTGGATGAAGTTTTTAAAAAATCTTTCCCAAAAAAGAACTAAATATTCTTCAAAAGTTGTAGTTTAATATGCCATATACTTGAATAAGATAAAAGAGAAGGGTACGTCACAAAAAAAACTTCAAAAATGAGCCTTTTTTGGTCAGAAATGACCGAATCACCCCTAACACGTTAATCAATATCAATATCGGATATTTAGTTCTTTTCAGTTACAGTTGATGCTAAGATCTATAACCAAATACAATCTAAAGAAACCTGTAAAAATGTATTGCTTGAGTTGCTTATGAGAAACAACAAAAAATTGAAAGGAGCAAACAGGAAAATTGGGCAAGTTACTATCGCAGATGGTCAAAAGGTGTTGGCAAGGGGTTTTAGTGTGTGAAAATCACAAAAACTAAAGGGGTCCCGTTAATACAATGTGCCCAGGGCCCCCTGGAGGCTAAAGACGGCCCTGGTCGAATGTAATACGCTTTGTTTTTAGGAGTTGCTAGTTGTTATGGGGGATTTTTCTTATCAATCTTATGGACCACTGCTGCTGTGACTTGATGCACCATTTAAACGGACCCTTTAAAAATAGTATCACAGACACATGGGATGTATTCTGGGGCAAAATATGGGATTTCATCCGAGTTTGCATAATGATTGTTACACAAGTTTGCAGAATCAAGAGTCAAATTCCTTGAAAAATCAAGAATGTTTCAACCGGGTTTCAAGCATGTAATATGCTTTAAAAATAAAGGTTAAGAAATTCTGCTGAGGACATGCGTTTCTTTGAACAATTGCTTTTTAAAACTCATCATTATAGTAAGGAACAAAGTAGGAAATGTTTCATGTTCCCAAATTATTCTTAACATTAGATCATGATTTACGAAAAGATAATCTTGATCCTTTTGAACATAAAACATAAGAATGTTAATCTTGAGGTAGTCGAATAAAAAGCTTAGGAATTTTAATGAATTTGATTTGCATACTTTGCCGATGTTGAATATACTAGAAAATGAGGCGCAGAAATTAATAACCAATTTCCAGGGATTGCGAAAACAATCGAAAAGCATTGATTTCCAAAGGAGTAGATTGCGCTAGATCGAGGGATCACTCGTGACACGGATAGTATAGCATACACCCGTCAAACGGAACACATTATGCTTAACCGAATTGGCACATTTTCTCTGCTCGAACGATAACCCCATTGAATGGACCGTTTACCGGTGTACGGTGTCAAAGGGTTTTGCTTCGTTGTGTTTCGTTGGGCTGGAATAAAAAAAAACAGAAATAATAGAGTCACGATTCGAAACGCATCGATTACCAGACCCAACTAATGCGAGAGGACACGCGTGCTGATGCTTTGATCGCTTCGAGAGCTCGCCATCGGATAATGATGGCAAATTGATGATTACCAATTGTCGCTCGGATAGTGCGGCATATGTTGATTGAAAAGTGAAACTCTTGCAGAACCCAATGATTAGCACAAAGATGCGCATCTGAGTGGACTGTGGGCCGGGAAAGCTGCCCTTGACCACCAGACCAGTGGCCAGCCCACAATTACAGCGAGACGGATGTCCTAGAGGCGAGACCTCTGCTCCTCCTTGACTCACTATCGATCCAGATCGGTCAGCCGCTGTCAGCACCATTGGAACGTTCGCGATGTGATCAGGTTTTGCCGTTTAGCTGCTGTTCCATTTTCTCGATCGCGATGCGTGCGCATGCCCGCGACACTGGCCAACTAATCGACCACGCCGTTACATTGTCCGTGCGGCCACGCAGGGTCTCTGTCCATAAGCGCCCTGTCAGAGAGAGGCCCTCCCACCGGATGGACGTTTGCATTTGCATCGCGGCCGGCCACACCCGGCGGTCTCTCACCTTTCCCGAAGGGTTTTCCCTTTTACGGTCGCGCGAGGAAAGTGACCGAAAGCGAGAGTTTTCCCGGATCAACCTCCGCCACCGCACAACAAGCGCCACCGGGTAGTGGTGCGCGGTTTATGGCCACCGGGTGGGTGAAATCGATCCATCGATCCCTTCCCTCGTGAACCGTGGTTCCGTGGTTCCGTTTGCCAAAAGCAGGCCAGCTTGCGCACGCATCGTGGAGGTCCCGAAAATGGAATGAAGTGTCGCGAAGCGCCGAGTAGCGCGCCAAGGGTGACAAACGATTTCGTGGATCGTGAATGGGATGGACGGACGGACGCGCTGGAACTGGAACGCGTGTTGGCGACAATGGGAGTCGTGCCGTGGTTCGGGCCACCGGTTGTCGTGCGCATATTTTTGGTGCGCTATGGAATGTTACGCTACCCTTTCCAAATTTCCTTGTCCCCTCTTCTGCCAAGGGTGCGATCGATGGACGGAAACGTTTAAAATGCGAACTAAACGTTTGCTGATGGCACAGTCGATCGTTGAGCAGTCATCCGGTGTGATCCGCTTCCTGTTCCGCCGTTCCGCATCCTGAGTCACTCGGTGCCATTGCGTTCTAATTCTCGAACTCAGCGTTCTCTTCTCGATCTTCACACTTAAGCAAAGATGGCCACCATCGATCGTACCGTTGTGTTCGGTGTTGTTGTGGTGCTGTGCGTGACGCTAAGTCTGGCCTGGGGAGCGAGCGAAACGAGCGAAGCGTTAAACGATGGTGATTTGACAGGTTAGTGAGCCCTGCGAGTGGAGACAACCTGGAGATTAAAATCGTCGTCACCGGGACGGGCAGTGCGATCGCGCTTGGCTAAATACTGGCTCGTTGATCCGTAAATGGGGTCAGCTGGCTGGTGAAGCGGAACAAATTTATCACTTGATCACGTCGACCGATGACAGTGGTACGGCTGGAGTGCACTCGCTAGCTAGCTGGTGCACGGTGTGGAAAGTGATCGTCGATCGTATGATAAATATCGGTCACCAGAAGATGTTGTTTTCGCTCTGGTTCCGCTTCTGCGACCGTGCTGCACTTCAACCTCTCCATCGACCGTCACCAGCGGATCCCGTTTAATACAGTTGACTGCACCAGTGATCGAGGATCGATCGGTTTCTAATGAGTGTTTTGGTTTTCCATCCTAACTTTCCCAGAGGGCCGCACCTTTGGACATCACTTTCTGAAGCGCATCAGCTTCGCCATGATACCGGCCGCGTTCGTTGTCGGCGTCATCACGACCCTCCTGTCCGCGCTGACCGTTGTGTCGATGAAGGGCCTTGGAGTGGGTGTAAGTAGCCAGCAAACATTCTCGTACCCTTAGCTTTATTCTGATAACTTCTCATCGTCTGATCGACCCGCTAGGTCATCCTTTTGGTGCTTACTATCTCGCAAGTAATTGCCAGAAGCTTCCCGGCACCGCTACCTCCACCGCTGCCCGTTGCTTACAGTGCACCCGCTCCGGCCCCCATTCCCCTCGTTTACAAGGAATGGTAAAGCGCTAGAAGCAGCCCACCAGCAGGAACGAGCCACCCCAGGAAGTGGAGCCAACGGCGTACTCTAGCTCATTAATAATTTTTAAATAATTTATTTATTTATTTACGACGCATACCGTGAGTCACGGTGGGTCATCCCATATGCCCATTCCAATCCCTCCAAAAGCCACCCAACGATCACGATCAAAACCAAAGAAATCCGAAAAGTCAACGCGGCAAATGCATTGGTTCGTGCACATTCTGTGCGATCCACGATCGAGTGATTGGCGCACAGGCGTTTCGGACAAGACAAATAAATTTCTCCCCCAAAAATTATCAATTCCGGTCTCGTGGTGTGTCGTTTTGTTCGTTTCGGAGGCGTGCATTTCGGCGTTGGGGATTTCGTGAGTGGAACGCGCGCTACCAGCGTTAATTGGTTTTCTACGCGTCCACGCTCCACGCTGCTCCGGATTGTCGGACGGTGAAGGTCTGCAATTGCAGTTGTCCCGGGGCATCGCCGCCAAGGTGTCGATGCCAGAAAAGGGAACCTGATCTAGATCTGGAGCATACGTACCGGTACTGACGGTCACGTCCTCGATTCGACTCGAACGGCCTTTGGTGGACGGCCCTCGCCCATCTTGTACCCGGCACTCGCGACAACCAAGAGTGCGCGTGTTTGCTGATTATTGGAAAAGTCGAAGAGCGAAGAGCGTACAAGTCGAATTTTGTGCAATCCCGGTTGCCCGGTTGGCGTGAGGAGAGGGCAACGATCGCTCGAACGTACGCTCGCACAGTTGGTGGGAGTTTTCACTTTCGTCGGAAAGTTAAAGAAAGCCACCAGTTGATGAGGCGAGGATTAGCATAGAAATTGATAACAGCTTGCAGTGCAGCCGCACGCACACACGCAGTGCGTTCATGTGTCGCCATGTTGCGTGCGACATACTTTGGAGTAGTGCGCCAACGGAGTGATGCCGTTTGAAACGGAGAATGCATCTGGCTGTCGTGAGGCGAAACAAGACAGGGCGGGAATACGGGGCCAAAGGGTGGGGGGAGGGGGGGAGCGAAAAGAAGACGAGGAAAGAGCACACGAAGAGCGTCCGGGGAGCGAGTGTGCGCGAAAGGGAGAGCGGGAAAACGATGCAGCCACATTTTCCATAAAATATAATCGTCTGCCGAGCAACGGTTTTCCGCCATTCCATCGCGAGCGGTACGATCGTGAAGACGCAACGTGCGATCGTGTGCCCAGTGAATAAGCCCCAAGTCAATCCGAGCGTGTGTTCTGGCCCCTTCTGCTGTTCGTGGTGCTTACGGTGTGGGTTCCGTGCGGATCGAAGAACTTGAACTCGAGCATGAATCCGTTAGTGGTGGCGGTGTTGCGTGGTTGGAGCGATCGTACGACGCTGCTGCTGTTGCTGTTCGTGCTGATCGTGTGCGGTCAGCCCGGTGCAGGCGAGATGCGTAAATCTTGGCAGGCGAAAAGTGTGGACGTGCAGGTTCAGCTGCTGAAGGCAGCCCGGACGATCGAAGAGTCACCGGGTGCGAAACCACCGGAAACGATCGTCCCGTCCACGGAGGAACCCGCTGGCCGGAGTGACTCCACGGGTTCGGAGGCAACGACTGGAGTGGTGACGCCCGGTGATGAGCCACTGGGAGTAGCCAAGCTGTCCACACAGTTTAGTAGCCGGGTGCGGAGTAAAAATGGTTCCCTAAGTCCGACCACTGGTCCGGTTAAGGTTAGTGACCCAGATCCGGAACCAGCGGACCGGTCCGTTCCGTTGCACCTGGAGCACCAGATGGAGGAGATCCAGGTGGATGACGCTACGGTACAGGATGATGATGAGGAAGAGGACGATGATGATGACGACGAGGACACTCTCGGGTGGGATGGAACGGGTGGCAAAGACAAACAACCGGAGCACGATCTGATCGACAACATCCTCGAGGAGGTGAACGAACGGATGAACCAACCAACCGACGACAGTCAGGAAGCCAAGGAGACGAGCAAGGACTCGATCGTCGATGGTAAAGTGAAGAAGTACACGTTCCCACCGGTGCTGAACATGACGATCGATGAACCGAACAGTATCGTGAAGGTGAAGCTGAACCACGACATCGTGCGTGATATGATCAACACCGGTAAGGCCATCGGAGTTTTAAGCTAGTCGCCGAATCCGCTTGATCACTGTTCTTTATCCGTTCATCTTCGATAGGTCGTAGCGGTGGTGGTGGTATCGGTGGTAAGAAGATGCTCCGGTACGTGATACCGCTCTTCATTCTGCCGTTCCTTATCCAGTCCGCCGTCATACCGTTCATGCTGACGGCCGTGAAGCTGTTCCTGCTCAAGTCGCTGATGGCGGGCAAGGTGGCCATCTTCCTGCTGCTGCTCGGGGCGTTCAAAAACTTTACCAAAAAGGAGCGCGACGTGTACGTGAAGGATGTGCCCGATCGCCGGTACGAACCGTCGAGCGAAGGGTTCGCCTATCTGGCCGAGGGCCGGCCAAGCAACTGGGTGAACTAGGGTGGGAGGAAAGGAGGGAGATAGGCAGGGAGGGAGTGCTATTTATTCTATGTAGCCGTTACTTAGCCGTATTACTTCGTAATTAGATAACAGTGCATAATGGCTCTAAGCCAGGTACAAAGCAAATAAACGAAAGAATCTCGATCCTGGTGGGGCCTTTTCGGGGTTAGCGGATTTCAATTAAGGCCGGCTGGCTCGAGTGGAATGGAAATTAAGGGAGGCACGATCGAGAGACCTGCTTACTGCTGGTCCGCTGATGCTTTCGATTCCCTCATTAAGTGTGGATCAATTTGGGTCAGGCATCTGTGGGGTGTGTATTGATTTCCGATTCACATCTAACGATACAGCGGTTCCGATGGAGTTCTTGGGATGGGAGTAAACTCCATGCGGACGCCAGGAGGGAAATTTAGTGTACACGGACGCACAGATCGTTGGAAATGTATGGCAAACACCCTTAACGTATAGAGCTATGCGAGCTTGAGCTAATTTCAAAAAGAATAAGGATCATCGACTAGGAAAATGCAGTGGTTATGATGCAAGATAAAACGATTCGGAATGTTCTTTTTAAAGCCATTGATCGACTTGCTTTGCAGAGTAACTCAATTCTCTTTGGTTTTCAAACACTTCAATGGAAGAGCTTTAAATGAAAATGGCAAACTATCCTGTTATGCTCCTTATTTAAAGACCATTTGCTTTCCCGGTGGACACTACTGATGACGCATATCAATTCGATAACTAACACAAGTGGACTTTTAACACTCATCAACTGTTCCCGGTCATTAGAGACGAATTCCTATGATGCTTCAAGGTTTGCTAGTTTACGAGTACACTTTATTGGTTTATTCGCTGCTAATGTGCTAGTGTTGCGATAGTTCGGAGCATTGCTCATACATAGGAGTACCCATCCAAACGATAGATAGGATGCAATAAATATCTATGATAGCAAGTTCTTCCGGGATTCTTTTATCTCCCAACACCTGGCGAATGTATCGTTCCTATCTTGCTGCGATACTTCAATGCCTGCTTAATGATTCATAATTCACATCAATTATTATTTGAATGAGTCACACTGTCTTGCTGGCAACCCGCTGGCCCCATTGCATAAATCGGTAAACACTTGTCGTCTCAGTCGATTGCACTACCCTAGAACGATAGCGCTGAGCATAAGGTTGCATTGAATTCAAAGGAAATGATTTCCCCCGGAGGCCGGCGACGTTTTGATGATAAGTGTATACACATACCTAGTCGCAGTGCATGCCAGGTGAAATACTTCCAAATACGAGTCTCGGTAAATCTCACGACGTAACCCAAAAAAGCCAAGGCGGATCGATAAATGAGCTGTGTTATCATGCGGCGCGACACGATGTCTTATCAGGTGTGTGTTTAATGCGATAGTGAGAACGGCAGGTGTGCTCGGCTGGTGTGCCATTTGCGCCCAAACCCAATTGCCCGACTAGTGTTCATCTGTGCGTCAACTTCAGTGGAGGACCAGCATTAAGGCAGTATCGACTCACCATCTCGTTGGAACATCAAACCAATACCCCGTGGTTGTCGAGTTCGTGCTCGTTGTTGCAAGTTGGAAGTAGCGGCGTGTGTGCTGCTGTATCGAAATCTTCAAGATGGGTTGTAGCCAAATTATGAGCAATCTCGGTGGTGAGTGTGGTAGCGGTTTGTTGGCTGCATTAGAGACAAAGTCCAATCCGGTATGCAGCGCTCCTGAGGATGATAACAAACTTTGGTGCTTTTTCTGTTATTCCCCAGACCTGATCATGAACAATAAGCTGGTCACCTTTCTGAGTGTGGCCCTTTTTGCGTTCGTAATCACCGTGATAGCGCTGGCAGTTTCGAACAACAATAATGCGAGTGATTTGGAAGCGTGTGAAGCACAGCTCTACAGATTATTGAATCCAACATCTACTACACTTACTGCTTCTCCTACTCCTACGACTTCTGAAACCCCTGCACCCAATCTATAATGTGACCGAATGATTGCAGAGAACCGATTGAAGTAGTGCGTAAGATTTCAACTAAAAGCTGCACCAACACATGTTGTCTGGTGCATCTCGAGCAATCGAACAATAAATATTTAAATGAAGAAACCGTCGGGAAGGTAGCTTTTCTTTGCTCTCAGTTTTTTTCCGTTGGCTAAACATCAAAAATTAAAGAGTGGATATCACCGCACATGACTTCCCGGACAATTCCGTTGACAGATGCCAGCCGGGCGTAATTCACAGATAGCTTGATAAGATAGGCTGGCTATATGACTCACGCTATAGTCACCGTGGTTAGATGGAACGGTAGAGATACGGTGGACGTGATTGTGTGCGGCTCTAATGTTTGTTCAACAATGCGGCTCGCTTGCCAACCCTCTGTACTGTGTCGTCTACTTCAGGCGGGAAAACAGGTCAAGAGTAGATAACTATACTATTAGGTCAAACATTTATTTCCAAATCGTTTGAAAGTATCACTTTACGAACGGCGTAGCAGATATTAAGCGACATCGAATGGTATCATTTGAGGTGTTCTGCCAGTTCAACCATAATGTATTCTGATCCTAACATGCCATTCGATGTGCAAATGATTTCAAAGCATTAAGGGGGGACTTCGGTATTTTCGGGCCGAAAAAAGGCCCGTTTTTAACGATTTTTTGTGACGTAACCATTCAACTGTATTTTTTCAAGTAAATGACATATTATTCTACAACTTTTGAAAAATATTTGGTATTGTTTTGAGCAACATTCATTGAAAAATGAATCCATGCCATCAAATTTAGCCATACGTGTCTTCGAAAAGATACTTTTTCTGGTGCCCATCGTAGCTGCGTGACGGGTCATCAGAAAAATACAAATCGATATTCGTTAGAAAGATTATAAGTTTATCTAGGTAGTCCTGTTGAGGTTTTGCCAATTTTTTAAATTTTTCGATTTTTGGCAGATTTTTGAAGTTGAAAAAGTGATGCCTTTTCGACTCTGCTTTGCATAATTGTTAAAAAAAAAATATTCTTGAAAGGATCAGCTTTCAGGGAAAAATGTTAAAAACATGTGTCGCAAATAAAAATTAAATACCGAAGTCCTCCCTTAATAGAAAAGCCAAACTACCTCCTCTGTTACTCTTCTATCCATCCATACGCCCTATTTGCACTAACATTTAGTCAATCATTAGACTTTCAAGCCGCCATTAACGATTTAAAACACTTCTTTAACGACTATCTGGAATGGAAGGCTCTCATTGTTGATGCGCTTCACTGTTATCTGTAGGATCTTCAGCCTTGTCCTCTCTTACTTGTCTTTTCTTCTTAAAAAAGGGAAACCTTGCTTGAGAAAGCGTGTAAGCCGTTTAACGGTCCATTCAAATCGAAGACGAGCGCCGTCTAGGCTGCGCGATCCACATTCCACGCGAGAGTATAAACGCAAGTTGTGGCGCAAAAATCCGCGTTTTTTTGTGTAAATTTGAATAGACCGTTTGACGGAGAGCATAAGCCCACGCTGCTACAACCAATACGCTGCGCAACAATTAATTATATATCTTCACGTTCAAGACTGGAAAGGTATAGGATCGGCTCCTCGGGTCGATAGCGCTCAGGCTAATGCCGTCAGATAGTGTCACAGCCTCAGCGAGTTCATTACCGATGTTGGGTTAGAAATCTGCTGCAATTCAGGTCTCTCTAAAATATTAACATCGCTCGCGATCGAGCACAGAATTCCTTCAGAGTCGGGCTATCCCAATTTAGTCCTTATTTCTGAGCCTTCGACGCCTGATCTATCTGTATCTAAGCTAACGCTGTATCGAAGAATCTTCGACCAATTTCATGTACGTCATCAACGTAAAGATGTGGGTTTAATTGAAGAGCACAGTCCCGGAGATTTCCACTTCAGAGTCGCGAATGGTCTTCATTGTCCCAGGTTGAAAGCACATTATCGGTTTAGCCGCAGTCCTTTGGTGCAGCAAAGAGACTCGAAGAACCTAGAGATTAAAACTAACGCTCACATGGCGTCAATCATCTTTACCCTGACTATGCTGTTGCCATTCTCAAACGCACGTTGACATTCGTTTTTGGTATTTGAGACTCCCTGTTTCCAGATCTCTATGCATTTTCACGTGCCATTTCCATTTCGTGGCGCCACAGACAAACCATACCGCGTGCCCTTATCCGTGCGTATCATAGCATCTGGCATGTGTAGGGAGGAGACACTATTTAAAGAGTTGTAATCGATTAAAATCGTCTGGTTGAGGCCCTCTTCATCGTTATCGCAGCTGTCGAAATTAAGCCGACTTATCTGGAGGGGCTTACAAATAGGAACGCATATCATCCGGCGTCATTTCGAATCTCACGACGCCACCAAGCGTCCCGAAACGTGTTCAGTTCACTTTGGGCCGGCCACCGAACCGGGTGGTTTTTGAGTGAGATCGCTCTCCCCCCATTCTTACTGCTTGTTCCCGAGATAACGTTCGGTGGTAATCAGTGACGGTGCCGCCGCTGTCAGGTGTAATTTAAGATACGACGACCGACCGACCGACCGACCGTCGGACTGACCGAAAAATGGTCAATCAAATAGTTCAGCAGTCGAAAGGTAAGCAGAAACACAGCTCCTTATGTTCCTGTTTGGCCAGATAGAGCTGCTTGTTGCATAAGCTGAAGCGCTTGAGCTCAAGACCAGTTTCCAAACCAACCGACGAATCAATAAAAACGTCCGTTCATGCTTTCTGCCTTCATAGACTGGATGCTGAACAACAAAGCCGCTACCTTCCTGTCCGTGGCCTTGTTCGCCATGGTTATCACTACCATTGCGCTAGCGGTGTCCAACAATAACAATGCGGCTGATTTGGAAGAATGTCAGGCACAGATCGATTCCGTAACCACGACGATTGCTCCCGCTACCAGCGACAGCACCACTACCGCGGTTTCCAATGAAGATACAACAGCAACGCCCGAACCGACCACCGTCAGTTCCACTGAGGAACCCGATAATTCGATCAACTATCGTTTACCGCAGGATAACGTACCGCTGCACTACGATCTCGTTCTGCAACCGAACTTGGCGCTTGGGACCTTCACTGGCCGAACCACGATTACGATCCGCACGGATCAACCCACCGATCGAGTGGTGCTTCACAGCCATCTGCTAGAAATAGGCAAGGTGGAATTCAAGTGCCTCAACGATACGTCCTTAAACTATAGGGTAAGCTGGGGATGGTACGGGAAAGGTTTGGTTTGGTATGAATGGCACGCACTTTACGAGCCGTCTGTGATCTCGCTTGACAGGACCATGGTTTCGATGAGGTGCGTAGCTTTTTGGAGATCAACCTGAGTGGCAACTTGGACGTGCACTTCGAATCGGAGCTGACGATCGAGTTCAGCGGTCGGTTGGATGAGCAGATCGTTGGCTTTTACTCCAGCTCGTACCGCTCGGATGCCGGCACCGAAGTGTAAGTAGCAACAAACAGTAGATTACGATTGGCTGTAGGGAATAGCATTTAACTGCTGCGATCACCGGTGGTGCTCGGTAGTCGTGTGTTTTGCGAAGGCTCGTCCGATCGTTTCATAATCTATAAATAACCCCAGAGCGGACTAGCTGACTGCCAGCGATTTCTTTTACCTTAAACCTCATGTCAAGTCAACAGTGTGTGGTGCCTCTCGGAACTGGGTACAGTTGGAAGCTGCTTGGTGTGGCACTCGGTGGCGCCTAACTACTTCCGATAGAAACCTGATCTTTTCACGCTGGCGGGGTTTGCATAGCACGCCAGGTTCGTCGCCTTAGCCCAGGCCGAGGCCTGTTATGTTTCGTCATCGTTCGCGGTTCATGTTGCAAACAAATGAGACCACGACCACGACGTAATCGAATGGAATGCCGCTATATCGATCAGTCCACCTCGACTCGATCGCTGCGGAAGTTGTTTATCGCATGTGTTCCCCTCCCCCCATTTTCCTGTTTTCGTTTTCCTCTACCGAGTCCACTGCCGGCGCACCAGCTGATTCGTGCTGGATGGTTCCAGCGGGAATTGCGGCGACGATGCCAGCTCGACCACGTGACATGTCGAGTGATAATTAAGCTTTATCTCACTCGACATGCCTATTGACGTCGCCGAGACAAGATAGTGTTCCATTGCGGGGGGAGGGCAAGTGCCTGGTCGGCTATAGCTGACATTGTAATCATAGATTCGATGGCTAAAGAAATTGAAAGTGTATTGCTGGAGTATAGGTCTAATCACACCCCGCCACCGGTTGATTGTCTGAAGCGAAGCGACGGTTTGAGATTCGAATTCGTGATCATACGTTCGATGCTACTTATCGAGCTAGCAAATAACCACCCGCACATCACTTGGGAAGGGAGTGCTTTCAGCTCATCATTTGCAGCATCTTTTTTCTTTTCAATCACCGCGGACCGTAAGAGGTCAAGTTTGTGAGAACCACAGACGCACCGTGGATGCCCTTCTCGCCACTAATGCTGAGCTCTCTAGTGAAGTGGCTAATTTCACTTGATCAAAGCTAATAAGCCACCGACCACCAACGGTAGCTCATAGAGCAAAAGCAGGGGAGAGCGCACTAGGCAAAAAAAGGAAAGAGAGCGAGCAAGATCGAGTAGTAAGGGAAAAGAAAAATGAATGACAAATGGACTAGACGATCGTCGGTTTGGGGGGTATCGTCGAACGGGGGGTAATGGTCATCATGGTGGTACCTGGGGCTAACACGGTCCCCCCCCCCTCTCCCCAGTACCGCTGTTGCGCTGCAAACGTGTGACATCGTCGCCACTCGGTGCCACTACAGCCGGGCCAGGCAGCACCAACATTTGCGCCGCTTGCTCAGTCACTTGGGTGATCGCGGTGCGATCGGATTTCTCAGCCGTACCGTGCCGTGTCGTGTACGGAATCGGTCAGTTGGCGCGCGGCATTAAACGGCATTGTGCGATCGAATTCTTGGCAAAAAAAACTTGGTGTCACTCTAGCGTCTCGCGAAAACCGTGATCGGTGAAAGGATAAATAACTCTCCGTCTCTTTAAAACATTCTGAACCAAAGGGAATCGTAGAAGAACTGTGCAAAATTGCGATAAAATTGTGAGAGAGCGAATTGAGAGAGTGAGAGATACAGAACCAGGAAGAAGAATGCCGTCCTGAGGGTTTGAGGAGACGAAGAACTGATCTCGCCTCGCCCCAGGATACCCTTTTTTCGGGGCGAAAGGTGCAAAAACAGGTTTTTGGCAATTTTTGTTAGGGCTTCTCATCCCGATCGCGTGGTGGCAGCTGTTGTGGTGGTGGTGATGGTGGTTTAAGAACAACCGTATGTAGCTTGGCGATCGTGACCGTGGCAAATGTTTTGAGTCGGTTACGCAGTACAGCCGGCTTAGCTAGAGCAAACAAGAGTGTCTCGATCATGATGATGCAGTGATGATGTTGGCTTGACCCGCGTTGCGACCTTGTGGAAAGATCATTTGTTCAATTGGACCCACGCGGGTAGCGGGTAATGAGCGTACGATTGGGAGCGTCAACTTGTCGAATTCGGAAGATGCTTTGATTGTTACGCTTACCAATGTGATCGTGAGGTTGAGTTCGCTTGTGATCGCTTGTGATCGCTTGGAAGGTTGAAGAAAGTGGCCCGAGAGTTGGCACCAAACGATGACTATTTTTGAGGAATCTTCCAGCTTGTGCAAATGTGGAATCCTCCACTTTCGCTGCTGGAATTATGCAAATTTAATGCAAATGTTCGACTGGAACACTGTGGTACTGGCCCCACGTACGAGCTGTGCACGAGCTGGAGTTACAACATCGACATCTTCACATCCACAACCACAACCGCTTGTTCCGGCATTTGTTTGATGGATGGAAGTTGATTGAACCCGTCCGTGTTTCTTTGTGGTGCTGTTTTCATGAAAATTATAGATAATAATGGTGCCATTCTAATCGACATTTCATGAGCTACGCAGTTCACTAATTTCGCTACATTCCGCCGTCATGGTGTTGTACGTGAAGACTTCAACCCCAAAAAGCAACATAACGAATTCAATCAACTTTCAAACAATAGCTGGTGGCCACTGCGGTGATGACTCCCATGACACACATCGATAAGCGTAGCGCGCATGTTTTGGGAAAGTTCTCCCAAAATCGTAGCACAGTACATGTATTGAATGGACTGTGGAGCATGTGCTTTGACACACTTTGGCTGGCTCAGTGTGCGACGTGAGACGAATTTAACCGAAGAACTGCGGAGGGTGAATCATTTTTTCGATTGAACGGTTAGCCACCCATTCCCCCCCACGGGGGGGCTTCATCACATAACAATGCACCCTTTTTGGCTGCGAAAGAGGTTCGAAAAGGTGGTGGGAGAAAAAGGTTGGTTTTCGGTTCGCGGATGTTGTTCGCGGTAAGCGCGGTATTTGCAGTCTGCGTAACGCCTCGTCCGATGGCCTTCCCGGTTTTTGGGTAACAAACACGTGCACGTACCGCACTCGGCTTTGGTCGAACCACCAGCCAGTCAGCCAGCATTGCCACGGAGGGTGCCTTTTTAGAGAGTACCGCACTGGATGAGGCGGAACGCAAGTTAAATGGCGTGCTGCGATTAGCTAATCGACGCTGCGTGCAATCGAATCGAAAGGGTGACCTTGTGCTTACGTTTCTAGCCTGCATCAGGTGCAACGAGCTAGCTGGCCGTGTTAGGGGTTGGTGCCCGCTCGCCCGCAAGTGGAATCGGTGTCACAGTGCAGTGTCGGTGTCCCCGCAAAAGTGTTGTGCAATAGATCGGTGTGGTGGGCATTAAATGAGCATCTACGCCTGTACCTGTTCCGCTGTGCTGTCTGTTCAGGATCTGGTCGTCCTCGGTGTGTGAAGAGTGCAGTCCCCCATGACAGTGAAACCGACCGTGGTCGGAGTGGGTGCCGCGATGACCGGTGGCATACGACCGGCTGGCCACATTCCACACTCCTCCGTCCGTCGTCCCTCCGTGGTTTCGGATGAGCGGGAACGTGAGCAACGGCGCCGGTCGATCGTCATTCTTTCGCTGTTGGCCGCGTGCGCGTTCCTGTTCGTGCTCTGCCTTTGCCTGCTGCTCGCTCTGGTGCTCGTTGGGCGCCGTTTTTCGTCCGCGAGTGTGACAGCGGCAGCGGCGGCCTCCGATCTGACAGCTGACAGCGATTTGTTGTTGTTGGATGACCAGCGGTTGGACGGGAACCGAAGCACCAGCACCATTTTCCTGCCGAATTCCGTGTTTACCGCTCGCGATAACGTTCCTCCTGTGGCCGGTTCTATGAATCGAGTGTTCAAGATGGGTGAGCAGATTGTGCGAACGCTGGGCTTCCGATTGCCGCGACACGTTAAACCGGTGCACTACGAGCTACGGCTGCAGACCGATCTGGCGGCCGAAACATTCAGCGGCACCGTTGGCATCGAGCTCAACGTTAGCGAAGTGACGAATTACATCGTGGTGCACAGCAAACGATTAACCATTACCGAGACCGGGCTGCGTACCCTGCTGACCACCGGTGATGCCCAGGCACCGGCCGATGGACCGGAAATCGGGATCCGGCGGGCCTACGAAGTTCCAGAGCACGAGTATTGGGTGATCGAAACGCAGAACGATATCGCGGCCGGTGATTACCGGCTCAGCATGCAGTTTAACGGTAGTCTGGCGGATCGTATCATCGGGTTCTACAGCAGCCAGTACCGTGATAAGGTGACAAACAACACGAGGTAATTGTGGTACTTGATCCTGCTTTATTGTGTTTCTTCAAGAGCAAAAGACCCACTGCTTATCGTTGAAGTTGGAATGGAAGTGCCTCGATTCCTGCTGCCAGCGCCAAGCAGAAACGTTGTTGTCTTATCTGTGAATGAATTTTCGATTGAGCATCGGACAGTTGATTGATCCTCGTTGAACAACCCTCAGATTGTTGGACCCAAGAGGAGCAGGATGTTGCTAGGGGACCAGTTTTATGCGGAAAAATATGGATTTTAAACCAAAAGACAGCTCAAGAAACAGTTTGTTCAATTTAAAGAAGTTTTATTTTTCAACATTTGTTATAATTCAAAAATATCTCGCCTCTTACACTTTCGACTAATAATAACCGTTAATGATTGCAGAAAAATTGCAACTTCGAAGTTCGAGCCCACGTTCGCCCGGCAGGCTTTCCCGTGCTTCGATGAGCCCCATTTGAAGGCGGAATATACGGTCCATATGGTG
>NC_064877.1:46615000-46645000 GCF_943734665.1 Anopheles aquasalis
ATTGTCAAGAAGATAGATATAACCACGTATCATTGGCTAGCAGTTATCCTCAAGCAAGAACCGAAAGTTCCGGAAGTCTTCTGCACAGCGAAAACGGTCATAAAAATCATTTCGCTCAAAATTGGCTTTGAGATGGATTTTCAATGTATTAATCTCCGGCTGGATGGGTTCGGGATTGGACTTTTCTTTCTGCTGAGCCATTAAGTTGGACTCAACAAAAGCGTTTTGGGGGGGGGGGGGGGGGGGGAATGATGAATCATTCGCTGGACCAGGGCGAAATGTTTTTAATAAGTTCGATTCGATTGAGAATTGCTTCTTCGCTTCGATTGTTTCCCCGGACTCGGCACTAGCAGCCAGAACGCGTGTTTTCGCGTGCCCAGAGGCCAAACGGCGTGCTGTTTATTTATTTTGTGCTTCTTCTGCAACTCTCATGGGACAGCAAAATGGTAATGAGACAGAGCAAGGCAGACGGAAAACTCTGCTTATTATCGTTGGTTGGCCACTACGAGGCGGTACGCCGGATGCTGCCGAATCCATTAGAGCCTGCAGCGAAAACAGAATATTGACGAGAGTGTCCGTATTCCGTTTGGCCTTGTCCAACCGACTGGTGCCCGGTTCGGAGAAGAAAAAAACTCCGGTTTTGATGTTCGGAAATGCGTGACGAAAGCGAAATCCTGCACAATGCCCAGCATACCAGCATTAGCAGCGTGTGGCTTCGATTCTACCAAGATACTTGCTGCTTACCGTGCAGAGGCGACTGCCGGGTGACTCCACGATGCCGAACTGTAGCGCTTGCGGCGTCGCAAGTCCGAACGCCACCAGCCATATCACAATGACAAACCGTACGGCCCGGGACAGCTTGGACATGGTGTGTGATCTGTGGGTAGAAGAAAGAGGAAGCGGAAAGTAGTCAAGCGCGATCGGAATTCGTGCAGCAAATGCTTAGCTCCTGGCTGCTGCTGCTGCTACCTACCGGAACGGGTGACAGATTGCGATGTAACGTTCGACGGTGAACGTCGTAATTGTGAGGACCGTTGCATTGGCAGCCGTTTCCGACATCAAGCCGGTGATGATGCAGGCCACCTGATTGAACGGGTACGCCAGTGGGTTCCACGTGCCGTACAACTCCTGCGGCATTCCTGCGACACGGACACAGGGGGGACAAGAGAAACGAGAGAAACATTAGCGTTACAGTAACCGACCGCCCTTGTTGCGAAACATCCTTCCGGCTACAAAGTATCAGGTTTGCTTCCGGAAGCAATATATTCATAAACGAACGGACGGACGGACGGATGGACTCCCTGTCGATGCAGCAGCACTCGATCGGTCAAAACCACTTTGCCCGTGTCGGTGCGGTATGCGGTTGGAACGGACGGGCATGCTATCGTCCACCGGATACCGATCAGTGGCAGCAAATCGGTAATATGCGCTGCGTTGAGTAGCAGGCTGACGAGCGTTGCTGGGACAACACGAACCAAGGGCCCACAGATGGCCCTCCGAGCAACAGTGGGCGACTTGGATTGGGGAAAATGTTCTGAGTGCGTTGTGAAGGAAAAACAAAAATCCACGTTTCCATGATACCAGCAGGTTATCGCCAGCTCCGTGAAAGCTCCGGACCTCTGACATTGCCATCTGGCGTTCCGTTCGGTTTGATAAAGTCCCGATGGTTTATTGTTATTTTGTAGCCACGGATTAACCATCGTTTCATGTCCCGCTGTTCGTTCCCCTTGCCACCCATCCCTTTCCAAATTATAACTGCTTCGTGGCCGGCTGCTTGTAGGCCCCATTGTTTGTACACTTTGTTTGACAATTATCTGCAAAGCAATTGCCTTCATAAACAACGTGCGGGACAATTTCCGTGCGGGATGGCCGGAAACGGAAGAGCAAAAAGGCAAAAGTATGGTTTCCATTCAAGCAACCGGTTGAGCAACGAACGTTGCCAGCACTAATTGCGTCCATTTTACTGGCGAGAAAATCTGGCATAAAAACTGTTTCGGTAGCTATTTTTGGCGGCCTACATTTCTAATCGTTAAATGGTGGGTGGGCAGTGGGATGCCAGCGTGCTTGATACGCCACCCGACGATCAATCGACCGACAGAGAGGCCGTTTTGTGGGGAATGAAACCTCATAAAACATATCATGCTGAGCTGCACGTGGCTTGTGATACCGAGTGGTAATAATAATTGTTGCTCGATAATTCCCCCCCCCCCCCTGGAGGTGGGTGGAACTGGGAAGTGATAAAAAGTTTTTTTCCGGATTAGAGCTGGAACTCCCCCGCGTGGAGCTTGATGCGAGCGCATTACTGCTCACGGTTGTTGGCGTGAAATATTGATTGTTTTTATTGCTTAAATTGCTGCGTTTAGGTTTGCTTGAATGAATAATCAATGTTCTATATAAATTGACTGATAAACATTTGATACGCTACACTTTTACTGCAGTGGTAAGCAAGTAACTCCATTTGCTGACCGTTGCAAGTTGGTCGACAACGAACTATCAAAGAAAGACGATAGCCAATAAGGGGACGCAATGTCAATAAGTTGAAGCACCTAGTTTACCGTACTTATTCAATCATCAAAGAAACTCGAAATCAGCTTTCTGGTGCTGCTGCGGGTGGCTCGTTTGCCGTTTGGTCAACAAAATGTTTGGGAAGCGTACCGGAGCCGGAACTTTCCAATCGCTCTCGGATGGTTTCTCGGCAAACTTGGTCGTTCGCATGAGCCGCAATGGGATTGGTTTGACATCCGGTGGCCAATACCCGGGGCTCCGGTTCACGTATTGCAAGTGCACCACTACCTTTCGTCTGCACTTCCGAGAAATCAATGTCACACCACAGGTCCCAATGAGGTCCACTTGAAAGGTCTCGAATGTAAATCAAGCATCAGTCCGTGGCACCTGTCGTGGCGACAACGGGCACCCCATCTGTGCCATCTGTATGTGGCGTGCTACGTCAAGCATACGGTGGCATTTACGACCGAACCTGGCACCGATAGCAGGTGGTTTTTGTGCATGAGCCATCCATGTACCGTCCCATCCGTAGACGCATTCAGGTGCCGTTCGTTCCGCCTGCTACAGGCCACGTTCCGCATCACTTGGTACGTAACGTTCGTGGTTGGCATGCTGTGGCCCTTGGATATTGCGAATGTGATAAGTGGTTACAGTTTCGTTTCCAGCGATACCCCCCAGGACCAGAGGAGCTCGGCGGATTGCAGATTCCGTACGAACGAAATCAATTTTCCACGTTCCTGGTCCAACGCCGGCCAGGTCCCAGGGATCTAGCTTTTAAAAGGTTAGACCAACCATGGGCGAAATCAATATCTTTTGCTGTTTTTTTTTCTTTCTTTCCGGGAGCTGGAATCGTGTGGTTCGTTCGTGTTTTCGTTGCAAACTGCATGGAGCGACCGAAGATGGGCCAAGAAATGGGGAACAAATGTGGTACGGTATGAATATGCAAAACGCTCATTCCCAAACCGTTGGCCGTGGTATATCAGCTCGTGGTATCTAAAGCCAAACATTCCTTCTTCCTTCTCTTGCATACGTGCACGACACGCATGGGCCACGACAAAGGTCGCATTTATCCTTTTAAAAATTGAAATTTACATTATCCCGGTTAGAGACCTTTCGGTTGCTGGAATCCCGGAATTAATATGCATGATCTCTTCTTCGGAGGTGCGTGAAAGGAGAAAGGACAATGTATCACGGGTACGTCAATACTAAATGATGATTCGTTGTCCCTCAAATGTTGTTCAAAGTATTTAACGGAGGAGAGAAGTCCCCAATGCAGCCATGAATGAGCAGCACCGGTTGGAAGGGGCATTTTTCAGGCAAAGTAAATGAAAAGGACATGCACGCGCATCATTTTGGACGGAAGTTTGTCTGTTCCAGGTACCATCGAACCGGCTGAGCCGCGACATAGCAGGTGGAGCATTAAATAAGAATGCTGACAGTCGGGGGGTGGCACATGGAACAGAACGACGCACTGCGATCCGAATGCTAATGCCCCACCAACGGTGGTCGTCCACTTACCGAACAGCAGGAGCATAAAATCCGACACGGCCAGATTGAACAGATAGTAGTTGGTGGCGGTGTGCATGGACTTGTTCTTGGCAATCACGATGCAAATCGACAAATTACCGACGATCCCGGCAACGAAGATGAAGCAGTAGAAGATGGTTATCGGCAGCAGGATGCAGGTCGGGATCTTCTCGTACTCGTCGCCCGTTTCGGCGACCGCTGACTCGCTGACGGTGGCGTTCACGTAAAGGTACTGCTTCTGCTGTGCCAAGCCGGCCAGAAAGCCGACGTTCTCCACCGCCGCACCCGTCTGGTTGGCAAGGGCTTGAACATGGCTCGACAGAACCGCGTACAGTGTCTCACGGGAGTCCACGTTGGTACCGTTGGTGGTTCCGTGAGGGATCGATTGCTGAAAATCCATCATGTCGGTTAGCACCAACTGGTGGATACGGTTGGTCCTTCTTGGTCCGCTGGCTATCCTAGCTCATGCCACGTTCACGTTTTCATTTCTATCCTTCTGCGACGAAATGGTTTCCGTACGCCGTTGAAGGCTGGAGCTGGAGGAGAGAGAGTAGAAATAAGTTTTTTTGATAAATTTTATAGGAGGAAAACATATTGATCGAGGCAAAACTAAAAACAAAATTTGATGATCGTGTTGCCGGACCTCGTAGTGGCTGGTAAGGTCACGTGGCCTCCGGATTGGCGTCCGCAGAGCTAGTACACCATATGTAAACTGTCATTCATCACTGTACGCCTGCCAATCAGGGCTGGCAACGAAAAGCTCATTTTGAAAATGTGTCGTCGATCAGTTTCTTAATCGACGAACGACGAAGCCACTCACTCCGATCATCCGGAGGATAATCGTGAGATCGCGCCTTTCTCCTTTTAGTCTTCCAGCAAGCTGCTGTGACTTGTTTTAATCTTGTTCGAGACGTTTTCGGTGGTTCTATGCTGGGTAATACGATCCAAACATCCGGCAGAGCAGCGTATGGACAGGAAATGACGGACAGCTTGTCACCGGTCTTACAAACGCGGTGACGTCTTGTTGTCTGCGGCAGCAATGTAATACACAGCAGCACCAGCATCAACAACAGTTGACAAACTGTGGATCAAAGTAGGGCTCCATTGCGGTGAACGCCTCCGTCCCGGCCGGCGTTGTGCGGTTGGTGTGGTACGTTAAGTTTCAACATTGGTTCCGACGAGAATGGCCAAAATACGACGCACAGAAAACGGAACCGAAAGTTAACCGAAACCCAGCAGAGGACACAGTAGTTGCTGGGCACAGCAGCACCAGAAACACGATTCATGGTCAGCGGTTTTGTCCCACGTCTGAAGCAGGATGATTGAACAAGATTACTAATCGAAAGCAGCACGGGGGGGGACTTTGTCTGGCCGCCCCCATTTTATAGACTGTTTGTTTACCGTCTTTGTGAAGATGGAAAGCTCGTACAATAGCGAGAGACTATCGGTATCGTTTTGATCCCGTAATCACTTTTCATGGATTTCACTTTTTGCGGAACCGATTTGTCTGTTCTGTGTTCGGTTTTAAAGCTCATTCCTGGGGTCACAACAAAGAGAACGAAACAGCTGCTTCAAAACACACACATAGAATAACCGTTTCTATTGTGAACCGGGCGCCTTTTTGGGGTGGAATTGAAACCGTACAACAGTTCAACGGAACAGGAAACGCGATGCGCTCCGTATCATTGTGGATTCATGGTGGACAGTCAGGAAATGGTGGACGGGAAAGAGAACCCGGAAGCCAAGGAAGCTTTTTGGTCATTCAATCGTCGTCGTTTTTGCTGCTACCGGGAAAGCGTGATGGACACAGCGTGGCATGAGGTTGATTCGATCCGGATACGACGTGATAGCGATAGGGCAGTGAGTTGTCGGTTTTACTTTTAAAAGAAATCCCAATTCTTTCTTCGGTAAACACAACTCTATTGAGCTCACCAGTGGGAACGGTGACAGCAAAAACCATAAATTGAGATCGTGTTACGTGGCACTGCCAAAGTGACCAGCATCTCATCGAAGCCACCGGGGGAAGTAGAATCTGCCAACCTATCCCGATCGCTCCAGGAGTTAATCCAGAACGACTGACTGTTATGTGCTGCGTTTATAGCTCCTGTGAATCGTAATCGGTATCGGCGTCAGCGGTGGGAGGTTGAAAGTTGATTAATGACAAAAATAATGTCAAAGCGAAGTGGTTGGTTGGAGAGAGTCTGTCTGAAATCCGGCGAATGGTAATATCTTTTCTTCTATCTCGTGTTGTAACTCAACGATTCTATGTAGTCAACACTGTGCTATTGGAGGACAAATCGTGGTAGAAGAAGATGTAAACAAACAGCCCTTGTTCGCCGAAGGAGGGTAGCCAGAGAATGAAAAGTATCGCGTGGCAGCAAAAAACACAATAAAATAACTAGTTCAATGGGGTGTGAGATGGGGATAGACTTCTTAACAATAGTCATCGATCATACCGGGAAACCGGGGTACAGCCAAAGGACAACAGAACAGTAAAAACACAATATAGGGACTGCGAAGTCTCACGCGCCGCTGGTGCTTCAGTTCGCTTAACGAGTATTCCGTTTCCATTTTACTCCGGAGCTCTGCATTTTGTCCGCCCCAGAACGGAGCTGTACATAGTAATGCACGGATCCGTATCCGAAGCTGATACAAAATTAACACAGATTCGGAAGCAATGTCGCGACCCGGGAAGTGACGGGAATCTTCGTCACTTACTGAACTTTTCCCGCCAGTTAAGCCAGGCAAGTGGCGGTGCCGGGCGGTGTGCAGGTGATCGAACAGATTGATTACTTTGTGACAAATGTTTATCGAGTTTCTGCGCAATAATTCGCGTTGGGTAAAGGTGAAACGTGACGCACGACGAGGACTGTAGAACCGCGCGCGAAATTACAATCCCATGGTTGAATGGTTCTCGCAAATAACTATCAACCCAAGACGACGCTAACGGTGTACGCCCGCAATAACTCAGCATTAATTTTAGTACAAAGACCTTCTCCGTATAATGTAGAACTCGAAATGGAGGCACTCCTTCCTCATCGGATGTTGGTTTTAGGTACGAGTCGCCGGGTAACACTCGGAAACGGGAACCACTTTCATTAGCTCAGCATCAATCTGTTGCTGGTTGCGGCTAAGTGCCGTACGGCTTCATCGCTGCCCAACCCTGCCTAGACCCCAGTGTCGCCGTATTGACGAATGGAGGCGTGATTGCCATGGATTTGTCACCGTCGTCAGGTCGGCGGGAGTGAACTAGAAATCGAAACCTGATCACCGAAGTGGCAAGTTAATCATTCTGCCAGCGACCATCTATCATTCTGGCCCGCGCAAACTGTCAATCGTTTCTCATTATGCCGAACATAAGGCGGAATGCTGTGGAACACCACCAGCAATGGAGCGCCTCCGTTGCTAATATCCGCCCCGGGCCCAGAATTCGAAATGGAACTTGGATCACATTTATTTGATTGCCAACACACCACACCACCTACGGGGAGGGCATTGAGCGTATTAATGAACGATTAAACCCATGCTGCCGTTGCCGGCGGATCGTGCCAAGCCAAGCTCAAGGCAAATGTTTACCAACGAGATGGCCACAGAGGGAAGAAGAGGTGAAGTCGAGCTCGTGCTGCTTTCTATCCATCTCGTGATCTACCGTGGCTCTCCGGGCGAGCTGCCAGTAAAAAAAAAGTATTCAAATTATGTTTTACGTTTGCTCGTGGCATAGATAAGTGGATCGTCACCGTCGCTTCGTACTGACCCAGTGGCCCACGAGCGAATGGCTTACTCCTTTCTAAGGTAGGGAGTCCCACAGCACATCGTGTTAAGCCTTTCGTTTCGTTGTGAGAATTGAATTATCTGTCGGTGACGGGTATTTTTTTTTTTTTTAATCTATTTGACGGGTATTTTTTTCTTCTGAAAGACGTAGCATCTTTCCTTGTTGACTGGATCGCGGATTCTTCTTCTTTTACTGCTTCTACCCAGCGTCATGGCCTCAGATGTGTAGTGGCTGTGAATTATTTATGCAGCGCCAAGGCCAAGGGCCACATTTCCTTGAATGGTTCGGTTCGTATTCGGTGCTAGAGCTCTCCACACACCATGGTGCTCGCACACTCGTACGAACAGAGTTTAGGTGATCGAACGATAACGTCAAAAGTAAAACTGGTTTTTTGGATGGAATTCAAGCGGAACTAAAACGAATTGCCACCACTAAGGCAAAGCTAGGCTCGCGCGCTCTCTCTCTCTTCTCTCTCTCTTTCTGTCTATCTATTCTCCGGTATCCCTACCGTAGGATGTTAGGAATTGAAGTATCCGGCATTGTACGTCACGCAGTAGAGACTCGTGATAGGGCAAGCCAGGGCTTGACAACGCCAACGCCACAGGACAGCGAATGGGCTTCGGGGCGAGGATTGCTTTTTTTCCCATTTGTTGTCAAGTAGGAACCGTTTCAGTGCCTTGGCCATCTTCAAACAGAGATGCTCGAAAGTGTGTGGGCTGGGTGACACTTCCCCCGCTAGCGGATACTAGCGGGTTATGTCGTTACACGCGCGCGAATGGATCAGCTGGGCATAATGTAATTGCAGCTCAGCTCCATAAAGGTTGTTCTAAAGCCGGCGATACATGAAGCGTAAACTCAAGCGTAAATATAAAATTAATTTACACTTGAACATGTTTACATGACCGGGTTGAGACGCGTAATCCGAATTACACTGAACTTTAATCGACTTTTGTGAGAAAAATAGAATCTTTTTTCCAAAGAAAAAGATTAAGGTGCTTATTCTGTAACTTTCGATTACGATGGCCTCAGGCGTTCGATTCATTTGGTTCATTTTGTGTTCATTTGGTGTTCACGATCGCCTGCATGTCGAGTGCATTTTTGTGGTCGACAGCTGGCGTTCTGTTTACATCGAGCATCGAGCATCTGAAAAACAGTTATAGCGTCCTGATTGTGCATCAATAATTTCTTTCTGCTAATCGTATACTATTATTACAAAGGTTAAGTCGTTTTTATACCGAAAAAAACAAGTTAATTCACAGTTTTTTTACTTCAAACTGTCATTTTGAATTGTTTTTTGGTTTCGAAACGTTTCGAATTTCGCATGAATCATCGAACGCCTGAGGCCATCGTAATCGAAAGTTACAGAATAAGCACCTAAAAACGCTAGTAATGAACACTCACTATTAATGCAAACCACGAACAGGAAATGTAGTGGGGCAAATCGCTTGCAAACAGCGTTTACGCTAGGATTTATGCTCCGTGGACCTATAATCTCTTTTACATCGTGTAAACGGCAAATGTAAACTTTTTGGCATTACATTCTGAGTTTATACGAGAGTTTACGCTTCGTGTATTCCGGCCTTAAGAATTTAATCAACCAACCAACACGCACTGATGTTTATTAAGGCGTTGTATCTATAAGGTGTCTCTCTAGGGGGGGCTCTCTCTCTCTCTCTCTCTCTCTCTCTCTCTCTCTCTCTCTCTCTCTCTCACTCACTCTCTCGTGATCTTGTGGTACTTGAGGCCACTGGTAGCGAAAGTGAACCGTATTTTAATATCGTCGAATTAGTTGCCTTAAAGACTTGAACTGCTGCAGCTCTTGTAAGGAGAGGGGGATGTCCTTTTCCCGCCCAAGCATCACCATCAAGAGCACGTGTGATGCGGCTATTCGAGAGCCACACTCTTCTGAAGTTGATCTATTCGGGACCGTTTGTGGGCCGTACGCCACTTGACAATGTGGAACGGCACCTGTCAGAAAAAAGGGGTCATCGTGTGCTTCGCTGATATTGAAATACTTTGACTTCAAAGTGATCAACTCCAGGGAACCCGGAAAGTGATGATCGTTAAGTGGCTCGATGAACTCGATGAAATTCATATGAAGTTCAAAGCAGTTCACTTATTTATTCTCTAAACCCTCTTACGAAATCCGGTAAGCGAAGGAGTTTTAGCAGCTAAAACTCCTCGCGTTATAACGTGGCCGAGCAGCTGGACATTTCCGCTTCGGAAATGATTTGTGAAACCCGATGGAGGAAACCTCTCTAGCGTTTTATTAATAGCAGATGATTGAAAGCGGTGGATGGAAGCCCCAACGGTGGTGAGTGCCGTGACCGACTGACATGTGAACTCATCCTAACGTGGCCGCTGCGTGCTCACGAACGGTCGAATACCGGTCTAGCCGGTTAAGAGGTCCACAGCACAGGTGGACCCTCACTCTGCTCAGTCCCTCAGTATCTGATGATGGGGCTCAAGACTTGACCTCAACCATCGCAACAGCAGCAGCTGGAGTAACGCTGCGAACCGCGCCGATGCCGCTCTCTCACTTTAGTTTGATATATTTGACCACCCTTTCTCCCCACCGGAAGAATGTTGAAGGTAAATGTCATCGTGCATGATTGGATCGTTTTTCTCCTTCGGTACACTTTGCCGTCATGACTCAATCCACAACGCGTGTTCCGAAGCGTATGTATGGTGAGCATAATTATGTTTCTATCAAGCATACGATGGGAACACAATGCTTAAGCATCGAGCCACATCGACCTATTGCTGCTGCTCTAGTGCTCGCTTGAATGTGTATATTTTTTTTTCCACGATTGACCAACAATCTTCAGCGACTCCAGTGAGATGCCCTGTCTGTCCGAAAGCCGTGGTTTGAGTTCCGTTGGGTTTTGGGAACGCAGAGTGACCTGGATCGTTGGCTTCCCTCCGGTTTGGCTCAACTGTCTGACGACGAACATCTGACACGCTCACGGGGAGATGATTGGTACTGGGTGTAAGGCAAAAGGTTCAAGCGCCCCCAGGCTTGCCTTTTCTTACTTCTTATATTTGCCCAGAAGAAATGGATGAGCAACGCTGGAATCCACACGCCCACCATGCCACCACCATGGTTGCTTTGTTTTGGAGTTAAAGTTTTCGAATTAGTATGGTTTTTGCGCCAACACTTGGGGCCAAATGGGAATCGGAGGGTTCGGGGAAAAAGTGAAATTTTCCCTGAAAGATGAAAGCGCACCCAAGTGTTGTAAAGAACTGTTGGCAAACAACCTTTGGTAGCCGCGAGTTAAACGCGGCGGGAAAGTTAAACACCCTGAAGACGCGTTCTAGCCATTGGCAAAGGTGTCAGCAGCGTGTCAGCACTCAAATGCGTGCTGTGCTTGAAGGAATTTAAGGACTTTTTGAGAGATTTGAGATAAAAACCAGCATAATCATTGAAGTCGGCAGGAACTTCCAGTCCTCGTGACTCGTTGGTTTTTGGCTGTAACCGATTCTGGGCGATTGGTCGAATTTCAAACGCTCCGCTTGAACACATCCTAGCGCCTCTCTTTTTGCGTTCGTGGCCACCCTGGCAGCTACGTGCGGTTGGTCATACCATGGTCAAACTATCGTACCGAATTGACCATAAATTGTAACCACAGACGACGCGGAATGGGCGCGGTTTTTGGAGCGCGAATGACATGCGGACGACTACGCCGGTACCATGGGCTCCGAGAGATAGTGCGAGATTGCAAATGAGCCCGAGAGCCATTTTCGAATGCGCTACCAACCATTCGCTGCATTTCATTCAATCGGACTTTAAAGAGATAGCCTTTGGGGCGCCTGTAGACGTCCGTGGGTGGAATTTATGGCCCAGTGTGCAGCTCGGAATTCTTAATTGCCGCGTCATTATCGTTTGTTACACTCAACCGGACATGGCACGCGTTTTCAATTATGCTGCTGCTGCTGCTGCCAGTGATGCTGGCATCCTGGCAGGTAGGTGGCGGTCAAATGAACATTCGTGCGGCGTTTTTCCCCTTTTTTTTGGCGATGAATTTTCTCGGCAGCCACTTTGTAGCACACGAATCCTGACAGCTTAAAATGGTTTCTAGCCCGTGGCTCGCTTTAAGGTTAATTAATGAATATTTAATCCCCTTGTCGAATGATGGACTCGATGGAACTACGCACTACGAATCGCTGGAGTGCCACTAATGAGATTTGCACAGACAGTGTTCACTTTAACCACCCTCAAAGAGCTGGAGAAACAAGGAGAATAGATAGAGGACAAGAAATTGTAGTGATGACATGGAAGCAAACAGCACATTTACCACCAACATCCAATGCCAGGCGAGCCGGGAAAAGGGACATCATACGTGACTCTCGCAACGGACTCACGCAAGACCGCACGAACTTACCGCGCAATCCGTCGGCAGCTTCCGCACCGAACTCCATATCGCGGCCAAATGGATTGCGGTAAGTGAGTTCATTTCGTCGAAAGCCGTTGATTAAAAATACACGTGTTCCGTGCTCGATTCGTACGCAGTACGGCGCCCGCCTTCGTCCGCGTAGAGAAACTGTCACATCCGGTCGACCACGTGGCGTGGTAGCGTGGCGGAGAGCGATACCGCAACACAATGGAGCAAGCACGGCTCAGTGATCCTTGTTTGGCCTTGTACAGGGCCGTCACCGAACCGAAGTCAATTCCATTTCCACCGCGCCTTCACGCCGTCCCTTTTTCGTCCTTTTGCGCCCGACGACGTCTCGGACACGTACGTACGCCACGCGTGGCACGAAGCCGGCGTCGAACGAAGCCTAAAACAAAGCACAGAATGAGCCCAGAATGTGGTTGAGAGTACGTAGAATCATTTTTCATCCCGCAGCACTTTTGACAAGTAAATTGGAATTCTAATTCTCCGCCTCGGGAATGGGGGGCGTCCGAGAAAAGGGAACTTTGGGTTGACAAATTAGTTTAGCTAAAGCTCACCCTGAACGGTCGGCATCTACACGGAATCCATCTTAACCCGATCGCATCTCATTACACAGCAACTTGCCAGCGCAAGGGAACGAACGGAGCGTACGCAGCGTTCCAAGTGGCCTTGGAAGGGAGGAGGAAAATGGCCTTTCGCTAGGATGGAAACAGGGTTGACAGAAGGCGTGCAAAACAACGTATTTGTTCTGGCTCAAGGTTTATGCGCTGGGATAATAAGACTCAATACCACATTACACCCTCCTGAGTCCTGAGAGACTCCAACGGAATCTAAGTCATCAGTGTGCGGTCCCGCCGATATCAGTAACATGTCACCGATGGAACGGTCCAGGGAGGAATAGTGTGTAAAGTTGTGTAATTAATTCGGGCTGCCAGCGGGGGCAAATCTGAAATTGAAATCGTTCGCTATAAAATGTTGGCCACATTTTCCTGCACCAAGACCCTCCTCCTTTGGGACGGTACCACTGGAGCCGGTGCCGGTGCCGGACGTTTATCGCTGTCAATTAGTATAGGCGAACGCGGTAGGCCACGGCCACACGGTGGGGAAATGATTTGTCGCTAGACGCGTCATCCAGTGGCCGTTGCTCCTTTGCACCACGAATGGCAGCATCCTGTTCGAACCGTGGCCGGGGATACCGTAGACCTTTTATCTTCCTGAGGTGACACCAATATGCTCGCCGGGTGCCGGTTTTCGGAAAAGCATGAGCATCGAGCAACAGCGACGAAAGGCAAACAACAAGCGCTTGTCTGCGGTTCCCAAGGGGGAACCGACGTGGTGTCTATCGGACAGTCCGGGGACCGATAATTAAGTAATTCATTGGTTAACTTAATATTTCCCTTCGATCGTGTGAGGAAGCGCTTGATGAAGCGACCACCATCAGGCGCCCAGACAGACGATCGCATGCGGTGGACGGCTCTCTCTCTCTCTCTCTCTCGGGAGGGACCCGGTTGTCTCGGTTCGGTGTCGCATCGTTTCCACTATTCGGTGGGCGACCAGTAGGCGGTGCAAAACTTTGGTGTTTGCATGATGGCGATACTGATGGCGATGATGGTGATGCTGATGCCACAGTGTCGGCCAACGGGGTAGAGACCCCGAAAATTCAATTATAACTTCTCCAAAAAATCTTCACCGAACCATATCCAATCATCGCACCCCACGCGCGAGGTGGAAACGGTGGAAGAAAACACTTTTTCTTGATGTAATTAACTTTCCGAGGTGGGCTCTGAGCCTTCACGGACTCACAGGCTTTGATGTGTTGTATAGGCGATCTACCGCCAAGCGGGGGTTTACTGTCAAACCGCACACTTTGTTGTGCCACGGTCAGTTCGCGAGGTTGGGTAGCCACACGGATGGACAGGGGGAATTAGGCTAAACCGGTTACCTGTTTCTATCCCTTTCTACTCCTTCTTCTTCCTTCAAACTTCAGTACCACCTTTCTTCCGGCGGTGGTTACATCGTGGTTTAATCGTAAGTAACGAGAAGGCGCAAAATGGACGAGCACTTCCAAAATCCTGGCCAGGTCCCGTGTTCGTGCAACTTTGTTCCCTTTTCCGCATTCCTCGTGATCGTAGCGTGATGCAAACATAAACATCCTTCCGCCAGGAAGCCGCAAAAGTTTTCGCGAAAACAGGCCGGAAAGTTATCGCCTTCGTTCGGTTCACTAGGCGCCCACGACAAATAGAAAGATGTTTGTTAGACAGCCAGTCAGTCAATCACCGAGCCAGCCTGCCAGCCAGCCAGTAGACCACGAAACGATGACGAAGATGTGCTATCTCCACTGATGAGCTTCACACCAAATGCGCTTCAAGAGCAAGCAACTTCATGAGCATACAACGGCGTCTAAGCTGTCATCTCGGCCTGGGGTAGCTCTTTGATTATTTGGTTATCTTTTCTTCCTCATTATCGACGTAACTTTCTCCAGGGCATGTGTGTGTCTGTGTGTTTCAGAGAGAAAAAACAAAACTCAATAACAATACCACACAGCTCCTATGGATCTTGTTGAGCCCCAAAAATAGACCACCATGTCCGCGACGTGCCCAACGCGTCGATTCGCTATTGATTGACAAACTAAATAGAACTTTATCATTCGACAATCAGAACAATGTCCGTCTCCCGGTGTGCGATTGTTTGTTTGGCGCGATCATTAATGGCTTCATCTTTTGTGCCGCTCTTCCGTAAACCAAAGTTCAGCTGAACGCGTCTTCTTTATGTTTTTATGTTTTGTTTTTTTTTTCTTTTTTCTTTTTGAGAAAGTCTTTTTGGCTCACGGTCCATCGAGCAGCAGCAGCAGCAGCAGCAGCAGGTGCGCTTATGTGCGAGAAGTGAAATGAAAATGGCTGCCAATCATTCGTTTGATTGAATCTTCCGTTTCCAGCTTTCAGCCCAGCATGGACTTCAAATCGAATTATTTCCATTGCGTAAACGTAGGCCTCTCACCTCACCCATGGCTTAAGGAAAACACCGATGCGAGCATGTGGAAACCAAAGTCAAGCGGCAGAAAGAACGATGCCAACAGGCTCCCAAACTTCAATGAAGCGAAGACGCAATGCCGGTGCTACTACTGCTGCTGCTGCTTGTTGATGGCTACCGGCAAAAGAAGTCGGATGGGCGAACGCTATGCGAACGTTCTTGAAGTGTGCAATCTCGGCCAGGAGAGGCCCCGTGAGACGAGATCCCCGCGTACGAGAAAACAAAGATCAGGTACCACCACCGCCACCAGTTGGATGGTTGGAACTCTGTTGGCCGTGTTCTGGTCGTGGCCATGGCTATCTTCTATTTCGTTCCGCCACCGGGTGAACGGGTTTTGTGCCGGTGTGATCAACGGAAATTGGGGTACACTTTGGGGATAGTTCGGTGCCGGCTTTTCGACAAAAATCTCCGAAAACAATCCCGTGCCGCCCCGGGGCCGATCACGTGAGTCCATTAGCCGCCAGCAAACCAGGCTTCAATTGTGCGGAAATCGAGCGTAGCGAGCGTAGTAGTAAATTGTGCACTTCTCGCTGTCTACTACCGGGCGCACTGATAACGGGCGTCTGTTTCGGAGTATATCGACCATGATGATGGTGTACGATCGCACGAACGTGGGTCACTACGTCACCGCCGTAGCGCCGGTCGTTGAAGGCGAGATGCGGTGTCGAATCGAATTTAAAGCAACACAAAACGGTTCCATAGTGTGGCCCGGACGTCGGCCTCTAACTAAGCCGATCACCACCCGAGTTGCCAGTCGTTATGGGTCGTCCAGAACCACGAGGCGAATCACTGCGAAGCCCACAGCCGGCTCACACGATGGAAGCACATGTTTTGAATGGCCCATTTAGGATTTTCTGGCTATATCCAGGATATTATCGCATCCTTCAACGGGCGCACGAAGCGACGTACGGTGCGGAACGCTGCGGCGTATTTGTTTTATCCGAAACCGGCGATACACATTGGATTATATGCTGCCCCATAAAGGGGTGTTCGAAGTAGTAGCGAAAGCATTTGAACATTACTACGACGGATGAAATGGCCATTTGCCTGGAGAAACGGGTGGACTCACTACTTTCACTGAAACTTGAACTGCAACGAATTACTTTTGCTTGCACCAGCTGAAGCGATGCATAATGGCAGAACGTCGTACTCATTTATCAATGACATAATCATATCCGAGGATTAGGTTCCCAAGAACTTCATTTAACTTTTCCAAATAAACCGTTAGGGCGTATCGGGCAATCTATTGAAATTCTTGGAACAGCAGCAGCTTTTGCGATGGGAACCCATTCACTCTGGAACACTTCCTTCGGGGGAGGGTATCCGCTGTGTGTCGATCTACCAACCTACGCGTTCCGTTGGCCACATCTTGCACCGTTACTGCGTTTACCGAAACAACGCCTGCGGTGGCTAACAAGGTAAACAGTAAAAGTGTGGCAAGAAATGTGGAAACAAACCGTTCATCCGGCCAGAATCCGAGAACCGGGAATGGAAGGAGAATGAATTATTTAAGTTTTGCTTTAAAATGACAGCAAAAAAAAGGGAGAGAGCGAGAAAAAGCCTAACGAACATGAACACGCGCTTTGGTTTGGGCGTGGGCTTATGTTTCCATTATTTTCAATTCCGGCAAGCAAGTCGAATGATCTTGTTTTTTTTTTGCATGTGAGCAGCAAGCCGAAAGAATGCTGTTTGCGTACGGAGTAAGGTCTGCATCGCTGGTTTGGGGGGCTTTATTAACATAAAGATTCGATGGTAATGTGTAGCCAATGTACGCTTAACCTTTCTTCTGTGTACCGAACAACACAATAGGGTCTGTTTTTGTACACTGACCACCCAGTTTGGAAGGGGAAGGGTTTTTGGTGTGCACTTCATTTTCGGTTGCTCGTCTGTTTACCCAACGGGTCAATGACAGCCCATGTAACGTACCATTTTAATGCTAGCTGAAGATGTGTCAAGGACACAATTCAAATACTGAATGTCACATAAAATGCTTTTATTGTGTGTTTCATTGCTTCCATATCCTCTCTCGTTATCGATGGTATCGGTGTGATAGACACGGACACGGCGATGCCACTGGTCACACAGTATTACACAGCTGGATCGGTACTATTAAGTACAATCGTTGCCTGTGTGTACCATGCTGGGCCTATTCATTGGCTCAGTGGAGCATAACTGGCTGGAATTCTGGGCCTGGGTCGCAGTCACGCAGCAGGAGGAACTTATTTTTACAACGTCTTACCGTCAGGCACTTCAACGGGCGTTGATTGTACTTGAAAAGAATCATAGATGCTTCGCTTCGTGCTGGTTGTTTAGATGGCAGAGAGGGAATCAATAGCCATAGCAACGCATATGCAGAATACACCAGCCGTAACTATGCGTGAAAGCAAAGGAAAACCAAAGATGAGGCTTTAATTTAATGTCTTCTTGTACTTTTTTCCCTCAAAAGTTCGTATCGCGAACACATTTCAATTACCAAAGCTAAAAACAGCCGATTTCTAGAAAACATTTCTAGGAGTTGAGTCAATGTCATCGAGATGATTGTAATCGTATTCAGAGAATCATTTGCTAGTCAATTATTTAGCTAGGATAATGTAAAGAAGCTTAATGATTGATGATTAATGTGAGAGAAAACCATCAAAGCGCATAATGAATTTCATGATTTTCACCGATTTTGTAGAATCCCTTACACCCGGTTCCACGAAACCGAATTGAGTAAACATTTGCATCGACCATCTTGCGATAAAAATAAATATGAAATGTTTGTTAACAGACTGAAGGACTGTCTGGCGGGAATTTCTTAGCGTGGGAATTTCGTTATAAGGTGTGGTTAACACGCACTCACCCCCCAAGGACAAAGGGCCCAATACTGCTGGGAGTAATGAAAAATCACATGAAATAGGCAGCGTCTTGTGTCTCAATTTCTCCGAACAATTCACCACCGGGTGACGTTGGATGAATTAATGGGATTTCTTTTCGGCCCCAAACGCTGCCGCTTCCATTTTACCCTCCCGGCTTGCAAATCCGTTTGCTCTTTGATGGTTTATGCCGTGGGTGGGAATGAGGATTGATAATTATTCCAATACTTGGTATTCACTGAAATTGTGTCCGGTTGTTCGGTTTCCCCGTATAATGGGGTTACGAAGAGAAGGGTTTGACGGATCTTTATGCTAATGAAAGATCGATGAAGCTGCCGAAAGCTGCCCCGTCCGCGCGTGCTAGAAGTGTGTGGGTATGGGAGAATTTGATTAAAAGTTTAATACCAAAGGCAACCGGCGGAAGAACCGCTTGAAGTAAAAGTTAATTTTGTCAGCAACCACTTGGCGATCCCAAGTATTTTGTTAGTTGCAAGTTATGCATACAGAAGAAAAACGACATCCCTCCTTTTTATAGCCGCTGATCGATTATGTTAATTGGGGTAAACATAATGGAATCAAACGTGCCCGTCCATCGAACGAGGAGAGATAAGCGAAAGAATGGGAATCCACGTGTTCAGCACACGTGCGTGTCCACATTAAGGGTGGAAAATGAAGTCGGCCACGATGATGGTGGGTCGGTCGAGCGCGACACGGTAAAGGTGTACACAATTTGTTAATGGCATTTGGACAATGGTGTGAACAAATTCGCAAATAACATTTGCGAAAGATGATTCGCAGAAGGTGGCAAAACGAGCGCACGAAAAGGTTTACGCGATTAAGACACTCGAGGGTCTGAAGGAATTAATGGTGCCATAAAGGAACGGATGGCACATTTTTCCCGGTATTAGGGACCAACGTGATGTACGTGGAATGAGGGTGGTATGCCATCATAACAGCGAAGCGTGACATCGATATCCAGGTATTCAGGCCGGGTCGGGTGGTTTGTGCTAAAAGAAGGAATCATCCCTTTCTCGAATCACATCGTTGCACGTTGCCAAAACGCACATGCCGGTATCTACCTCGCGAGCAACCGTTTACCAATGATGGAAATGATCTTGCAGCAACATATTATTATAATGAATTCCGTTTTCTTGCCCTGTGAATGTGATCAATTTAATGCTATCAACGACAGAGAGTGTTGTCGTTAGATCACAACAACCCCGGAACAAGATTGCTAATGCGCTGACTCTTAAACAGCGTAGCCTGCCACTAATCAGGATGGATATTTATCGCTCTGCAGTATAAGATTACCGTATACAAATAAGTGTAGGCCAGTAAACACTGTCCACCGAGAATCTGGGAAAAACATCTCGTTAAAAGGCTCATAAAAGATTAGGCGGGTGAAAACTGCAAAGTACGGTGCAGAGGGTAAGGATGTGCCCGCTAGCTAAACAATGCGTTCTACCTGTGCTGGAAACTCATTAACTGGAAGGAAGGATCAACAACTACTATCAACTGGCGCAAGCAGCAGCAGCACACTGCTGCAACGTGTTGTCGCTGTTTCAGCATAATCCTGCTATGCAGACAAACACGACAAAATAGTCCTAACCGACGGTAGCCCGGACGGTGTAAATTAAAATCATAAATAATCAAGTCCCGGCATAAATTCACGTAAAGCCAGCCTGTTGTTTTAAGTGCAGCAAATGAAAGCTGAGCTTAAAGCAAATAACGACCCGCGAAATGGTGCGACCGATGATTCTTCTGTTCGTCTTAAATATCTGCGCAACTGTAATATCAAATTTATCAAACATCGCACTGACAGCTGCTGACTCGTAGAGCGTTTGACGAAAAGCTAAATTATCTACATAATCACCTCTAATCAACAAATTGCGCTAGATTGTGAAAGGATATCGAACGAACCCTCAGCACCCGGTACAGCGGCAAGATGAAACGAAGCAAGAAATCCAATATCATTGGTGTACCAAAAAAGGCTGTCACCTATGTGGTACACGCGGGGCGTGGATTTTCTCATAATCATCCTTATCATTATGTTGTCTCCGACCGGCGCACCGGTTATTTCGATAAAATATGGGTTTGTCTATAAGATAATGACCGAAAGTTCCCTAATGAGTCGGGCCGGTTAATTTAGTAGCTCCTTTCGCAGTCAGATAAGTTCATTCCGGCTTAACAGGCCTTCTGTCAGCCGGGAAGATTGGGCGCAGATGTGCCAAAAGGAACGCACGGGAGGATCCGCCTGAGAGGAAGTGATTACGAGGGAGGATTTTTCCAGAATTACGCTCGATAACATACCTTCCACAGCAGCAGCAGCAGCAGTAGCAGCAGCAGCGGCGGGACCAGCAGATGCGCTGAGGGCCTGATTATGCGATAGCGTCCTATACCATTAACGCACCGGGTATGTGCACAACTGGGTTCGCGTTGGTCCCGGCTTAGATACAGATAGGGGCGAATGGAGTGCCATGCGATCCGTAAACGTAAGTTCACTCGCGTCTGTGTTGTCTGTGGGCTCGTACCGCGCTGCTCGCATTAACCACTAGGCCACATCGCTACACAGTATCACTTCATCATTCCTTCCAGAGCAAGCGCTCAACGGCGCTCGGTGATCAAAATACAACACTGTTACTGTTACGGGAGGGAGGAACTCAAAAAACTTATCACATCATACAAAGAAAAGCTTGTTTGGCTGAAATGACGAAAGAATTCACATCCCATTAGCATTATCCACCGAAAAACACCAGTACACGGGATGTCGCGGGATTCGTGCTGATGGGTAGATTAGGTCTGCACCATAAAACTTGCTAGCTTGCTAGGCACACGAGGAAGTCACAACATTTCGTAAAGACGCACGGAAAGAGCTGAGATGTGACGACCACCGTCTTAAGCCGCAATCACAAAACACCGCGCGCCAATCACCGACTTTTACGTCCACCAAAAGCTTAGAAAACATAAAAAATACACTTCGCGTGGGGTGCACACGCTGACCTGTGACAGTAGGGGAATGGCTGATAAAGAATGCTCTTCAGTTGGCCTTCCGAAAGCACTGGCGTACTGGTGTGGAACGAACCGAGTGAGTATTTGCAGCAATGTACTCGCTTTTCACCTCCCACTTACACGAAGCTAGGCGCCTCCATCATAAACGATGCCAGTAAATCGGGCTGTTTGTCGGGCTACGGTGTACGGTGCACCCACTTCCGGTGCGTGTAAATCACTTGGGTGATGAGACAAACATTACACCGCGGTCACTACTTACTGCACTCTGCTGCTCACCATAAACGCACAATCCAGCGGTTAGTTCACCCAATCACGACAACAGCGACACCGGATCGGCGTGCCAGCACCAACGGTCTCGATTCGATTCGATTCGATCGTCCACCCCACGAAGAAGCGTCCGTTCGCGCCGACGGTTTGCTTGAAACTGATGCGATGCGATGCTACAGCGGAGCACTTGTCACGCGACACGCCGAGCAACATATTGGGTTGGGGAGAAAGTAATCGATTACTTTTTAAAGTAGAAGGCATTAGTGCTTGATATCTCGTCAAGTATTCGGCCGAAAAACTCAAACTTACATTCATGGTAAAGAGGATATTTTATACTAAAAAAGTACTTTAGTGAATAATAATTATACCATTCGTCTATGAGTTACAGCGTGTTGAAAACGGAAGTCAACAACGAAAACTGTCGATGCATTTCACACTTTTTGTTCTATTAAAGCGAAATTTTAAGCAAGAAGCCTGAAATTTTGTATGGTGGATATATTTAAGATACTGCATCGAATAAAAATCCATAGCTTCGGTTTAGTCCGTCCCGCTCCGGCGAATTTAATGTTAAACATGCATCTTTTGCACGAAGGTCCAACGTGCAAAAAAAAGCGATAAAATCCCAAAAAAAATGTTTGAGTTGATGGGCATGTTAGTAGTTAGAGCATTACCCATGTGCTAAGGATCGATTATAAAATATTGTATAAGTATTAGCACAAAGTTGGACTCAATAATTCGCTCTAGATTTAATACCAGGTTATTGCTTCGGAGGAATGTTTCAAGGCATACAAAATTTAGTTGAAAATTTCTTAAATAGTAAAAACTGGAATCAAAAGAAGGCTGTACAAATAAATTCATTTAATATTTCGATGATAACAACCGAACCTGCCATAAGAGGGGTTTGTGAACATATCTCTACGAAGCTAGTAAATTATCCAACAAAACGATTAATTTTTTATGTAAATCGGACCATGGGCAATGAGGTAAATAAAGCTTTGAACTACTACCAAAAATAATTTACTTGACTTTCTCCCCAACCCAATAGAATCCGCGCGTTGCTCAGCTCGCGGGAGGTTGGTCATGGACACAGCGTGGAGTTTCTTCGCTCTTCGGTTGTCTAGCGGCGATCGCGTCCAGCCCGCCAAGCACTTCAGCCATCAGCAGCAGCAGCAGCAGCAGCAGCAAGTTAATGTTCGATATACCGCGTGCTAGCTCGCGTGTGTCGATATCGTCGAGGGCCTATCTTTAGCCGATTATGGCTGGCGGAAGAACGGGATGGCAAGCAAACGGTCGTCTATTCGTCGGTTCAGCTGAGAATTCGAGCGTTAATGGGCTCGACAAATCAATCAACACGCAGCCCCTAGCCGATCGAAGCTGACTTTCTGGTTATCTGGCCATATGGTTTGGCATCAAATGGCATGTCGCTTTGTTACAAGGAATTTCAGTTTTTGTTTTTTTTTGTGGGCAGAAACAGAACAGTCAATGATGAGGTGAAGTTTCGGTAGTACCTGTAACTCATTATTTCCTGAGAAAACTGAAAAAAACAATTAAGACAACAGTTTTCTTTGAATAAAGAACAGTTGTTTTTTGTATCAAGTTCGCAACCAGGGAATATTTATTGAAGATTGAAGTTTCGCAAACCGTCTATCCTTTGTGCAACATTTAAACGGGAGCTCTGAGTGCTCAAGATGCCGTAGGGCATATCAGATGCTCAGTTTCAAGACAAGGGCAACGTTATCTTGCCGTAAAATTCGTATTCGTATCCGAATAAACGCTACATGTGCTGGCAGGCATCCTGTCAACAAGACGGATCCATAATGTGTTCCGCTTTTTTATGGATCAACGAGGACCAGCTGCTCCGAACGTTCGACGATAGATTCGGTGGGTGGCATCGGTGCTAAGAAGCGCCATACTGCCATGGACTCTTCTTTTTCGACTCGTCGCTTGACATGAAGATAATTTGTTTCTACTAAACGGTCACGGATGGTTAGCTAAGCTGGAGAAGAAGGAAGAGGGAAAGAAAGAGGAGGTGGAACCTTCTTCATAGATTCTTGTCAAGTAAGGCATTAGGATGGATGGAGGAGCATAGGAGCATACTCTTCTGCAGTAAAAGCAAATAAAATTCTGCTTCAAAAGCAAATTGCAAAAATCGAGACGAATCGATTGCAACAGTCTGTCGGTGGGAGCAGCAAATGCAGGAAGCCAGTTCTACCAGATTCGTGAAATTAGTTTTAGAAATAAAGTGGAAGTTCGTCGTAGCAAAGAGCCAATCCATTAAAGCGCAGTCGATTGATGTTCGACTCGAACGAAGAGTTCGTTGTTTGTCTTGCAGTTCCGGAACAAGCAACAAAACCCAAAAAAAAAATGCCCCTTCTGTTGGTCATGAGCAAGGGCGAAACGAACAGAATGACGATATTGCCGAGGGCAGATCGTACCGGCCGGTGATGCTATTGAATTTTAATATATTCAATCTTGCAATCTCGGCGAGCACTACAGCACTCTAAATCATTACAATATTCATATAGATCGATGCAGATGGTAGCTCCGGTCTCTGTCTTTCTTTTCTTGTCTCCATGTCTTAATCTTCAAGATGAAGCAACGCCGGAAAACATGCCAGTGTGTCTAGACGTAGCCGTAACAAATGATAAATTCATGATCAAGGTCACCCACACGGATGTTTAATGAACCAAGCCGCTGATTAACGAACCACCTAGTGCCTAGTGGCACGGTTACACCGTCGTTCCGTGTCTTCTATTCGATTTCGTTTGTATCAATCAAACAAACGAGCGAGATTCGGCGAACAAGTGGCTGATTAGTTTGATTACACCAACCATCTGTATCTTGTTCTTTGCGGAGGGGTCAACTGCACAGAATCCGGGTGTCGGTCTTCCGTAAGCAATCCGTCGATGCGGCTGCTATGGCACCCGGTATGTCGATCCATATGCTTCCCACTGCCTCTACGACACATTATGCTACGAAGGACTATCAAACGTTACATCGCGGTGAATATCTTTCAATGCTTCATCATCATTTCCGAGAGTCCGAGAGTGTGAGGGTGACCGTGCACAACAAGGTCACTTTCTTTTATTTTCTCCTCGAAAGCTACACCACGCACTTTATTCTAGTGCAAGGTGGAGTAGAACCAAAGTGCTGTTACCGTACAAGTCTACGGCAGCTCGCTGGCAAAGCCTGATGCCTCGCACGATCTCAAAACCAATATCCTCAACCGTCTCCTGGCTTCCCTGGCTTCCGGCTTAATGCACTTGACCTTTCGATTTTCGGCTCGCGGATACTTCACACGCGACACGTGGACCTGCACGCCTGACGGTGTCCTGGGCTGGGCTGGGCTGGGCTGGTGCCATGGCAGAACGGCAAAGTAACAGACGAGACATCCAACATCCAACGGCATCCCGGAACTGTCAGGCGCCGTTGTTTTCCTTTTCCTGTTTGGACATTTATTACGCGGGACTTTTTGCATACTTTCTCTCTCTCTTGCTCTCTTCCGGTCTCTCTCTCTCTCTCTCCCACTCTCTCTCTCTCCCGCTCTCGCTCGGTGTGGGTGCTTCCGCGAAATTGGTTCATTGATATGCCTCCGGTGATGCTCTGGTGCGAAAATTGATCATCAATCGCAGCAAGCAACCGTACCGTTGTTGGCTACCTCAACGCCCACCACCACCACCCGGCTCCCAGTGATAGCAGCAGAGCCAAACACTCGCTCAGCACCAGCGGAATACGATGCTGCGCGCGCCCCTTATCGAACAGCTTTTTCATTAAGCTTTTCATGCGATGCTACGCGGGCCCAATATAGCGCAAACAGAAGCAAAAGCCTACGACGACGACTCCGCACGGCCCCCCGAGTGGTGGTATTTGAGCCGGAAGCTTGAAATTATTTGATTACGGCCAATTTCCGACACAGGAAGTACGTCACAAGAAATTCGAGCATATTATTGTGCCACGCTGGGTTGGTGGGGTGTGCCACCGATTGGCCATCCGCCCCTCGCCACCGGCCCCGTACGGCCCGTCGTGCCCTGTAACAGGATAATGTGTTTGGGTAGGCATGATTTCATGCATTTTGAATGACGCCCAAATCTCGGCTGAATGTCGCGAAACCGAGACACGGTGCCGGCGGTGCGCCACCGGTGGTGATGCCACTTACGAAAGCGAAGGCGACTTTTGAGGCCTGCTTCGTTGAATCATTTCCCTTCCGAGAAACGAATGTTTTTTTCCTGTTTCTTTGGTTTCCGGCTAAAACTGATCCTTTTTGATCCAGTTCGGAAAGAAAAAAAGTGGTGGAGCGATGCGGCCACGGACAAGAGAGGGGTAGCTTCCGTAACGGATCTCAAACACGGATACACCGTTCTGGTGTGCTATCATCATCATCTATTTCGGTGGATTCACGTTCGATGCGAAGAGAGAAGAAAATGATGCGGACAACGTAACGTTACCTTGCGGGGGTTTTACCCGCTGTCGCCAGCACAGTTGACCATCGTTGCCGTTGACCGTCACAGTCGATGATGGAGAGAACCGTCCAAGAACAAACGGACTGTCCTCCAATCGATACCGGCACTGCATTAGTGGCCACCCCACCTTGGGAGTTGTGAAGGGTCGCGTGGGTTTCCATTTTCGAACATTTGGATTTGGAAGAGCGGTTTTCGGAGTAAAGTGGACCGCTTGATTGCCGTGAAATCCCAGTACAAATGAAATTGCTTTACCAAGGGAGACATTCCGGGACAGAGAGAGAGAGAGAGAGAACAGCTGCAGCTAATGCAGCAAAAGTGTCTTCAAATAGCCGATTTTGGTTGCTGAATCAAAAGCTTCGCCGTTTGGTTCGGACAACGGTCGCCAATCAGATGACCTCCGCCATTCGCCAGCAACTGCACCCGTACCGTCGCCATGCTGCCATTGTTTAGATATTACTTAACGTCGGTGACCATCGCTCTGCACTCCGTTGGATGCTGCCTGTGGGAAAACAAACTCCCGAAATACCAATTACATCGCAGCAGAGTGGAAGAGTGGTTCGAGTTCTGGCTGATGCCAAAGTGGATGGAGCTTCTGGTGATGCTCCACGGGGGAGTTGGCCGATACGAATCTGCAAACCAGGGCCGGGTGGAATGTCTGGTGGATAAGTGGCAGCTCAGCGGCTGAAGGGAAATAAAGCCAACAACCCACCGCCGCTAGATTGGTGAAAGCAAAATCGCTAACTGATAACCCTAAACCCGCTTTGCCTTGGTGTTGGTTCTGGTCATCGGTCAGCCATCCTGCCACGACCTGCCACGACCTGACACGGTCGTCACACAGCGCTGCCGGACAGATGGAACGGTTGGAAGAGGCCAATGGATGGCCGATGGACGGACGGACGGCTACGGATCGTTGCTAACCTCCTTCCCGGAATGTGAAGGCCAACGAAATGATTAGAAATAACGGGCATCGGAGCGAGCGCAGAACCCGTTGCTTCGGGGTCCCGTCCTCCGGCCTGGCCATTCCCATTAAAGATCGTGACTGTTCAAAGCTGGTGCGCGCGTTGTGCGCCCTTCTCCGCCCACACATACACTACGATGGGACACTCCGATACGCTGTACGCCAATCGCAAAACGTGCCCCCCCTGGAAGATGCAACCCTCGTGCTTTCCATTCCGATGCTCACTTACGAGGAGCTTACGACGGAAAAAATAAACGACGGAAAACAAAACGCGTCCCCACAAAAGCTAACCCGGACCCGGACGAGAATATTAAATTTCTGGACCTTCGGCTGGTCGGCTGGTCCGGCTTTAATTGATTAATGGTCTCAAATCCGGGGGCCAGTTCGGACCCGGGGACCGGAGGAACGATGTAATGATACCTCGACACTCGAAATTCCAGCATCGGAACAGCAGCGCAATCCAGATGGAATGTTGCTTTTGCCATACCGGCAGGAGCAGCGAAGATTCAGGATCCATTGTTGAGAGGGAACACAGGAGAGAGAGGAAGAGAGAAAGAGGGAGAAGAGGTGATTTATCCTTCGGCAGCAATTTACAGCAAACCACCCAGATCGAAAGAAGAGAAGAGATTTGATTTGAATCGATGGAACAGGTGGAAATGATTTACGAACACAGCCAACCACCGCACGTCTTTTGTGGTGGAAAAAGGTTTTCCTTCGAACCACCAGCTCTCCTTCCTCCCGTGGTGAGTGGCTTGTGGTGAACAATTATGTTTCCATTAGAATCCCGACTCTCGCGATAGCCAAGCCGAGTGACCAGCCGTCACCAACAAAATCCGAAGTGTGCTGGCAAGGGAATCGTGAGCCGTAAAGGTCAATTAAGCGACTGTTCAAACAAAAGGTCCAGGCTCAACACGAGCCGTGAATTCACCGTGGCACAGATCGCAATCTAGCGAGCACCGAGGCACGCGGATAGATACCTTTAATTAGAGCTTCAAGATAACAATCTGCTGTGTGTTGGTGGTGAGGATCGGCCAAAGCAAACAATAATTGCTACAACCTACTCTGGGCACCCCTCCCCGGGGGGCCGGGACTGGCTGGGCCTGGCTGCATTTGGTAATTAATTTAAACATGCCCATCAGTTGGAGCAGATTTTGCGGTTCCTTGCCTTACCTTTTGTGAATGGTGTGGATGGTGGTTCTTAGGTCTATCCATTTTGGCCATCACCGTGGCCATTCTTCTGTGTTCGATGCTCGACTGAGCTGATCTCCTGGAGTTGTGTGTTTTTTTGTCTGCCATGATGCTGGTGCCAGTGGCCTAACGGTTCAACGAACTAGATTATTAGAAGAGAGGGAGAGAGAGGGAGAGAGAGCGGTAGAGCGGTCATTGAATTCGCAACACAACCACATGGGCCTGAAAGTGGTTTGGGAGAAGGGGAGTTAATGTCTTTCCACCCGTTCCACCACCAGGTGAATGAGGTGGATTCCTGGGCATTCCAGCACCCTCCGAGGGTGTGTGCACAGAGTGAATAAAGAAATAATAAAAGCTACCAGTGCAATTATAATAACACCATTTATTTGTTAATTGTGGCTACCACACTGGAATCCCTCGCTTCCCCGTTGGCCCCCCTTTTCCTGGCTTCCGCCTGGATGGCGCCAGAACCGACAACATCCATTCGCACCACCGGCCGCCGGACTGCTGTGAGCTCAGGCGGCAAACCACCTCGTCATCATCATGCCAGACTCCTTATACTGGCCACTGGCCGCCGCCACCGCCGCCAGTCCCGTCGTGGAAATGGGCTCGGAATTGCGTTGAATTCGAATTTTCACACACAGCCTACTCCTCCCGGGAGTCAGCCAAGCGGAGTCCAGAGAGCGTGCCGGAGACGGCCTTCGGTGGTTCCGGTGGCCGCCTACTCTCGGGCCTATTTCGATTGCAGCTAATTTGCGCAACGCCAGTAGCGAAAAGCGAGCTTCCAATCGAAGCAGGCTGGTGAGAACAATGGGCGGGGAAGAAGTGGACCACGAAGAGCGTTCCGCGCCCACCGGATCAGCATCAACACGAGGGTCGAAAATGGCCACCATGGCCACCCGGACATAATTGGAACGACGTAGAAGCAACAGCAGCAACTCGCTTTCCGCGTTCTTGCAACCGTTCTGGCAGTTTGTTGGCGAAAAAGTCCGGAGGCGGTCGGACTAATGCTGACTTTGGTTGCTACGATTGCCCAAGAATGGCCTAAGCGTCGACAAACACAGCGCCATCAATGCTTATGCGGGTTCGATCGGTCGTGGGATTCTGGGACCGTTCCCCCCAAGAGGGATCACGGTTCACGATTGTGTTCTACGATTTCCGGTTCACGGTCTGTGGTGCCCGGAATTGTGCCACGCGGCCCACCAGGAGGCGCGTTTGTTTTTTGGGGGGGGATGTTGAGTTTTATTGCCGATACATCGCCGCCGAATGCTATCTGCGAGATTATGGGCGAACAAACACTTCCTTCCAGTTCCGCTTTAATTAACGCGTGAAAGTTGATTTGATTTTTGTTTTGCAAACTCGTGGCTCAATACCCTTGATGGTGGCAATCTACTATCCTCCAGGAGTGTCCGTTCCTGCACTGTCTTCATCCACTGTCGATAATAATGTTGCTTTTCGCTTTTGTGCCATTTTGCACAGATTTATGCCCATGTTTTTTTGCCTTTGCCATCGCTCTATTATCTCCTTGGGCGTTAGCTTTTTATCACACAGTTGAAGGAACCAGCTTGAAGGATCTGTGCCACCTGGACATCAACCGTTGTTCGCTTGAGGCAATTAAACGTGACACACACCGTACTCCAAAGCATCATCCCGGCACCAGGAGGCTCATCAATCATCCTCCACACCAGTGTTCTAGGTGGTTGGAGCCCTTAAATCGTTGCCGACAATCGTTTTGGCAATGGCGCTCGCAACAACGACGATGATGATGATGATGATGATGACGATGATGACGCCCGAATAAGATGATAAGCTCTGATAGGGCCGCGGGCCACAACCACCGAGCGGTGAAATTAATCAAGCGTTAATGAATGATTCACGCGGCCCGGGGGGCAAGCCTGCGGACTGGCAGGCTCGCTGGCCGAACCTTGGAACCGTCTGTCTGTCAGCTATAATAGATTCTAATTAATGCCTCTATCGGACATCGCCGGCAAGGGCGCGACGACGCAAAGTGGATGATGAAGCAACGATCTGTTCA
>NC_064877.1:46650000-46675000 GCF_943734665.1 Anopheles aquasalis
ACCAAAGTATCAGGATTATTGATACCTCATGTATCAACGGGAAATTCGGAGAAATAGCAAACTTCATACAATCATCTTTTCTCTATCACCAGCAGTAACTCACACCTGATCACACGTTCAGTGGATATTAATGACAATGACAAGGTAGACACGTGCCATGCTGCTGTTTGCCACGACGTGATGGTGGCCTTTTGGTAATCGGAGCCTGAAGAAACTGAGCTCCTTACCAGGGCACGTGGTAAGAAAGGTGAGGTGCAGGAATAGTACCATCCAGTACTCGTATCACCTAACGAAGAGCATGCAGTTATCTATACGGACTGAAGGAAATAAACCGCATCCGAAACACACCATGGCATTGGAATCGTCTCCGCAGCAAATGACGGAAGGATTATTCATGACACATAAACTCAAAAACCGAGAACATTTTACGTCTCCTGGATGAATTTCAAATTCAAATTGATTCTCGTACCACATTCCGTAGCAAAATGTGTGTTCCATGGGCGTTCCTACCATCGAATGAGCGTGATTGATTGATGTGATGCATTATCGGTTATGCTGCGAATGTTCGTCCTGCTCAAAATGGTTCCCCCTTTTCGCAATAAACCCGAACCTAACCGTTTAATAATGATGCCGGGATGGGTTCAATGAACCGCGCTTCTTTTACAGAGCGTCATTGAAATTCAACATTATCATCATTTCAAGCGGACAAAAGTCAAGGTAATCCACCAGCAAGCCGACAAGAAGTTGACTCCATTGTGACAAACGTTACTTCTCGTTCGCTAAATTCGCTCATTCATTCGTGCTCAAAGCTCAAAGCGTATGGTAACAAACAAACGAAACAATACATTATCGCACTGAGGACCGCCCTTTTCCCCTGGATTGCCACGAAATTCTCCGTCACACTCTCTCCCACGGTGAACGCAATTAGTGTCCCCTGTCACGGATCTCGGCCGTGCGGATCCCCGGACCATAATCCGAGCGATTGAAGCCAGAGTGTCACAAAATTACATTTACATCATAGTGGAGCCGAAAGCAACGTCCACGAGAGGCAATCCCCAATAGATACAGAGGACCGCAGAAGTCCATATGCCCGTTACGAACTGGAACTGACCATAGAGCGGACCAGCAAGCTCCGCCATCTATCAACGCTGGTTGACGTTTCGTTCATGCTCCCGTTCTCCACCGTTCTTAGTTCCTTCTGTGTTGCTGCCGTTTGCTGCTACTCCTGTTCCTGCCTTCCCCGTCCGCTTATCCATGTCCGTCAATCAAGTGATTCCTTTCATTGTCAAGAATCGACACTAATTTGCTGGTTGGCGGACATTGCGGGCGGACTACTCTGCTTGGCCTGTGGTGCCGAGATATGAGAATGAGATAATCCGGTTCCACCGGAGAGTTGCCTGCGGAAGGGCAACCGAAAGCTGATTGATATCAATTGGAGCCGCACCGTAGCACCGAACTGACCGAAACAACTTTCTGCTTGTCCAGCACGTTCGAGTCAGAGCTTCTAGCCCCGGCCATAGCTCCTGAAGTGAGCAGACGAAGCAGACGATCGATGTTGGCCGACGGAGCAGGGCCGGGCGGGCGTTGCTGGCCATGCGGGCCATAATTTAACCGAAAGCAAAGGACGAAAACTTTTCAACAGAATCGCTCCCCTTGGTATTCTGGCAACCTGGGACCATGGCGGGGCCGGGAATTAGCTCGGGCGCATGTATCGGAGTGGTGAAATATGCCGGATTAAGAATGTGCTCGCGCAAGGAGTCCAGCACCGGAGTGTCCGGGGGCGTAGCACGGGATACTGCAACTAGATTTCGGTTGCCGGATCGGCCACCAGGGACGTTGGTACGCTGAAAGGTAATGAATGTTTTGAGATTTGAATAAAAGAATAATAAACGAAGCCATCTTTCAGAACGATCGCTGGTATTCGGCCGCTTCCAGGCCTCCTCGGCCACAGCGGGCTGGCTCGCTTGTCTTCTTATGTAACAAGCACAATTAGAACCCAAACGAGTGGAGCGCCCCCGTCCTCACTCGGTGGAACTCTTTTTCCTGCTCTCTCGCTTTCCCTTTTTAGCTCCTCTCGAGCTATCTCTTTATCATAACGAGGTGCGGGGGGAGAGATATTTTGAAAATTTCATCTTTGGCGCCTGGCGCACTCGTGCGGACTTCAGACACGACGCGTTTCTTCACGCTCGGTTCTCCCTTTGGTGTAAGATGGGAAAGGAATGAGCCTCACGCCAAAGAGATTCTGTTCGTTCGTGTGCCGCCATTCCCGGCAGTGGCACTGGCGGGTTTCGCGTTGTTCTTCTTTCTTGCAATGCGTTTTGTTTCCCAGCGGCAGATTAATTCCGTTGCTCCAGCATGCCCACTGCGCAACCCTCCGGGCTCCCCGGAACCGATTTGCGGCGAAAGAAGTGCGGTCCGTGAAAGATGAGAAAACCATGGTAACCGGGCGAATAAGCCTTGTGGTGTTCCGGCCTCGCTGTTCCGAGAGACAGAGCGCGAGAGAGGCGATCACATCGTAACGACATCGCCTACTACGTTGGTGTGTAATGCGAGGAAGATAGAATTTATGAAATGTTTACATTAGAAGCTCGGGCAGTGGTGCGAATCTCATTGCGCTCTGCACCAAAAAGCGACCACAGCGAGGACAGTATGATATAGCACAGAGCACAGAGGATCTTACGCGGTGCTGCAGAATCAAGGCCTTCATTCGCGGGTTTGAGATTATGCTTGGGCGTAAATAATCAATTAGAGACGTCTTCAGCTTAACCCGTTCCGTTCCGTTCGGCTTCACATCCGATGAGGGTTTTCGGCGACTAAGCATGACTTTGCAGCGTTGTCACATTAGCGAGCGAACGGATTGCTGCACGGTGGCATTAGCAATTAGCTGCAGCTTTGTGGAGCATCAAAACATGGAACGCAAAGCCTATCGCCACCCACCATCCTGGTTGGGCTTAACATTTTGGTAAATCGCAGAACCGCGATCAGTGCACACCGAGCATACTTCGAGAGTCATCATCGTTGTCGTCGAGCGGGCCTGTACTCGCACACCCGGTAATCGGCTTCGAATGAATCTCTTAAATATTTATGAATGTAGGCCCGCTGTTAATTTGGACAAAAAACGCCAACACATCAACCGATACATAATGGGAGCGCTGGGATTGTGGCCACGTTTTCTGCTGGTCCGTGAGTTTTCGTGATCTTTAGCATAAATTTGCTCAACTCCCTCCTTTTCTCACCCGTCGCGGATCCAAGAGGTTTGATTGTGAATTAACAGCCTACAAAGCTGTGCCATTGTTATCACGCGGCCATCCCACAACAAGCATTAGGAAAGGCATCACGGGGGAGCCGAGCCAAGTTGAGCGACCGATTGACAAAAAGGTGATCATAATGGAAACCTTGGGGCGGAGGTTGGTAACAGCACCTCAGCAGCTCAGCAGCTTTCTCAACTGCTCCGCTTCTCCGGGGTCAGCTCGGTGTTAAGATAAAAGCTTCGCAAAACGAGGGCAAACCGGCAGCACGTGCACACCAAACGAGGCCAGCTGATGTAAGCTGCTGATGCTGCTGGCCAATCATCCATGGCTGGGATTCTGGTTAACTGGGCGGCAGTGCTTTATCATTCCCTGAGCTCGTCCGAAATTTAATTATGCTGCGATGGACACACGAACACCACCTTACTCAACCACTATCGCCAGCGCCTCGACTGTAGTCGTGGTGGAAAGTTTCCGTCTCGCGGGCCACGAGGCAAAGATCGAGAAAAGCGTTCGTCGTCGTCAGTTTCACGTCTCTTTTTTATGATCGTACAAATGGTGCGTCGCCGTGTAACGGTTATTGAAAAGAAAAAAATCGCAAACTCATGACCTCACCAGCAGCATTTGCTGCACGACGAGTACTTGGTCCCGGTTCTTCCTTCGTTCATCTTGTGCAGCACGTGGATTTTGCTTTTTTGCGAAACAACGATCGATGGTTTGCCATTCGTTTTCATTAGGAGCATTCATTACGGAAGGACAATTTATTGCAAAAATATTTCCAACCTACCGTCGCCGGAGTCGGCTGAAAGGTGGGAGCATTCCGATCGTCTTTTGTCTTGCTTGCGAGACGGAATCTCGCGTGCTCAATGATGCCATCGCATTGATTCGATTGGTTCGGTATTTTCCAGCAGCAGCACAAATGTCATTGAAAATCAATAGTCATATGCGGCCAGGGGTGGAGCGGGTTGCGGAGCGGTGAAGGAAAGTTCTTCAATAAAAATATCCGTTTACGTGCCGTGATGCCCTCGGGGTTCATGTGGAAGGTGGGCAAACAATAAAAATGGTAGATTTATCGCATCCACCACGGTCACAGAGCAACGGTACTACGACAGTGTCTTCCAGTGTGGGAAAACTGAACAGCAGAAGGACAAGGACTCCTCCCAGGATACACCCTTCGGCCTTAGCCTAATCAAGTGCAATATCTGATGATACAGCGGTGGCCGTTGTCGCGTGCTCCTGGTGGGATAACGAATGGGGTTACGAATGGTGCCAAACGTAGTCATGGTCGTCACCGAACATTTGCCAAGCGTGGTTAGCATTACCATCCCACCAACCTGTGACCCCTGCCCTGTGAGCGTGAAAATAATTAGAGCAAAAGTGGGTGCCACCGAAACACACTAATTGGAATAAAAGTTAGGCAAAGGATGATGGGGATAAACTCGTCCAGCGCGCTGCCACCAAGCCCAGCCAGCAGCACTACAAGAACGCCGATAACTTTGTGGCAACTTAATTAAGATCGTTAATTTCGAAAATTGCAAACCAACTTACACAATCCACCGCCCATTGTTAATCATCGGTGCGCGGTGCAGGTGCAATCGAAGTAGTGCTCGCGCGCCCGCTGGCTGCTAGGCGACACTGGCTTTTGCCGCGCGGCCGTCTTCGATCCGGGGTGCGATTGGGACGCGATCGACGAAATGAAAGTTTGCGTTTTTCACGCATCGACTGACGCGGCGCTTATTAAAAACTGTTCGCAATGGCGGGGAGCAACGTAGGATGGGTGGGGAGGCAACGAAGGGAATCACGAAGAGTTGTTGTTTACTCGGTTAGCGAGCTCGGGGTCATTCTTTGCTCTCCTTATCGTTGCTTTCGTTTCTACGGTTAGGTTCTACGGAACGGAGCAGAACGCAAAATGTGAGGAAAAAAATGGAATTACCCTTCTCCTTGTTATGCCTCCTCCTAGGCTCGCCGAAGCGAAGGGCCCTTAGTGGCGTGAATGAAGATTGATAGTTTGGAGGAGCAACATTTGCAAAATACCACCGGGGCGATCGACCTCGGCCTCGGGAGATACAAAAACCGACAGAACAGCGTAGAGCAAGGGGCGGTGGCATCGATCTCTACCACTGCTCCTATCACTCTGCACTGCTTTGCCTCTGCTTGGTCTACCAATTTTACACTCCAATCGATTCTGATTCACACAGACTCCAGCAGAAACCATGGTGGTTCGAGTGTTTGGAGTTTACCAATTTTGTTTTCCTTCCCGATTGCTCCATTTGCTTCGGAAGATATTCCCAATTCGGGGGCCGCAGTGACGGAATGGCTCTATCGCGGGGATGATGGCACCAAAAGATGAATGATTCTGAGGCTTCACGGTGATCGGTTTGTAGGCTCATGTATGCTGGTTGGCTGGTAAGTCAGCTCGATACACACCGCGCAAAGCCTCCAGCAAAATCAGTCAGCCTGTGGCCCGAAACGCCTTTCCTTCCAGGGCCTGCGGTTCCTCTTTTTGGTTGTCCCACGTCCGAGTTGATGTGATTCCGGCTAGAAAAATGGCCTGTCTACTGACGGTGCTTATGGAGTCGCACCGACGGTATTTGCGAAACGATTTGCGCCACAAGATAAAACCACTTCACAGACGATGACGACGACGACGACGAAGACGACCTACGATGACACATAACGACCGATATGGCGGTTGCCGGCACGGTGAAAATGGGGGCGTTTTCCAATCCGTACCAATAGATAGGTCACCGACGCAGACATCGTAAATACTTTTATTTCTAATATTCCACCCGAGAAAAAACAGAAAAATCAAAGAAAAGCACCACGAAGAGTGTGGAAAACTCGTCGCGTGATAAATCGGGAAGCGCGTGACATCACAGTGTGCTGCGCAACATTCATTCCCTGTCTTGTGACACCGCTCGCGCGACGTCTACTGTGATGCAACAAGCACATGCAACAGCAGTAAATTTGTGAGAAGTGGCGCGCGGTCTCTGCGGTCAAAACCACGTGCCCGTCCGAGGGATATGGGAATGTTTGGACAGATATATAAAATGGGCCACGCACACAAAAGTTTATGATTGAGGGACCCCGCCTTCCCGCCTTCGTGGGTGGAATGAGGACGCTTAGGACGGGATGGCGAGAGGATGAAATTTACAAAAAAAAAAGTAGCCCTTTCATCGTCGTTCCCACTCCGCTCCGTAAATTCGCTGAACGAACGGTAAAATCACTCATTTTTCATGTAAATTATGTCTATTTATAGAGCAATATAGCGAAGCATCATTCCGCTGCTCGCCCGTTGGATTGATGGCCACTGGAACTGCGGAGCAGCGGCCAATGGAATGGGAATGGGGGGATGGGGTGAGGGCCGCCACCGGTGGATCCGTATCGCGTGGCGCAATATACACTATTAGCGATACATCAGCGAGTGAGGCATTTGGCAACGAAAACCGGAAATAAATAATGCTGCCCGACCGACCGCCTTCCGGTAATAATTTAGCAAAAATCACGCTAAATGATGAGAATCAGGGAGAAAGAGAGAGAGAGAAAGAGGGCCCATTGGGGGAGGGCATTTGTTGGGCGACGCGATTTGTTAATGAGATCCCGTGGTTCCGGTTCCCGGTTATCTCAATCGCCGAGCGCGAGTTCAAATCACACCAAAGTGTGAAGAACCAGAAGCAGATCATCAACCATCATCAGATGGACAATCTTCCGTGGCGGGTAATTGAGAGGTTGAGAGAATTGGCCGCAAAAAAAAACCCCACGGTGATGGCATCGGAGCAGAACAATCGACGAAACGACAGGTCGAACCGTTCAAATCACACAACTGGATGTCTAGCCGTCGGGGAATTTCCCGCATATGGGTTCAATTCCCTGGCCGGAGGGAAAATGGATCCCAAAAGGCCCAAAAAAATCTGTAGCGATTCCCCTTCGGGCAAACTTCTCATCCTGATGGCGAATTTGTGTTGAATTGATTCATATTGACCGTGCTCTTGGGCCATTAATGACTGTGTCTGGTTGGCGAGAGATCCGTTGTCCGTTTTGCATACGGTTCTGAAGATTGCAACAACACGCGATCAGGTCTAAGCTGGTCCAGAGCTAGAAGCTCCAAACACCGAATTGAATTCACCGTTTCGTTCTCCACGAAAATGGTTGGAAAATGGTTGGAAACCCATTTTAATGATGGCCAAACAATGCAGCCGTTTATTATTCAATCATCGATCAAGCAAATCTCGCCAGCATTCTGCCGAAGACGATATAGCGCTCGATGGTTCCACGCTAACCGGTTGAGAACGTGAAGCGACGGAGACGGGAAGCTAGAATCATGTTTCAATTGCCCTCCGCTTTTTTTCGGTACCTTCTGCCCCGGTAACCCTCCGTTACGCACCAAACAAATCGTGGCTCAACTGTAACGGCCGCAGGGTGAGAGAGAAACGAAGAGAGGAAAGGAACGGCCACAAAAAACCCATAATTGCCGCTTTAAAGCTCCCGTGTGGCCGTGCGGAGCCCTCGCGCGTCCACTACGGTGTAAATATTTGACCAAAAACCTCCGTTTTGGCCGCGCAGATAGATGGAAGAGGAAGCAGAACCGGTGAACAGTAACATCATGATTGCACACTCGAGTGAGGACTGAGATTGGGGCTCGGGGTCAAAACAACCGATAAACAACCCACTGTGTGCTTGTCGCTCGTCATGTGATGGCTTCATTTTTGGGCGATCATTATTCCACCACTGGCCACTGGCCACTTTTTTTCTGACCTGGGATGAAGATCAATTTACTCGTTCCACGAGGGTGGGCTTTTTGGGGGGTGGTCGGGAAGTCGTTTTTGTTTTTGCTGTACTTTCCTATTGTTTCATTCTTACGCAAAAGAAAAAAAAATAGATGAACGCGAAACGAGAATCATGCAGGGAGTGAATGATCGTGCGAAAATGGAGGCCGGTAGCAGATCGCAACGCGACTCGGAAAAGGTTGCAAACTCAAAGCCAATGTTTTTGCCCAAGGGGAGCGGTGGGTGGTCTCACACTCACGTACACGCACCACAACCTCACAGTAGCTTAAGCTCCACTGCCTTGCCTTAATGCGTTCACCCCCTCCGGTTGTGTGCGAGGGAATGATAATTGAAAATAAATCCTTTATTCCGGTCCTTTTAATCCGCCACCGAATGCCCCGGGTGGGGGGAGGGTCCTGGGATGTGGTCGAGGTCGACGTTAAGCGATAAGTACCGCGCGTTCTCGTGCCCAACAGTACTCGTATTCGTTTGTTTGCGTCCGAGATTGATGCCCAAATAGAGTGTCCGTTCGTCGTCGTCGTCGTCGTCGTCGTCGTCGTCTACGTCGGGGTTGTCGTGGTCGCTGTGGTCGTGGTTGAATATTCCCGGAATCGGGATGCCAATCGAAATAGCCCACATTGTATGAGACAACTCCGATGCCGGCTGACGAAGTTGTGGGTTTTCCGGGAAATGCTCGTCTATCACCGGAGTGCCTTGAGGAGAGAGAGAGCTCGGCTTCCATTGTCTCGCCTCATTTGTTTTTGGAAGGGATTAGAAAACTTTTCGGCCAGTGGCAAGTTTAGTGGAATGGTTGACCCCGACCCTAGGCACAAACACATACCCCACCGCATGTGTCCCATAATGTTGCTTTCGATACGATCTCGGATATTAACCCAATAATGCTGGTTCCCCCGAACAACGTCCGAACGGCATCGGCTAATGAACACGTCCCGTACACGTGGTGTACCGAAGTGTAATAAATAGTGGTGGCCAAAAACCAGCCAGCCACATTGTAGCGAGCACAAAATGAACGCCATACCGTGCAGGTGGCCACAGGACGTATCCGGTTGGATCGTTCGCTCGCTGGAACTTTTCAGCATCGCAAAATCGAAGCAGGCCGACCGACCCGGTTGCTTGGGTTTGTTAAAGTAGCGCAGCGTGCGCACTCTTCTCTTTAACTTCTGTTTGGCCACACTGGAGGAGGGTGCCCCCCTGGATTTGGCCTGGAATGTGCTTCTACACCACGGCACAAGCACACATTGATGGAAAGTGCAACGTGCACTTCCTGCCACATCAATTATCCCATCGCTTCCATCCATCGTGGCAGGGCCCGGAACAGGGCAGGGCGTCTGCTTAGTTGAAGTGCCTTGAAGGATGGTAGTCCGATGGTCACGTTGGAACCGTGTCTAGTGGATGTTTTTGTGAACACATTCTGACAGAATTATGGCAGCTCCCGTATGTGCACCGTCCCCTTCCGTCTCTTTACTCGATCCGCAGCGTGTCATAACACCATTTAGTGGAGGGGCCATTCCAGTGCCGCGCTAACGCCACGGTGAATGACATTCCGAATGGGTTTTCGGGGCAACAGCTGCTGCTGCTACAGCAGGAGATAGAGAGCAAGTGGCCGTTACAGGTCACGGGGGGCCGGGAACCTTGTAAACACATTTATACCGCGCACACATGGCCACACCATCCGTCCACTCCTCCGCTGCAGCAGATATTTCGCAAACTACTTCAACGAGTGGCGGCACCAATCAATTCCCCGGCAGCGGTTGGTTGCATCTTCTGGCCTGCCTGCCTGCCTGCCTCGGTGTGCACGGCTGTCCAATTTTGCAATTGGCCTCCACGGCACACCACGTGTGTAGAGTTCATTTGTAATGGGTCGTCCAACGACCTGATGCTGGAACCACGGAGATGGAATGGTGCGGCCGTACACCGACGACCGACGACCGACGGTCATCTAACTCTCGGCCGGCCAACGCCGAGCCATGTAAATATTTAAACTAATACCCATAAACAAACCGATTCGAAATGACCACCGACCGTTTAGCACCCCCCACCGGGGGAGGCACTTGCCAAGGATTCGGTGTTTCCGTTCTTTTTCCCACTCTTCCCTTTTCCTATGCCGGTCGCTGGTGCCTGCATGCTGTTTGATCATCACTTGGTCGCATGGTCAGTGGTAACGGATAATCAAATTAGCACCGAGATGATGACGAGCCGGGGAGGGGCCGCTGTGTCACAGAGTTTACGTTACGGATCGGCTTCCGTCTCGAGTGGCACGAGCGCCTTTGCATGCCTTTGCTGCATTCGGAACTCAGTGATACTGGCGCACCCGGTCACAGAGAATCGCAGCAGCAGCTATTCAAATTCAAATAAACTAAATGGATCTAATCGAAACCCGAGTGTAGCCAAGGCCATACCGGGCAAGCAATCCCGGTTCCTGGTGCAACCATTCCACCCAGCCATGTGCACGAAGGCAAATAGAGCAATCACACCCTGTGTTCTATCCGGTGCAATGGGGGGGACCCAGTAAACGGGGATGTAAAACACATTTAATCAAAATAAAGACCCCAGACCCACTGCCCCGGACCCGGGGCTCTGGTAAAACTAACAACAGTCCGCATCTCGCATCTGTCGGGCGCATGTTTTGCTGCAACCGATACCAACCAACGGCCATATTGAAGCTTCATCGGATCGATCCGGGTTTTCAATAAAGCTGGCAGATATCTTTTATCATCGAGGAACAGTAGCAGCACGGGGGTAGCTGTGGCAATGTGGGATGACAAACAAGAGAAAGCCACATTCGCAAGGAGAATCCGGTGCGGGTTGTATCGCTACGCCAGTTCCCGTACAGATCCGCATCCACAGAAGATAGATTTCCCGAAAGATTTGCTCTGGTACGGTTGCCAGCACTAGCTCTAACCATCCATTCGGTCGATGGCCGGTCGATAGCGCAGCTGATTTGTGGGCAGCTGCAAACAATTCGATCCTTTCCGGAACTCTCTCGGATCTATACACCCGACAAAGAGTGGAACCGAGTGGCCACTGGGAGGGTCAATTTGACGCGTGTCCATTGTGAGCTGCTTGCTCGATTGTCAACGCTGGGGGGGCGAGAAAAACGGTGCCACAGATACACAGCCAGAGTAACCAACAGAACGGATGGTACGGTAGAATGGCCGTAAAGAATCGGAAAAGGATCGAACGCGCTACGCTCGCTCCTATTTACGCTCCCAACGGAACGGAACGGAACGGAACCGTGTAACCATGTGGTGCCGAATGGTTCCGGCAATTTAATATTCTCGACCATCGAACACCGGCACCCAGGCCACCACACCGGGGACCGCGATGAAGGCGTGAAAAATCGAACGTCAACGAACGCTCAACCCCTTTTTTCTGACGGCCGGCGAGAGAGAGAGAGAGAGAGAGAGATATCTATTGATTGATGAGGCCAACAGACTACGGCCTACCGGGTGGAAAAGATAGAACCGATGACAACCGATATGGCCGCTCGCGGAACATATCAATCTTCTACCATCTTACACCGAGTGTACGTACAGGTGCCCGAGCATGTCATGTCGCGTGTCAGGTTAGGCAACGGAACAGGAGGGCCAGGACAGTTATCCCACCGGATATCGGTTACTGGGGAGGGGCAACTGTCTGCAAAGGATTGTCGACACAATACCGAAACCTCGAACGATTGCTGACAGTTGATGGTTTTTTTTGTGTGTGCGGGACAACAACGCCGCCGCGCCCTTTGAGGATTCGTTCTTTTTTTTTTAGATAATCGGACGTGTAATCGATGGGATGTGTCGAGGGCAAACAAATTGAAGCGTTTCGTGATTTCCGGTAGTAAATCCAAATATTACCCGCCCGTGTCAAGTGGCGACCTTGGCCAGGGATCGTGTAGTAATCTCGAATTGAATTAATCTTACGATGGTACCAATCCCCTCGAGGAAGCTTTACGCATGGCGGTCAACATGGCTTACTGGTGGGCTCCAAAAAGGAAGCGCTGCTTTGGCACAGGGCTTGTTTGGATCCACATCCAAGTGGCCATTAGTCGGAGCGACACATTCCATTTCGGAATCGGACATCTCCCTTAACGTAGGATAATCTCTGTATTACGCAGCTGACATCTGAACATCGGAAGCACCCGGAAGCGGGTCGTCTAGTGGCTGGCGAAACCGAAAGCAGACAAAAACAAAAAGGCAGAAAAACGCTCGGAACAAGATATTTCTTAAAAACCACAGCACCACACAGTCCTTGAAGCAGGAGCTCCACATGGGAGAAAATCAATAGCACGGGACTCTGTCTGCGAAGACGCGAAGACGAAGATGAACGGAGCTACCGAAAAACGATCCAACGCCACGCGTCCGAATCCATCTGGTCAGATCGATAAGACCGTCGGCATTTATGGCAAGTGATGGTTTTACTGCATCGTAAAATGGCACGTAACGAAACACGATAAAACAAATCCCTAAATGAATATTTACGGTTCTCCCACTCCCCCCCCCCCCCCCCCCCCCCCGGATCTGACGGGGACGTTCGTGCAGAGCGCGAGAAAATAACGTTAAGATTGAAATTAGGACGCCCGGGCGGTTCAAACGGTATGATCGAATCGGTCACCCTTGCCTGGTGCCCTTTCTGGAGGCCGGAGCTAGTGCGGAATGTTTGCTTACCCTTTGGACCAACCTTTCGGTGGTTCCGATGGTTCCGGAGCCGGGATACCGGGAGACAAATTTAGAATGTTCTTCTTCTTCGTCTGCTTCGTTCCCTAATGGTGGCTACCTAACCCGCAGTTATTTCGCAGATAAACAGTAACATAGTACTCCGAATGTACCTTTTCCGTCTCCTAGACGACGCGTCTCTGAAAATGGCATTCCAGCTACGCTGTGGCACGCAAACGGCGCACCAACCGGGAGCTCGTGCAATTTCGCAGCGGGCACAGTATGTTCCACGTTGTTTATCCAGCGTAAACGAGAATCGCGGTTTCATTCGGAAGAAACCATTTGTACCACGTGCTGTTGGCGCTACTACTGCTGCTGCTATTCGCAGTATGACACGAGTGCGCCGAGTAGATATCTCTGTACGGTGGTAAGGTTTCACCGTTCATGATTAAGCAACGGCGGCTTGTCTGCCTGATGAGTAAGTTTACCGTCAACCTTTAGGGCTTTGTGTCTTCGATCCGTTATTTATCAAACAAGTTTTTCCACCAGCTGCCGCCACCGGTGAAACACATGGCCCTCATGGTGGAATGCTCATGTGTGACACAATGATGCCAGGCAGCAGGAAAGGGGAACCCCCAAAAACCAACCGTCCCGCGTGCTCTCAAACTTTCACATTAACAATCTGTCAAACGCATCCACTGCCAATGTTTCGGGGCCAATAAATTTGTAACGTACTACACATGATGTCTGAATGTAAGAAGAATGTCCTAGAACCACACGGAGTGCCTTTTTCCACCACATTATTCTATGTTGAACGAAGGACGATTAACGTACTGGTGGAAGGACGTCGACGTCAAAGTCTCTCCATCGAAGAAACAAGGTGGACGGGTTGGCTTTGAGAAGGAACCCCGTTTGTTGCCCAAATTTGCAATAACTCATTCGAAGGGATGATGCTGTAGTTGGTGGAGGTGGAGAGGTGAAAGTTTCCTCGTTGCTCGCTCTCAGGAAGGACCTCTCTGACTCTGAGCTCCAAGGGACCTCTGTGCGCGTCCCATGATGGGGTGCCGTTACGATATGAAATATGGCATACAAAATGTATCATTCTTTTCATTGCTACTGCTCATCATTTGTACAGATTCTTCTCTTCGCAAGTGGCCCCACGACCCCGGCAGTAAATAGGGTCTGGCATGTCCTTGAGCCACGTGATGGTGGCCCCGCTCCCGTGGTACCCTTTTCCGTTCGCCGCCCGCTGCTGTACGCTTCTGGTGAAAGCGGAGCAAAAGAGGAAGTTGGAAATTTTTCTTTCTGAATGTTACGACACCCGGAGATGGTAAATGGCACAATATTCGAAACCCCCCTGCCCCGACTGTTGATGGTGTGGCGCGTGTCCGCTTGGGGAGGAAATTTAATCGTTGCAATGGAGGCGCCACACTGTGTTTGTGTGCAACCGAGAACGGATTCATTCGTCAGGAATTTTTATGTTTTCTTTCCAACTGGGGTGTCTGGCTGGAAAATTAAATTTTGCCACAATGAAGCTCGACGGTGGGGAGCGGGAGAATGGAATGACAAAATGAGACGGAAGAGAAAAAAACAATTAAGCGCTCGAGTGCCATCCACAGTCTCGTGTGTTAACACCACAGCTTCAGCGCAACAGAACCGTCCCCGGGAGGTGGGGAGTGGGACCACTACAGGTTTAATCCGATAATCTAGCGAAACTCGATCCTGCAGCTTCCGGTTTGCAACAAAAGCATTCGGAAAATGGGAAACAAATGAGGTGGGGATTTAGTAATGGAAGTAGTGATGATATAGTAGGCTGAGGGTAGCAGTGGTGGTGCCAATCCTTCCCATTCGGGGTCACCTTCAACACATCCGACAACATTTTATGCCATTTCAATTCATACCACACCGTGCGATGAGCAAGATGAGCGTGAAATGCCGGTGCCAGAGGATGGCCTTTCGCCTTTATCATCCCGGACACAACGTGCGGCCACTGGATGTTACACATGCTTTATGCGAGGAGTTCATTAAATAGTAACTCCCTCCCATTAGGTGCCGCTCTGTTTGATGGATATGATACTAGACCGTGCGGTCCACACGGCCAAAAGGCTGCTTCCGTTTTTTTCTCCCTCTCTCTCTCTCTCTCTCTCTCTCTCTCTCTCTCTCTCTCTTTCTCTCTCTCTCTCTCTCTCTCTCTGGGCTCAGCAGTCCAGCACAGAATCACGTAGCACTCGTATCGTTCTTCGAGTCCGAGAACGAATTTGGGGCAACCTCCGTGCCAACTTTCGGAGCGGATTCGGAAAATGGTGCTGCATATCATGTGCCATAGGTTGGCAGTACCCGCGTGTCCGTGTTCGTGTCCGTAGTGCTGTCCCGTGGCGCTGGTGAGGGTGATGGCGATGGCGCTGCGACGAGTTTTACATTTCCTTGAAGTGTGATAAAATGGCGACCTACGGGCCGGTTGGCCCTCTACCTCATTCATTCTGAATGGCCGGAAGATTACATTTTGGCCGCACTCCATTTTACCAGACACTATCATACCTTACCTTTATGTGCACCCGGGACTGCCACGGGGGCCGTGGACTACCGTGAAAGTGAAAATACAAGCTACACGCCGCAAATTGTCGCAGGCCACGTGGTCATTTATTTTTATAGATTTTTTATTCCAAGCTCCCCCGAAAGATAGGTGCGGATCTGGCGGTCGCACACCTTGTACAGCAACGTTCTATGATGCTCGCGTAGCTGCACCAGGTCCCTGTCCGACTCCCCTGCCAGCCGGTACACCGTCAAACGACCATCCACTTCCCGGAAGTTGCCCGAAGGTAGCGGCTCGAGGGTAATGTTAACCTGCGCCAGATCGCTGATGTAGGCGCACAGCCGCCGGTAGCACTCCGATATGTTGACCTTGAGCACGATATGCTGGACCGCTTGGAATACGGTACACAGTAGCTCTTCGGCGAAATCGATCACTTCGTCCTCTCCGGTAGGATGCAGGTTTGCGAAGAACCCAAGATCGTCCACAATGACCAGGGTGTCCTGCGTTGGCGATAGTGCCCTCAATCGCTCGATGATTGATTGCAACAGCCTGTTGCCATTGGGCGCCGGAGTGTTGCCGCCGTCACAATCCGCGTACAACTGGGCCAGCACGTCGACGATGCACAGCTGACCCGACTCGATGGCGGCAGACGTGTTGAAGGTTAGCTTCTGGCAGGCGCTCGTGTAATGGGACGCGTTTTGATGGGTCGCAAACAGGAGCACGTGGTTGCGGGGTGATAGTTTCAAATAGTTGGTCAGTAGCGTCGCAATCAGGAAACTGCCATCCGTATCAGTTCGCTCCTGGACCAGTGTGATTCGCGGCTTTTCGACTGGGTTGGTGCATGGGTAACCGGCCATCGGCCAGCAGCATGCAGATAGAATATCTCTTGACATTCCCGAGCGGTGGTTGCGAGTGCAAACCTCAGGATGGGTGCTGGAGAGAAGAAGAGCATAAGTGATTCTCATTGCTGCGCTCGTTACTGTGTGGCTAATGGTGAAAATGTGTAAACGAGTTCCTTTGATCATGCACAGCCCAGCCCAGCCCTCCAACCTACATGAAACCAACCTCAAAAACCCTAAACATGCGGCGTCGGTTACTCGTGCGTTCGTCAAATATTAAAACACAAAACACACAATCCGGCCGACCGCCTACTTTGCAGCTTTTTGCTTTATGTCTGGCCGGTAACGCCGCTACTCTTGCACCGGGAGACCGTTATTAGGATGAGCTTCCGAGGGAAAGTGCCATGTTCTGGTGGGTATTTCCTTTGAAAAAAACAGTATTTTTGACTTTCAGTGACAAAGCAAGGTTACAACGATGACTGTACCAGCTGCTGGTCACTATTTGATAAATAGGCATACAGAAATACATGCGGTTGGCTGGTTGGGTTTGATTAATATTTTTTAATTAGAAGCACAAGTTAGAAAAATTTGCTCATAAACGAAAGGCTGCAGTACTGCACGCATTTAAACGTGGCACCCAGGGGTAAAGCATGAACATTTGAAAGGTCAGTATGTCCATCACCCTACGCTGAAGTAAATAGTCGTTCTCGCTCTTATTAATTTCCTTAATGCATTCGTCGGTATGATGTATGGGGATTCGATAGGGATCTCCTTGAATATATTGTAGCCTTGTTCGTTTATTATACTGGACCTGCATGGTGTTAAACCCCACCGGACGCTACGATTGGAGCAGCAATGGTCGAGAATACTTGATAGTTTATTCGATTTAAAAACATTTTAAAGCAGATCCAACAAAAATGAAATAATATTATCTTTAGAGAAAACAAATACAATTATACAAACACACAATATACCTAGGGTTTGTGAGTTGATTTCATTGCAAAGCGAGATCGAACCTTATAAGTTAGACATCACATTTTCATGCGAAGGAATCATAGCACTTCTCAAGCCAAAGCACATTATTGCGACAGAAGACGCAACATTTGTGCCCATAAACATCTGAAGATGATACTTCAAACTTTTCCAGCAAAAACAAACCCCAACCATCCTCCTGTACGGCAGCAAAACAATAGAGTGTCCCGTATTTAAGAGGCGTGCTTGTCGACAGTGCCCCATTTCGGCGTATCATTTTCGTTTAGTCACGAACCCTCAATGCTGCCTACGGTGAAAATCGACGCGTGCCGGTTCAGCTATCAATCTTATCAATGTTTCACCACGCATGTCGTAATTATCGAACGAAAACCGGCAAACGTGAACGGATGTGCCCGTTCCCATGAGGCAGATCATTTTTATTACGGATATATCATCAAAAACTGCACTTTCCTTTGCCAAAAAAAAAATGTGTCGCAAAAAAATGGAATTGCTTGTGATTCGTTATTAGGCATCATATAAAAGCGTACAATTTCCATTACTTCGATGAATTGCGTATCGCGAAGGATATAATAAAATTAAGATTGGCTTCATAAAACCTTCAATCCGAAGCGGTATGCGGTCAGAGGTCGGCGATCTGCAATTGGAGGGGTAACACACAGGTAAGCAAAAGTCGTTCACCTTGACCCCGAGGGAAATCTTTCACAAAGAACAGTGCAAAACTTCCTACAATGCCTGTCTTTTATTTTCCTCCTTTCCACTTACTAACTCACTCAACAGCTGTTGTCCCATTGATACAAGACTTTAACCACATACGTGTGAAACTTTTGCGAGTGCCAGTTTGCCGGTCCGAAGAAGGGACAAGTTTCGATGGTGGTAGCGTACTTCAAACGGAAAACTTCTCGTCTGTTGACCGCTGTTAGATAACAAACCGAAAATCGAGGGACGCAAAAAGAGCCACCAAGCAGCTTAAGACAAACAGAGCTTTTAAGATTATTCGAAGGTTGTTTTTTACCGCTGGTCCGGTCGGTTTGGCAGCGAACTTGTCGCAAGATAAACGGAACGTTGATAGTTTTTCTTCTCCAGCAATCACCTTTGGAGCCTCTAATGGATATACCTTAATTTTCCGCATCAATGGCACGGATAGAGTTCTAGTTGAACGTTCCAGGTATTTTCATTAAGCAGATGGATCATTTGGAGCTTACAATCGATATCATCGTCTTATTTCATTCTGGGTTCACTGATTCATTGGTGACTTATATTACGATACAAACAATTTTGAAAGTTTCTTAAAACTTATGATTGGTTTTGTGAAATAGTTCCATTTCCAATAGCAAAATATAAATTCCTAAGCCACCTCAAGGTTGACACCGCCCATCATTTGATAAGTAGTCCACCAATAACCGTAAAGTAAGATAAATCATCCCGTGGAACTGTGGGTCGATTATGTCGGTCTCAAAACAATAAAGCATAACTCATCGTCTTCTTTGATAAAACGCACGAACGAAGGGGAAGAAAACTTGGGCGACAACTTTTCTTCCATCCTAATCCCATCGCCATGCCGTAGAATGGCCAACGACGGCAAGAGATCACGTCTCGGCCAGCAAGGGGACACTTACGTCAATGATCGGTCCCCTGTACGCACCCGTTGGAAAATGTTGACTTCATTTTCACGCCTTCCTTTTTTGTCACATTTCCGCGTCGCGGCCTGACGCAGGGCACGCAGAAAAATGATACAAAGACAACAAGGAACATGTTTCATAACCCCAGGAAAATCCTTTCCCGTAATGGATCTACCAGACCGGCAAGTACACAGGGCGATAATGGCTGATGGGGATGATGATAGCGGTGGTAAAGATAAGAAAGATGCTGTACATTCTCCACATCTCGCGCCCTTATCATAATCCATCATCAATCAACGATAACAAAGGCCCCGGCCAACTGTCACCGCCAACGTGGATCGATTTCAAAAGCAGAAGGACGCCGGATCGAGAAGAAGTCGCCGTCTTTGAGATCGTAGTTAGCGCCGCTGGATGAGGAGACATATATGGGATGTTATGCATGGGGCTGATCCGTCCATTCCCGTGCGTCACCACCGAGAGCGAGCGGAGAAGCAAGTTTTCTTTCCCACCCCTAACAAAGTCGCTGACAATCACACAGATAGGTGATGATAATTTTAGCAAAGCGTACCCAAGATACCTGATAAGTTCACTTGGTCGGCGACCGTCGAGCGGAGTGGGCGCGTCTTTCCGAAGGAGTCAACGTGTAGTAGCAGCGCGAGGGTTCTCAGCAGAAGCCTTTCTTCCTGTGGTAAGTGCAACAATGTCGAGAGGGTGTACCCCACACAGCTGGCACCAGTTGTGGGCACTTTCAAGCTAGTCTAGAAACGACCTTGCGCTAGTCAGTGATTGTAGCACATTGTGTTGCTAGCCTGCGACCAACGGAAACCGGTACTGGTCGCTCGTCAGCTGAAAACTACAACGTGGTTGCCCTTAGCAACAACCCACCCGCAGCAGCCAGCCAGCCATGCGCTGATCGAACTAACGAAAACCGTAAACAAACCGCTACAAACGGCTCCGTACAAGTGTGAATTGAAGTGTGAAATGCGGCTGGCTCCACGACGTGCTTTAAAGGGACAAACAGAGGCCACTTACCAAAAAAAAGAGGATTATCAACCACTAGCTAACTGATCTTTAAGTGCACCACCGAAATCTTTGAAACGCGTTTTACCGCCGCATGTTTGTTTTGAGGAGAACGTCAAAACAACGCAGGGTTGCGTCGATTCGCCGGTGGATCGTTTAATTCAAATTTTTAAGGCCGGAATACACGAAGCGTAAACTCAAGCGTAAATATAAAATTAATTTACACTTGAACATGTTTACATGACCGGGTTGAGACGTGTAATCCGAATTACACTGACCTTTAATCGACTTTTGTGAGAAAAATAGGATCTTTTTTCCGAAGAAAAAGATTAAAAACGCTAGTAATGATCACTCACTATTAATGCAAACCACGAACAGGAAATGTAGTGGGGCAAATCGCTTGCAAACAGCGTTTACGCTAGGATTTATGCTCCGTGGACCTATAATCTCTTTTACATCGTGTAAACGGCAAATGTAAACTTTTTGGCATTACATTCTGAGTTTATACGAGAGTTTACGCTTCATGTATCGCCGGCTTTACGGTGAAGAGTTATTGGCCCAGGACTATCTACTTGTAAGTTTTGGCGTATTATTAGCGATAAGGATTAGTTAAACTTATCACATTTAACACGAGAGCTGAGTGTTTTCTTGTTGGATTACTCAAATTCGTTTGGATCCCGTTGGAAATGGCCGTGAGCTATGTAATTATTGATTTCGATCATCTTCAACATTGGCTCTGTATTGATAACACGCGGTATTCCATCCATACAGAGCATAGACAAGATAATTCCAAGTGGTTTGCGATAAGGAAAAGAATGTAGGGATACCCTTATCTTGGGGTTGTAAATGTTGGCCGGACGCCGCACAGCATTGCTCATTGTGCAAGAAATCGTCGTCGTCTGGGTCTGTCAATTACGTCACCATCCAAGCAACCAAAGTAAAAGTGTCGTTGCTGGTCCTCGTCGCTCTGCCACCGTCGTCGTTGCCGTCGTCCGTGTCGTCGTCGCCTTATTTTTGGCCTAAAACCACCTTCCCTGCCTTCCACACGCTCACGCCCTCGAGCCCCAGCACACCGAGCCCTCTCACGTGAGGTAAGACGCCGTGCATACACCCGCCACCGAGTGCTGCATTATCTTCCGCAAACAAATTGGGCATGGTTTTATCTAAAAATAAGTCCCCCGTGCTTATACACCTGCGGTGTTCGTGGCCGCTCCTCCTTAGTGGCTTTGCCGTGCTCTGTCGCGGTTCTATGAATGGTTAAATAGTAGTGGTCGTGGGTCATTAGGGTCTGCCCCTTTGCCGTGACCTTGGCAATCGCGGTTTTTGTTTACATATTCTTTGTTCCCTTCTTCGGCGCCTCCTGTGGTGATAATGTAACAGTCTCAGCTGTTCATGTGGTCATATGATTCTCACGCTGCTCTAGAAGGATTAAGGATAATCATTTCCATGCTTGCACCTCTTTCATTCCAGCAATAATGGCCGATGATAAGAAAAAGCGCCTCTCGTACTGGTACTTTGGAGGGCTGGCCAGCGCTGGGGCGGCCTGCTGCACCCATCCTCTGGATCTGCTTAAGGTCACACTGCAAACACAACAGGAAGGCAAAATCTCGCTGCTGCAGCTGACCGGGAAGGTGGTACGCACACAGGGTGTGCTGGCGCTGTACAATGGCCTGTCGGCTTCGTTGCTGCGCCAGCTAACCTACTCGACGACACGGTTCGGCATCTACGAGGTGGGCAAGCAAGCGATGGGCAACGATTCTGGCTTCCTCGGGAAAGCGGCACTGGCTGGAGCGGCCGGTGCGGCCGGAGGCTTTGTCGGCACACCGGCCGACATGGTCAACGTTCGCATGCAGAACGATATTAAGCTGCCAATCGAACAACGAAGAAAGTGAGTCCTGGTCATGGTTCTCTGGTTCTTCACACGCTAACACATTCTTTGCCTCTTTTATCTTTTAGCTACAAGAACGCAATCGATGGCCTATTCCGCGTGTATCGAGAGGAAGGCTTTGCCCGACTGTTTTCCGGTGCCTCGACAGCAACATCACGTGCTGTGTTCATGACTATCGGGCAGCTTTCCTTCTACGATCTGGTGAAAGATCTGCTGCTTAAATCAGGCCACTTTGGTGATAATCTCACGACACACTTCCTGTCCTCGTTGACGGCCGGTGCTATCGCCACAACACTAACGCAACCGCTGGACGTACTCAAGACACGAGCCATGAACGCCAAGCCGGGAGAGTTTAGCAGCGTTTGGGACATTGTGCGTTTTACGGCCCGGCTCGGACCACTCGGCTTCTTCAAGGGATACGTGCCGGCGTTCGTGCGTCTTGGACCGCACACGATTCTCACGTTCGTGTTCCTGGAGCAGTTGCGTTTGAACTTTGGCTACCTCAAGCCGGAAACGAAGTCAAATTAGGGAGACAAACCGGGGCAACCACTCACCACTAACCGTTACGGGTTTACCGCGAGCTTTTAAAGCAATTTGACACATTCCACTAACGAACAAGGAAAGCATGGAACAATAGTCGATGGCGCAACAATTGGCCATCTCAGTAAAGCCGGCGCCGATCGGTACTCGCGATGCGTACAGTACCGAGCGCTGTCTAGGGTTTTTTTGTGTTGTTGGTTCATTTTCAGATTACGGATAGTTTGACTCACATGGTGAGGACTCAACCCAAGCGTGGCAACGTGAGATTTTCTAGAGGGAATGCAAATATATTTATCAATGTTAGCTTAACCGAGTTGCAGTTCTATTTATGGTCGTTACACTTTGCTTTGTTGCATTTACGTCAAACCAGTGAATAGGACGTCAGCTACTGGACGTTCTCCCCCAGTGCTCCGTGCGTACCTTGTTTTTTCCCGGTTAAAAAGTAAGTTTCCAGCAGGACGAAGATTGTTGATTGAACACGGCGTCGATTGGAGCAGTTCGGACGAGTGATTCGGTGATAAAAAGGCCCGGCAATTTAACGATCCGCGGCGGAAAAGAGGCAAGATTTTCATAACAACGGTTTGACATCCCGCGAGGGTTGCTTCGACGGCTCGGTTGCCGGGAAACGCGTTTATACGGGATGGTTTGTTTTTACAGTCGAGGACAAAACTATTTAACTGATCCACGAATCCATGAAAAAGTTAATCCACGAGAAATTAAAAAGTTTCTGGGGTATTTTTAAATTTCATTTTAGGTTCCCTTCATTTGGTTGAATAGATGTCGTCAGGAAATCCTCAAAAAGTTTCACGATGGTACTTTGGAGGCCTGGCTAGCGCTGGAGCAGCGTTCTGTACCCATCCGTTGGACTTGCTGAAGGTGATCTACCAGATCGATCTGCGAACCAACCTGTCCATGTTTCAGCTTTCTCGCGAAATTGTGCGAGATGATGGATTTACTGCTCTGTATAGTGGCGTTTCGGCAGCAATCCTTCGCCAACTCACCTATTCGACCACCAGATTCGCCATTTACGAGCTTGGCAAGCAATCTGACTTAGGCAAAGACTCGGGATTTCTCGGGCGAATCGTGATGGCCGCTATCGGAGGTACTGTGGGAGGTTTCGTCGGATCTCCGGCGGACCTGATCAACGTACGAATGCAGAACGACGTTAAACTTCCTCCTGCACAGCGAAGAAAGTAAGCGGTTTGATTCGATTGAGTTTGATTCTACAGTTTATAATAACTTTTTTCTGTTCGTAGCTACAAAAATGCGATCGATGGTATTGTTCGCGTGTGGAGAGAGGAAGGCTTTCGACGGTTATTTTCGGGCGCTAGTTCGGCAACAGCCCGATCCGTTTTTATGACCATCGGTCAGCTAACGTTCTACGATCAGGCAAAGTACACACTGTTCCAAACGGGTCACTTCACAGACAATATTGGGACGCATTTTCTTGCGTCACTGATCGCCGGAGGTATCGCGACAACGATGACCCAACCGATCGATGTGGTGAAAACGGTTATGATGAACGCAAAGCCAGGTGAGTTCCGGAACATCGGTGCCATCCTACGACACATCGGAAAGATGGGCCCGGTTGGCTTTTTCAAGGGATTCGTTCCACGCTTCATACGGTTGGGACCGCACACGGTGTTAACGTTTATCTTCCTGGAGCAGCTTCGGATCCACTTTGGAGTGTTTCGGAATACGTAAGAATCTCAGGGAAAAGGGGGCATAGAATTGAAAGACTGAGTTTGCTTTTCTGAGCAATTGAAGTGCGAAATGTTTCGGCAAAGTAGTATTAGAATAGTTCTTAGCATTTCTTCAAGATAACAAACAACTGACAAAGTTCCGTTAAATAAACCAGCAGCATAGCTCAAATCTGTTTCTATTCTTTGTGTGTTATCATCCGAAAAAGAACATGTACTCCTCATTTGATTTAGTTCTTTAGGCGACTTTCAAAGACACTAGCTCTACTACATCCTGTTGAGTATCTAACTGACTTCTAAGTTTATTATAAAAGTAGACGAGACTATTGGAAAAAAAAGTAATTGGAAAGCGGATAGTCATTTGGGATGGAGAAGTGAAGTGCGAAAGATTTTTCAATTTTTTTATGATTAAGGAATATATTTAATTAATTCCTTACAAAGGTTGATTGCATTTTGCTTCGATTTTATACGTTTCAACTTCTAATAAAATTATGCTGCATCACCCCTTTGCAACGACATAAATTTGAAAATATGCTCTCTGACAACAGAATCCATGCGCCATGCACCACCAGCAGGCAGCTTTGGGGCTTTTGGATCGATTCTGGAGACCAAATTATGCGTACACCAATACCAGCGGCAGCATCGAGGAAAACATTAATGCTGCCGTTCCACCGGGCCCGAATCTCGCCGACGCAAGAGCGCTCCCCAGATCTCGGAGCAAGGGATCACCCCCACCCCCAACAATTTTTGAAACGGTGTGCGTTTGCTCCACGCCATGCTTCTCTGTCTGTGTCAGCATGGCTTTTATGCGTACGCGGTATGTTTACGCCGCTCCACAGCGAGAAGCTTTACGGTGGTGGTATCGGTCCAGTCCAAGAAGGCGAACGGAGGAAAACCCGTTTTCCCTTGGTCGGTCGTGTACACACCGTGGCACGTTGTGTTGGTACAATCGTGTCTCTTGTTTCGTGTCGCCCATCTCGCTTGCACTGCCGGTGCGCAAGGATCCTGGCCGTACCAACAGGCTGCGACCGTTCGTTGTTTCGAAAGCAAGCGCCATCGCCGTGCACGTTTTCAGTAGTAGTTGAATCGTAGTTTCAATCGGATGTGCCGTGTGGAACCGTCGGTCCGTTGGATGCGCGTGGTATCGCTCAATGCTGGGCGAGTCGAGCCAGTCGTGTGACTCGAACTAA
>NC_064877.1:46687500-46690000 GCF_943734665.1 Anopheles aquasalis
CCCGTCGTGTCATTTTACCAACGCGGAACTTAACTATAACTTTATAACGAATATCACGCGTGTGCGTAGAAGCCCCTTTTTCCCCCGGTTTGTCGATTTTAATTGTGTTTTATCCCTTTCGGAAGTTTCGTGTCCCGTTGTCCGGGGACTTTGAATTGATGTTATACAAAGTCGCACACGAAACACAAGCGTGACACACAATGCGCACGTGGAAAACAACAGAATTGGCCGGGTTCTATGAAGCGCAGCGAGGGCATCCGCCGGTTCTGATTGCATCCCCCCCCACGTCCTCCCCCGTGCAACAATTGAACACCAGGTGTTGGCGAATCAATCGAACGGAGTGAGCCCGTTGATGTGCTCATTGTTCCGTCGGCTGGCCGGTCGGGAAGGGGGGCAGTTGGCCCACTGACCAACCCTTACCGATTTTAGGGGTAGGGGTGATGCGATTCCGATGCCTTCGTTCGCACGCCATTTGGTTGTTTTCGGTTTTATGTAACAGCTCGGTCGGACTCCCGCTCGATGCTCGCAAGGGTGGCCGGGTGTTTTGTTTACGTTTTTTTCCCCTTCTTTTCTCTACGCTTTGTTTTTGATGGCCAAGCGCCGGTGTTGTGCATGTGCCTCGTACACTCTGTTTTGGCGTTACCCAATTAGTCAGTAATAGGAGGGGGGGGGGGGGGGGGGGGGGTGCAGGTGGGTGGTGGACCGCGTGCGAGGCGAGCATCGAAATGGTATCAAAACACTTATTCATGCTGTATGCGAGAGGGGAAGAGCCGGGGGGGGGGGGGGGGGCAGCAAATTGAGCCATCCGTGACTTTACCCTGAATCGTTATCGTTTCGCTGCAATTTTTACAAATCATCGCACGCCTTACCATGGACCCCCGTTGGAAGGATTTCCAATCCGATTAATGGTCTCCATCAATCTCTATTAGGTTTTCGACTCTCGTTCCACTATTTTTCGTTCAATTAATCATGTTAGTTTGTTTGCTGAGTAATGTTTTGTAAACGTATTGCTTTCTTTATTACTGTTTGTGTTTTGATTTGTGAACTGTTTCCATGTTATGGCTTTTAGTTTGGTTTATATGTTTCCTTTTCACCCTCCTGTGTTAATAGGTCCGTCATTATGCTTTGATTGTCTGTTTATCGTTTACCGTTTATTTATTTTGACTAAGATAGCCTAATTACTGTTCCATGTTTGATTTGTTAATTGCAATAATTGCAACAGTGCTTTTGAAATGGAAAGACCTGTTTATTGGCGCAACAGCAGCGCAAAGGAAACGCGAAATTGTTTGCTAATTGGTTGCGCTTTGTTTAAAGGCGTTGAAGTATTAATCGGCTTGCACTGAAATTAATTCATTCTTTAGGTGTGTTTGCTCTGAAACCACAAAATTATGAAACTCTGCTCTTTGTTTTTCAGACTTTCGTGCAAAATTAGGGTACTTTTACGGTTTTTTTACGGTCAAAAAGGATTAAACACAGTTACAAACCATAAAAAGAACACATAGTAATAGTGCGAACCTGCTAATAATGAATTGTCTTATAAACAAAGTGTTTTCAAACCGCATTTGATTAAACACAGTTACAAAAAGCAAAGCAACTTTTGCCAAAAAAATCTTGTCACTTCGACTTTTGTTTGTGGTGTTTGGTGTTTGACATATTTATAAATTTTCTATGGTCTCGATTGTCGCTGCACGTAATGCAGTTTGTGCAAAAGAATCCAGAAGAATGAAATATGAATTAGTCAATCTGGATACCGTGGTTCCATTAGCTTGTCGCTCCCGCTCTGTGGCATATGTTTTGTGGGAGGCTCACCCACCATCGGAACCCCTGACGCAACACACGTTTCCCATTTGTTTTTCACCTTCACCATCCCAACAATCCGGCTAAAATCCGGCAATTTGGCGCGAGCTGCTCGTGTGTGATCTCCTGTTGAGCGGAAAATCGAATTGCCAGATGGAAGCACAGTGGCAGCAGAAGAGGAGTGGCGGTAGGGTGGAATAAACAAAAGCAATCAACCGACTAAACGTGCCTCCCCGTCCGTACACTGCCTGCACAGTGTTGCAACGGGGAAAAGCAGACCGCTGGGTGGAGCGAGGTGATGGGAAAACAAAAAGAGCGAAAAAAGCGACATCAACTCGAAAGAAACAAAACGATCCACGGCGCGTGCACACAGAGTTGTGCCAAACTCGTCGCTCGTCGAGACAGAGAGAGAGAGAGAAATGCAAAGCGACTGAATAAAAGCAGAAAACATTGGAATGGGGGGTGCGCGCTTTGCAACACACCACGCTGCATGCAGAACGCCGATGGTGGCCTAGCAGCATAGCAGCATAAATGGCATTCATGTTGGGGGCAGTTAACTACGGTGCTAAATGACAAAACACAGATACACCGAGTACACCACCCGCGGGTGCAACGTGTCGAGTCTAGGCACTGCGCTCCCCCAGAAAAAAAAGGAAAATACAAAAAAGCACTCCAAGCGCCACCATAGAACGAACCGGAGCAG
>NC_064877.1:46692500-46725000 GCF_943734665.1 Anopheles aquasalis
CAGTCTCGATGTTGCTCTCTGAGGATGAGGTTCTCTTGAAGAAACATCTGCAAAAGACACATTTTGGAGCATCGGTGGACGGAGCTGAGGCAGCTGTTCTCGGTCGTCTGGATGGGCGTCCTGGTGGGCACCACGGGAAGGACTGATACCCATTTTTATGTTCCTAATTGGGAGCCTACAATGGTCACCATTTGGCACCTTTCTTCTTCTTTTGCTGACTCGCTGACATCAAACTTGACTCCGGGAGACGTGTGTCCGGATCTGGGTGTGTTTATTGTTGCCAGACTATATTGTGCCCGCTATGACGTACACCGGACGACCTCGTTAAACTGTTTGCCTTCCATTACGCGTGGCGGCGACGAAGAAGAGTGTCGAGCAGTCCGGGGAGCATCTGGAAGTACACTTGGAATGGATTTTGTGGCAAGGCCGTCGGTCTGACTGGTGAACAGAATACCAGTACCGGTACCGTTGGGCCGATAAACGGAAAAAAAGAAAGTGATCCGACCGCTAGAGGGACCCCCACGTTGGTGTGTGCGGAATGATCGGTTGTATCCGCTGCGTGACCTTGTCCTCGCCCCGGTACAAAGACAGTAATTCTCTGAATAATGTATCCAAATGTCGGATATATTTGCTCTGCTGCCGGTGCTGCGGATGCCTGGCGGATACGAGATGCGCACAGCTGAGTGACACTTGAGTCGAGTGGCCGGGGATGATGATCCCGCTGTTGTACCATGGACACGTACGAGCATTGCTACGATATCATAAACACATTCCTCTCTTTCTCTGCGCTTTCCTGCCACGAGGGAACGTACGTCATTTACACACCTTTTCACTTTGACAAGTATTTTATATTTTATTCCCGTTTCTATCGATGGTATCCCTAGGGACGCACATTTGGGTTTTTGGGCACAATACAGAACAGCACGATAATCGAAACCCAAACGACACCACGTTATCAATTATGCGAAACTATTACCGAAAAAAAACTCCGTTGCACCGCTTATCGAAACGCATCGGAAAAGCGCTCCCTTTCCTGGAAGCGGAACGAGTTCCTCGGACGAGCAAATCGAAGCACTACAGACAACCCAAACGATCGATAACAGGCACCCCAGTCTCTAGTTCGCCTGTATTCGATTCTGTCTCTTGCCCAAAAAAATGCCATCCCTTCAGCAGGACAATTAGCAAAAGTGAACAGAAAAGGCGGGCGGGAGGTCACTGAACAAGAAAGAGAAAAAATCCGGGAAAAACTTGTTATCCCCTTTGCTATCGTTGGCGGTATCTGGCGGTGCAGTGCATGCGCCGTCGTCTAATGCCGTGTGAGAGGAAGCGTATCGTTGCGTTCGAGACCCGAAGGATTAGAGAAGACACGGCCAACATCTCCATCATCAGCGCCATTCGATGCTACTACACCACGGGTATGTTGCGCACCGCACCGTTTTCGGTTAGTCGGCGTGGCCGCACTCACACTGAGAGGCGTTGCCCTCCCAGACTCACGTTTCCATTCGTCGTCGTCGTCGTCGTCGTCGTCGTTGTCATCGTCGTTTGTGCCGCTGTGAGCGGACACAGGAGATCGGTCATGAATTCTCAATGACCTGCGGCGAGGAGAGGGGAGTGGTGACTTCTGTCGAGATGGTTGTAGTACTCGAGTAGTTCGCACACTCGCCGGTACTCCGGTCTTGATCCTGTGAGAAGCAACCGTCCCCGAAAAGGCCTCGGTGGGTTGGTGAGGTTTTTTTCCTTCTTTTTGCGGCCACGAAGGTTTTCATGCGGCTGCGGTGGCTAAGGTTACGACCTCCGATGCACTGAGGGCAGAGGGGGGTGAATGGGTGACCACCATAGTCGCCGGTCGGTCGGTCGGTCGGGCACAAGTGACGACATGGATTGTGACAAGAGCATGTGAGGAGAGGAGTGACCGCTGCTACCGGTGAAGGAGCACCGTCGCTTTGATGATGGTAATTTGAGGTTTTGAAGTAGGTTAACTGGAAAAAAAAGAATGTTCACTCGCACACAACCGGAATCGCATCGACAGCATCTTTGGCTTTTATCCCTTTCCTTCGGGTCGTGGTTGAGGTCGAGGGAGCGAAAGAATGACCTGGCATGATGACTCCACGTCCCCACGTCCGACCCCATTGAACTCTCTAATTGGAAGCGACAAGAGAGAGAGAGAGAGAGAGAGAGAGACCCGAGGGATGAAAGTGAGCCCGGTACGGCTGGTTTGTTGGGTACCTCATCGATTAAAAGACGATTAACGACATTGCGGGAGCTGTCCAGCCGATACCACGGGGCGTTGTGGGCACAACAGCAAATGCTGCTTAGTTGGCGCGATTCTGCGGATTCGGGTTTTGGACGAGGAGCAGGAGAGAGGGAATTAATGACCCCTTTAGAACCGTACCATTCTCAAAAACTCTTTCCGTTTTTTTTAGGGCAAGGGAAATTGTGCCGAATATTTCCACCGCAGGTTTTCCACCGTTTGGCTGACGTGTGGTGCCGGTTGATTAAATTAGAAAGGGTTCTAAGTTCTAAGCAACCGACAGCAGGGCAGGTCTCACCTCTTTGGAGGTGCTTCTGGTGCTGGTGCTGGTTGTGACAGCACCAGTAAACCGCCAAAATCACGCCGGTGGAGTGATGGAGGTCTCTGGTCGGGTCAGTAAAGAGAGTATATGACGGTGTTCATAAACGGCAAATGGTCCCATGTGTAGTTTCGTAACTTTTGAGATTATACAGGGGATCCGCGTTAAATTATCTTTTAATATTTTAAATAAACAAGCTATGTTTGGTCTCAAAACGTAAGTTAATTATGTTTCTGTAACAAAATATGTTTACAGCTTGCCTACAGTTACAAATTATTCTGCTAAAAACATAAGTATTTAATCATTGATTTACTGTGAGAACCAACATATGGAAGGTTTTTAACTGTGAATTTGGATTAAGATGTGGAGTGGTGCTGCTCGAGATCGCGATAGAATGAGTGTTCTATTACTGTTAAGGATTATGGCCACGACAGCATCGTTTACAGTGCCATTCGCCATCGTGGCTGCCATTTGGTGACTTGCAAGAAAATAATTCAAGCAAAACAATAGCAATTGTTTTTGCAACTCTCATGGTCATACCAACAACGTACACAATGGCGAGAGCTTATTTGAACGGCGCATGCACTACGTATTTTGATAGTTCTTTACAACGAATTTTCAACTGACGATAACGATATGATTTTTTTTTTCAATTCTTAGCGGAAAGTTCGCGGCCATTATAGGTTTAATTGTGCTTTTGCTATCACAAATAAATCAGTACATTCGGCAATTTTGTGCCTAATTTCAATTTATTTGTGAACCAAATTGCTCGTAAAAGTATTCAGTTATGTGCTTTTAAGTGATATTGTGAAGATTTTAACGATTCGGTCCCATAATCCACAGCATATTGCGCAGTTACAAACGCATTTCTCTCAACGTGGCACGTGATCGGGGACAGACGGGGAGTGGGACAGATATCGCATCGTGTTTGCATATGAGATCGATTTCGTATGCGATTGTGAACAAAGCAGCTTCTTGTGTGTTTGTTTGAGTCACACTTTTTGGCGGCTTCCAGCTACTGAAACGTAAATAGTAGATTTAACCTACTATCTATCTCCCTGTCTCTCTTTCTTATACGCCAACAACCTGATGTTTGTGGGCCGAGGTTTTGACGAGGAACAAATTAACACCTCGAACGCTGAATATATGACCTGCGTCGCCTTACACCCGAGGTTACAGCCATGCTTTGACCGTGATCTATCCTACCGAGAAGGTGCCAATTCGGTGACTCACCCCGAGGCCGACAAACATGTGTTTCTTTCGCATTTCGCCTTTTCGCAGTGATGGTGGCGTTGGGTTGGCAATGTCTGAAATGCGGAATGGAGCTGCCGGAAACTTTCGAGTAAACTCTCAGTCCGTTCGTCTGTCCATCCGTCGCCCCGGTGAGCCTGATAATCTGAAGATGATGGCACACGCGCGTCGCACAAATAAACGAGCGTAGGCGTACGCTTTGTACCGAAAGTGTCCCATCGATAAGACGGCCTCATGGCCGGCGGGGTGGTGGTTTATTTTTCGTCTTTGGACGCTCTTTAGAGACTCCTTCTTTTCGGGCCTTTTGAGCGAAACCGGTATAGAATGTGTACCATAGATAGACGGTGGTGCGGTTTACGATGGAACTGGAAAGCAGCTTTTGTTAGATATACTCCAGCCAGAGCGCCTAAGCGCCCGCTTTGTGTGGGAAGCCTTTTTTTTGTGCGCGGAATGGTTCCGGCAGTAAGCACGATGGTAGCCGCAGCTGCAAGACGATCGTCTTTTTGCTCTTCAGCAGTTGAGTTCGATTTTTGAAATGTACTTTACAGCGTGGCTGGTGGCACGAATTAAAGAGGAAGAGAGCTTTAAACATGGAATGTGACCTCCGGAACGACCGAGAACATGATCTCCCCTTTCACTGCCATTCGATCGCGCAGTTTCAATGTTTTGCGCCGAAAGACTTCAACGCCAATGCCACCAACGCCGGTGATCAAGCGACGAACCTCACGGTGACCGACCGGTGACCTAAATTTCTCCGCTCGACAATTTTGGGGAACCCGTTTGGTGGCAAACGTCAGCGTAACGTTCCCAAATCCACTATCAACGGAAAGATGGGCTTTTGGCATTACCGAATTGCAGCAAAAGGATGGGCTGTTTACTCATGCGATTGGTGGCACCGCTTGTCAACAATTGACGCTTCCGTTCGCCCCAAAATGAAGCGTTGAAATGATTCCGTAATATTGACAGTTCCGACCGGGAACGGGAGAAGCGCCGTTGACAGGCGCACTCGTCCGGAAACTGACACTCCATTACGAGGAGTGGCCCGCTATCCGGTCCGGCTTACTTCCGCTTGACGCCGGAGGTCGCTGCTACTGTTTGTCGAAGGAAGATGCGAGGTGGCATCAGAGACAAGAGATGCTTTGGATGTAACAGTTCCCTGTCATTGATGTGTTCCATCGGTTTGCGGGCGGAAAATTGATATTTTGATAACGGGCTGCGGCACAACACGTTGGGAATGGGCGGATGTGGGCTTAAATGATGCTGCTAAATGCTTGTTTGTCGAAAGCTGCCATTTGTATTACGCTTGCGTATGTTTGGGTGAAAGTATGTAAAGATCAATACTGTATTGCAATGATAATTTGTATTATTTAACAAACAATTGTCTAATGCTGCAATATCTCTCTTCTTCTCCGGTTGCAGGTAAGACTCCTTCAGACAATCTTGAAGCCTTTAAGACTTGGAATCAACGACGACAGCGTATGGCAACGTCAAGCAGCTGGTGGTGTCGACAGAATACGCCACTGCGAACGAGCTGACGAGTGGGTGAAAGGCAACGTGCGGACATTGCGTTACTGTCGCGTCGCGTTGCGTCGTGGTGGCGATGGTGTGTGAGTGGTGTCAGGCAAAGGAAAAAGGTTACACAGTTGTTTGTGCTCCGCAGCGATTGCACTGGAGCTTTCAGCAGCTCCAGCCGCTCTCTTGCTCTATGTGTCTGTGTGATGTTTTTTTTTCTGTTTTGGCCAAATGATGGCGAACGTTCGCTTGATAGGCATCGCGCTCTGCTGTGTGTTCGACCGTACGTTGGCCATATGTTGTCTGTCGGTCGGAACGTCAGGGCACGGGCAGGGCTAGAATTGCGTGTGCACAATGTGCTGGCAATGGGCAGACAGCGCAGCGTAGCGGCCGCCCCTTGTAGTGATTGTCTCGCGATGAACAATCACAGATAAATCTTGGCTCACACTCCGTACCACCCTCCGTACTTGACACCGTTCTTGTGCCATTTCCTCTTCCTTTGGCCACGACGAAGCTTCAGGGCTTCAGGACCGTGCGGCCACAGTGGTCGAGATTTATGACATTCGTTAGGGAGCGCGTTCGCTCGCAGCGGTGGCCACGGTTGGTCAGCTCCATTAGCCACCAACCAAGCTGGCTCCGCAAGGCTCTACCTTTGTTGCTTCGTCTCTCATCAGCCGGGGAACCCGACCGAAAACCCTTCAATTAGCGCTGGTAGAGCTGGAGCCAGTGACTCGTAAGTGCCCCAAAGGAGACGGATTGTGAGATTGCGGGAGTTTTGTAAATCATAAGCCGTGGACGGCGAGGCCAGTCATAATGTCATCCGCGATCGCGGAATCTTGACGATTGCACGCACACTTTCCACGGGGCAACAATGTTGCCAGTCTCTGGCCGTTGCATTTGGTTCGCGCTTGGATGCAGAATCTCAAGACGGTGAAACGCCTCTACGAGAAAGACGATCTTGTCCCAGGCGATCATATGGCTTGCTTGATGTTTGAAGTCTAGAATGGGTGAAACGAGAAGATCATGTGGTACCGTCTGTAGTAGTGGTTACACATCTTGGCCATGCTCTGGTCGTCGTGTGTTGTGCTGGGGCCAATCATCTGACCACCGTAAGTGTGCCTCGAGCGAGCGAGCGAGTGGTGGTGGTGTTGGTAGCAACAATTGTCTCTGCGATTAAATAATGTCTGGCTTGCGGTCGGTCGACCGTGGTCTAGCGATCTACGAAAGTCAGCAGCACCCCTTCCGAAGATCGTGGGTGTCTAAGCAGAACCGGTTTCGCCTGACGCTGCGATCTCCGTGATGATGGTGGTAGTAGTGGCAGTGGACGAAACCGTTTGACTTGGCGACGCTGCCAGCACGCTGCGTCTGTTTTCGTCTTCGTGGTGGTGCTTGCGCGTTGGTTCACCTCTTAAGGGGTTGCAGGAGCTTCAGGCACGGGCCGCCACCGTGGCCTTATGCTCGCCGAAGGGTGATTGCATCTTGAAGGCACCCCGCAACTGTAGGGTTTCTTGCTCTCGATCGAGCGTTGAGCTTTTGCATTGAGTTTGGTTGATCGTTTGCAAGAGTCATTGTGATTGATGAAATCATGATCGTACCCGTCGAAATGGTACCTTAAGTAATGTTGTGGGTTCGGGTAGTACACATGTTTTATGCCCAAACTAGAAGATACATTTATTTCCTACATCGTTAAAATGTTACATCGTTAAAAAATCCTACATCGTTCATAATGCGTGATTTATTTTTAATGTTAGAGAGCAAACGATCGTATGATTTCCGTTTGGAACATTTTTCTTGTTTGGAACATTAGGGAGTCATTGTTTATGCCATTGTTTTAATGCCAAGCTTCCCAAGCGTTTTTCACTACGAGTTTATTCAAAAATTTGTAAAAAAAGTATTATAATAAAACATGTGTACTAAAATTAACTAAGTGAGGCGAAAACATTAAGATCCAAACTATGCTTTGACGATTACAATCAATCGATTGAAGAAAAGAGTGTTTAACAATCGTCAAATCGTTGTGTTGCCTCGAGTATCTTAAATGCGAATTAAATATAACCATTCGAGCGTTATTAATGTGTTCGGTTTGATTCATGTTTCTGCAAAATTGGTCTCGAAATTATCTCCACACATTTAAACAACTATCGCTTACGATAGCGTTAAAGAACAGCTAAGGGCACAAAAAGCTCACGATTATTAAATGGAAACGAATGATAAAATAAATTTGGCACAAATGTAGTAATATGTAATGGCAATTAGATCAGAAGACTTTCAAAGAATAAACGACATAATCCTGGACAGTTTTATCCCATTCAATATTAAACCAATAAGTGATTGCTTTTGACGCGCTATTTAAGACCGCACATTTGATTTCTAAATATTTAATTCACCCCAAAGAACTTCGAATACCATCGATAGTATCGGCTATCGCAGAACGTTCGCGTGCAAGAAACACAATTAGTACCTCTTACTGGCGACCATTCATTACGCCAATCGGTCGCTTGGTACTGGGTACTGGGTTCGCTCGCCGAACGATTGTGGTTACTGCGCGGGTCTACGCAAACAAAGAACAGCAACAACCGAGGCAAAAGTAATTCGTAACGTCTTTTATGGGTCACCGGAGAACGACCGAGAAAAAAAAACCCGGAGAATGGAACGGAATTCGGAAAGAACGAACGAACAGTGAGCGGACATTCGCAAAGTTTCGTACCGCGAAACGACGGCGGAAAATGTGGGAAACTTTTCATGATTTATTCCTTATTTGTCACTCGATAAGCGCGCGCCCCAACACGGCCGGCCCCCGTTTCCACTTGCCACTCGCCTTTCCTAGGTGACAGTCTGCTGGCTAACCGGTGACCGGCACTGGTCTCGTTGTCGTGGTGGTTGGCTATTTCCTCTCGAAATTGATGTGAAAAGTTTCCATTTCCCTTCCATTTCCCTCCCAAGTGAAGTGACCAGCCAACGAAGCTCGGGATGAAATTTGTTCCAGAGCCCCGAGAAGGGCCAGAGTGTGTCGGCTGACCTCCATCTCACCGCCCCGGAAAATCCCAAGATGGGAACCCCAAAAATCGACGTCAAGAGCCGTGTTGTGTAGTTAAAATTTTAATTTACGACAGCTGGTCAGTTGTATGTTGCTGTTGCTGCTGCTGCTGCTGCCGGTTGCCGGTCGGGTGTGGTTGGTGGGCGAAAAGTTTGCCGGACCCACGGACAATTCCCCGCCTCCCGCTAAAACCCCAACGACCGTGACGGTAGTAAAATCGTGGCGGATCCCGAGGCTGAAGGGACGCGTCCAAAACCGCGACTGACCGACGGCGACCGGGATAATCTGTGAATCTGTGTTTTACAGATCCAGCGACGACGCCGCGACCGTACCGTGCGATCGGTGCTCAGTCAACCCTAAAAAGAGTCGCTGCTGCTCACTGGTTTTGGCCCAGGACCCGATGTCAAGGTGACGGTGACACCCGGAGGAATTGGAGGAGCGAAAGCGAAGGAAGGGGGTCGTGCTTTCTGCCTTTCTTATTTGAAATTTTCCGGAAAACGGTTTAAGTGAGACAAAGCGAAAAGAACGCGGTGGCCGAACCCCCCAAAGCAGCGTCACCCACAGCTCTTTGCTGGTGTTCTAGTGTCTCGCGCGAGGATTTTCTAATTTGAAGCTTGTTTTGGCGTACTAATTACCGGGTATTTATCTTCCCAAATCCAGTTGCGAACCATTTCGAATGACAGCAGCAGCACATCCTTTTGTTTCTTATATTTAAAATGATTGTATGAGGTTGCTCGTAGTCTAGTACGTTTCAAACATTTGTTTTTTTTTAACGAGGAGTTTTAAGTTGATGGATTTCCAATGTTTATTGTATTTGATGCATTCTTTGAATGAGATTTTATGCGTCTTGTTAGAAATGTTTACTCCAACATCTCCAATAGTATCAAGGAAAAAGTTTGAAATGATTGCAAAATCCTCATTCTTGTTACGAATTTGCAAAATTTGCGGTAATTTTTTTTATTGCAAGTTAATGACACAATTTTGAGAACAGAAATTAAGATTAAAACATGCGTATAATCATCTGCTGTTGTGCTGTTGATTAATTTCAGAATCTTCTATTGTAACTAAACACAATCTGGCATAGACCTGCATACAATATTCACTGGTTATGATTATTGATTAACGTTAACATGGAGAAAAAATATAACAGCTTGATCTAATTGCTTAATTAATCTTTTTATTCTGCATCTTACTGCAATGTGTAAACATCTTGAACTTAAAATTAAATTACATTAGTATCTTATTTGCAACTCGTAACTTTTTTTATGGATTTAGACTAAAAAAAATTAATCCCCTTCCAGCCTTCTGTCCTTACACTTAATTTATGCATTGGGAGAATATTATCTATTGAATATTTGAACTACACATTAGTTTTCCGTGTCATTATTGTATTGTCATGTATAGTTTTTTTATTCAATTTCATTTGATTTTTCATGCTTGATTTTGATGATTTATTTTTAAGCAACTGTCACGTGTTCTCTTAGCCCTGGTTTCTGGGAAGAGTTTCGCATCAATGTGATTGTTAAATATTGATTGTTTATCCTTGTACTCGATAGCATCTATGTTGCATAGTTTGTTGGTCAACTTCAATAGTAAAAAAACACCTTATAACACACAAAGAACAGTTTGCCATTACTGTTATACAACTGGTGATCGTAGCTCGAAAAATTTGACCGAAAATCAATTTAGTTTCGTTTGGTATACCTATCATAAGTATCGATAAATGCATCATACTCACTCACTCAATTGAAGTACTATCCTGTTGCTCTGCATCAACCGAACGAACCACCTGTATGCCCATACGGCGTTTCGCGAGTCCTTTGAATCCATCTCCGCACACCGGTTAACTAACCGCAAGCTCTCTCCTCTCAATGGAAATGGCCAATCGTCAGCCACGGTGGGAGTGAATTGAAAGCTCCCCCCTGAGCCCCTGAAAGCCTGAACAAAACGGTACTCTCTTAGATAATCGGAAGCATTAGCTCGGGGATTTGCTGTTCGCGATGAAGCCAGAAAGGGAAATTGAATAGCGGGCATCGCTGGGACGGGCTGGTGCTCGGATATGATGGCCACGCACACACCGGGCCGTGGCCGGGCCAAAAGAGCATCGAGTGGAACGTTCTATTAACCCTTTTTTTTTTTGTTCATCGTTGGCTGGCTGCCGGGCTGGCCTGGCAACGAGAGGCACACAAAAAAAAAAAAAAAAAAAAAAAACTCCACAACAACGGAAATTCATTCGCGTGAGGCGCCATTTCACGGACCTTCGGGTCTCTATCTATCGTTGGCCTCCGGCAATTGGATCTCCCGGTATTGGTGCTGGTGCTGGTGTGTGGCATGTTCTGCATGTTTCGATGGTGTGTGGGATCACGAGCTTATGTCGGTTCTACGCACGACGCCAATGACGATCCCGTCCGTCCGGTCACGGGGGTGTCCGAGAGGCGTAATGAAAACGCATTGACCACCCCCCCCCCTCGCCAAAGCAAACGTGCAAACCCCAACGCGAAACCGTTTGGTGGCGAGACCGTGAAGTAGGTTCATCGACCGTAACAGTACATTCGACGCGTCGTCGTCGTCACGAGTCGTCCACTCATGCGCTGGACCTGGGTCTAATTGTGGCCGCGAAATGACTCATACTCCCCGGGGGGAACAACAGGGCCAGTACTAGAGGAAAAGAGGTAGAAAGAATTTCTGGGATCCACACATCGACCACCGTACCGAGGCATGTATGTGTGCTTGTGTTTTGTTTTGGCAATAAATCTCCGTCATTTGGACCTGAGCGGACCGGCCGCTGATGGTCATCAATCGATGACTTCATCAATCACGCCACACTTGCGTCCGTTTCTCGTTTGGCCCGAGCGTTCCAGCGGTAGCCAGCGGTAGAGATAGAGCCGGGATGGGAGAGAAAGATAAACAAATCATCTGCGCTTGATACGCGCTGGAATTCCTGTGCTTTCTGACCGTGGAATGAGCCGAGGTTCCGAGGGGAACACGGGATGGAAGTAAAAGTTTTTCAACAAAACTTTGCTGGACAGAGAGAGAGGGAGAGAGAGCGACCAATAGAGAGAGAGAGACGATCGCCAAAACGGAAGCGATCAAAGTTCGGAAGCAAATGGTTCCAGGGAACGTCGGTGGACTCACAAGTTGATTAAAACATCAAGATAATTTTCACCCTCCCCTTGGCCAGCCACGTACCTTAGCCTGCTCCGGTTGGCCTCCAGCTAATGAGCGTCGAAGGCAATCCATTCCATCGCCTTGCATCACCTCTCCCACCCACCGACCAACGTTTATCAACATCTTTCTCGGTGAACCTCGGTCTGCGCTGCGCACCGCTGCGGAAACGGAAACCGAGCGGCCCTTCCGGAACCGACCGACGCGTCGGCCCTGGAATGCCTTTTTGGGACAGTCGGGGCCTGGGGGAACTTGGAACGGGGGACGAAATGAAATATTTCTAATTGCTATCGACTCACCCGGACCGGAAGTGATTACCAATTCGATTTTCCGATCGTTCCGATCCGTTGTGGAGGGAGTTGAATGAAGAAAAGAAGAAAGAGAGAAGAAAAAAAAAAACAAATCCGAACAGAGGACGGAGAAAGTTCTTCCCTGGCGAAGAGGTGCCCCTTCATTGGTTTCCCTCTTTTTCTCCTTTTTTGTTCGGTAAATAAGATGCGAACAGGAGCGGAGAAGAGGTTTTTTATTTACGGGAAGTACCTCGCCGAGGGGGCCTTCATACTTTGGAATGCAATGGATTTTTTGGGGGCAACCCAAACGATAGAAATGATTGAAATTTTTGTTGTTCTTATCCATCACGATCAGGGGAGAATGAAGGAATGACAACAGATATTGGCTTTTTTGGGGGGATTTTTCTGTTTTCCCTTGTTGGATGTTTTGGTGCAATGGTGGTGGTAGCACAGATTAGACAGTGCAGCGCTTGCTAGGATGCCTTACTCACCGGAGGACACCTGACACGGCTCAAATAGCAAGCCTCGACCTACTACTGATGTTGTTTTGACAGTTCGAGCGACATAAGAATTAACGAACGGTTATCTATTTCTTTTCTTCGTTGATGGGGCAATTCCCTTGGCCACAAAAGAAGTTTTCGAATCACAATTCGAAGGGATTATGCCCAGGAAAGAACCAGTTGCACCATAAAAGAACCATACAGACCGCTCACCTGTTACGCAGCAACTTGAACTTAACACGCCATCACACGTCAAGCTTTACAAGACGCACGAACGTCCATATCGTACCACGGTACTATAGACACACTAAAGAAAGAAGTAAGCTTCCTCTGAGTAGTATCCTTCACGCTAGCGATAGCTCCAGCAGCGAGCCATGATCGGAGTTCGGTTTTGGAGTGCATCAAACACGGATACCCGATATTCGCACCAGACCTTCAACCAAAAACCCACTTCACACACCGCAAAAGCCACCCCCGGTGGTGGCGGTACTTACTTTCCTTCTTATCGGTTACTGTCGGCAGGGGGGGGGGGGGGGGGTTCCGGTGAACAAATCTCCAGCAAGAAAATTGGGAAAGAAACCTCTCCCGCTAGACCCTCTCACGGCCGTATGTCTAGTTTCTTGTGCGAAAAACCTTTCGTTCCGCCGTTCTTGGCGTAATCCGCCGAACTATTTCCGGTGAGGTTGGTACCGGGCATCATTCACCCGCCACCACCACCATTAAAGAGCTCAGACCCCAGCTTGGCCCAAGACGGGGGGTCTTTTTGGAAGAAGATTTCGTTACTAGATTTTATGCCACTTCTCGTGCAACAACCGGCAGCAAACCACCCTCCCCCAACCCCTTCCTGGTATCTCGTATGTGGCCATCCGCCTCCGCAGTGTCTGTGTGGCTGTGTGTGTTAGTGTGTGCCGTGAACCACTGGGAAATGAAGCCCGAACGACCGGAAATATTTTTCATCAAAATTTCAAACTCAATTTGGGTGCTTTACGTGCTTCTTCAAGCATCGCCACCACCACTCCGCCTTCGTGGCCTTCGTGTTTCGTGTCACGAGACGGTTCCGATGGCACGGAGCGGACGGAGACAGGAACAAGGGACATGAACCTGTGAAAGCTTATGTACCGGCACGGACGGCAGGAGATGGCTCTCCATGCACGCTCGTTCTCTCTCTCTCTCTCTTTCGGCGCCTTTTTATCATATCCACGACCGGATGGCCGGAAAAAATGCCGGAAAAACAGAATAAACAAAAAGGCGCCGTCGGAATGTGCACCGTCCCTGAGTGGGTGAAAATATGAGTTTCTTCTTCGACGTTCATGTTGTTCATGAGGAGCACCGTCACCACGGGCCACGAGACCGGCGCAAAAAAGGCCATGGGCCTGGGAGAGACCGAGAGAAGGACGATTTGCAGGATGCTCTCTATGCTGAGCTGCCGTGGTGCTGCTGCTGCTGCTGCTGCTGCTCGTAAAAGCTGGCTACGATATCTGCATCCAGTGATGGAACGGAACGCTGCGGACTGGAATGAAGACGCTTGTCGCTGTCTTTATGTACGTGTCTATATCCCGGACGTCTAACGTTCTTTTGTGCTTTTGTGCGATGCCGCATACAAAGCACAGCACCATGCCACACCGTGCTGCTATCTTGCTTGGTGCTGCTGCTGCATCGTGCTGCAGTGTCCTCTCCTCCCCCGGCGTTCGGTGCCGCACCTGAAATGTCAAAACCGTAAAAGCCCAAATCATCATGTTGAGCACGATGTGGTAGGAACACATAGTGGTCCCGTAACGGTTAGATAGCGACATACATTTTAAGAAAATTATGTTTCATACATAGCAGTAGCACGAGCGTCAAGGTTATAGTATGTGGAGTGCCCGTTCGGTCGCTTCTTATCTTATCCGATGCAACCGATGTCTTGATTAAACGTAATCACAAATAGGCTGGGTCTCTCGAGGAACGGGATCGACCAGATACCCCAGTACTGATGATGATGATGATGATGCTATCAGATGAGTGCGGTTACTGCTGAAGCCGGTTGGTGAGCTTAGTAGTGGAGTGAATCCTCATTAGGCCTAGCAGTCCTCTGCATACCCTTTGCTGCACACGATGCCATTGCCGCACGATTACAGCCGCATGTCGCAAACTTTTCCAATCTCGTTCCCACCGGCTCGAAGGGCTCGAGAGGTGCTGCAGCAGCAGCAGCAGCACCACTACTACTGCTCCACCGTATCCACTGCAATCCCCCGCCCTTTGTTTTGATGCACGCTGGGGCCTGGGACTGAGCCTGAGCTGGGAAACTAAGTTAATTACCGAGTGCTGGCGTGCCACACATAGTTGTGCTTGAGGAGAAGCGCAAGTGCATGAGTAATAGGCATCGTCGAATGGATGGCAGACCAGAAGTGCCTCATTTGTGCGACGATTGAGTGGTCAGCGGAGTGTCGGTGGAGCTTTCGTTATTGGTTTGCGGTGTGTCAACCGGTCCCCCGGTGGGGAGCGCATTGGCAGGTGGCAGGTGCACCAACAGGAGCAGCAGCAGCAGCAGCAGCAGCACTGCATAAACCTTCCGGGTTGCTACCGTGCCAAACAAGATTAAGGACCATCGTGGGCTTCGGTGCTGCTGCTCAATGCCACTCTCACGTGTTGAATGATGCCTGGCCAAGAGTGAAACCGATTTAACACACTGTTTCACACTGGCCCGCAGGATAGCAGCTTCGGCCGCATAGATAGGGATGGCACTTTGGTTACTCGCTGCTTCACTGTGCACCCTCAGGCCATTCCACTGAAAGTGTTTACATGAGCTGGCGGATACCGGGTTTATATTGAAATACTTGACGATCCTGAGTGGTCGAACACTCCTTCGCAGAAGGCATGACAGGAATACAGGAGTAAGAGGAGTAGAAGTAGTAGGAGTAAAGGATGGAACAGAGGACGAACATTGTTATTGTATTAATAAGAAAAAAAAAACTGGATCAAAATTCTGCACAGAATCTGTGCTACGGACACATGTTTTCGAGCATCATCAAAACATATGCACGGTGGTGATGCTAGAGGGCTAGAAGATGATGCTAGCGGATGATGGTACTTATCGGTGTATGTTTTTCGATGAATTTGGATCACAAATGGTGGGCAGGGATGGGCCCCACCGCCTTTTATGGCCCACAGCGATTCGGGGGTTGTCACGCTTGGCCGCTGCCGAAGAAAAAGATAAAGAAAAGGATGATACATTATTGGGCGAGGGAATTTATTGCTTATCGTGCATCTTAGATGAAGAATCCTTTTGCGGGGCACGAGGAGGAGGTGTATCCCTTTTTTTTTTCTTTACTCCAGAGTGGGGGTTTGGAAATGTTTTCACGCGTGGGATCGTTTGGAGGAGGCAGACAGAGGAGGAGGCGACCATTTTTTAGTTGCTCGTGTTCTCCGTAGCATAATTTATGGAACTTTTTTTGGGCAATTCTGTCACTGTGGTATGTAGTGCATCTTAAGCACCACAAACACGCCTAAAAATGTTCATATTTTATCTGTTTTTGAATGTTTGCGAAACTAACTGAAGGACAGTGAGCTCAACCGTAGTTGAAAGTCTAGGAAAACGAAATTCTAGGTCTTTCTATGACTCTTGCATGAGCGATAGTGGGCGGAACAGATGTATGACCAACATTCGTTTGTTGTTATGATAACAAAGCAAATTATTTGACGCTTCTTTGACGTTCTGGATGTATGAGCTACTAGTGCATAAACGCACAATTTGAGCGTGTATTGTGACTACTAAAGCATGGAACAGTTAATATTTGGCCGCATAAAACAGGTCACATCTCAGGCTAGAAATAAGCTAGACACATAGTAAAGGTATCATTTTGTAGGTATTTTATCTAGCTATCCAGTAAAATTATAAGTAAGCGATAAATTATTGGGCCACGTTGCGTATGAATTTACGCACTTTTGGTTTTATGCTACACATAATGTTCTGCACAGTAGTGGAAGAAGTCTCATTGGCCATTTTTTCACACCATTTGCACATTACACATGGATTTTTAATCATTTTACATTGTTTATGTAGTCATTAGTAGATAATAGCCCAATATAATGGTATTGAACGATTTTTGGTATGAATTCAATGCTGTTGTTTCGAAACCAATTTATGATCTCTGTACTGGAATGGCAGTTTGCTAAATCGGATCAAAAATTAACTGGATCTTTATGTGACTTAATAAAAGGTAGAATGATCGACAAACGGCCGTTCATGGACCCTTCCGTCATAAACCCACCCGTCGTTTTCAAACGACAATTGCAGATCGCTTGCCAAATGAGTAATTTACGGGAAATTTCATCTGCCTAAATGAACTAAAACCTTACATCGTATTTCCTCTACGATTGCTAAAGTCAAATTTGTCTCCTGGTTTTTGCTAAAATGCAGTTGTACGTGGGTTTTTACTCCAGTTAAATGGAGTTTTTATAGTAAGTGTGCAGTTTTTTTTTCATCCTTCGTGTGTCATCGGCGATAACTTTTGAAGGTATGGTTCGATTTTGACGAATTTTTTATCACTAAAAGAAAAGACTTAGACCTTTAAAAAGACAGTAAACAGAGTAACAAAGCGATCACTAGGAGCGCTACAGTGAGTAGAAGAATGCGGCCAAATATTAAGTGTTCCAAGCTTTACTCTGTACGATTCAACTGCTTATCAGCTACTAACACTCACTATAAGCAATCTGGGCAGCCCATGCTCCAAAGCTGCGTCAAATCTTTAACAGCTTAACAGGATGCTGACAACAGGAGCGCAGAATTGGCATTTGCCACGGTAGGTCACGGTAATTCCTTCAGTTACTAGCCTTTTAGTTGCGTCCCGTCCAAGCGCAGAGTGTTTTACACTACAATTTGCTGCTCATAAATAATCAATACACATGGCCACCCTCCCCTGGGGTGAGGACGTTCTGACTTAATTTCAGGATTACCAACCAACGTGTACCCGGGAGGACGTCAGTTCGTGGTCGTCTTAACGGGGTTTCTCTTGTGCGGTTTCTGCTGTTGCTGCCGCCAGTTCGATGCCGATACTCAAGCACACGTGGGGTTTGCGGTCGAGCGATCGGTAAAGGTGAAATGAGTGCTGCAGACGGTGTCGGCCGTACACATGCACAGCACATTGGCAAGGTAAATCCGGCCATTCCATTCAAACGGTAGCCACACAGGGCTCTGGATGATGATGATGATGATGATGGTGCGAGGAGTTTATTGGTTTCGCATCATAACTCTTGTGTGTTCGTGTGTCTGTGTGCATGTGTCTCACTTCGCTCCTGTCATAGCAACCGATCATGAGGCACAACATGGAAGGAGTTATCGAGATTGTTGGTTCGAATATGTAACACGCATAGGTGTACGCACGCGGCGTAATGTAGCAACCGATAGCATGTATTCAAGAGTGTCTAGTGAACTCCATGCTTACCATAATATTCCATGGTTCTCTATCGCAGACCCTTCATAGGTCCAAGGGGGGGGGAGAAAATAAGTCAAAACAATTAACATAAATATTTATAACCCCCGGAACACCCCCCCGGGAGAACTTCGCGTCGTGGTTCATGCTTCTACTTCACACTCCAGTGCTCCCATATCCTAGAGTAGCGCCATTTACCGTGGCATGGAGGTCAATTTGAACAGAGCACTCGCTCGCTACAGCTCCAGTAATTGATTTACTCCCGTCCCGTCCCGTCCCGAGGTCCCGGTGCAAATCGCTTCGTTTTGTGGTGCCGTTGCACTTTCTTGGCGCTTCTTCTGCGTGTGCAATTATAATGATGACTCCAGACGACTGACTTCCTGGCGGTCAGTCTGTGCCTCCTACGAGCCAGGCAGTGACGCAGAACCGAAAATATAATGTAGAAGCAGCCGAACCAACGGCCCACAGTGAGAGGTGTCGAGCGTGAAGACAATTGATGAGAAAAAGTCCCCCGGACCTCCTCTGCGTCGCCGGTTCTGGCCCGGTTGAGATGTTCGGTTTATGTTCTGGCGTCGTTGCTGCTAATGGGTTCCCGCGTGCGTTCTCACGCTTGCGCATCGGACAAATTGCATCATTTAATCAAGCTATAGCGCGATAATGATGCTAGCGCGCGGACTGTATCGGCGTAACTGTTCCACGGAAAACGGTTCGTCGTCGATGGCCAGGAACAGGGCAGAAGCAGGGCGGTCTGTTGTGGCTGCTCGATGCATGGACGCGTCCCCAACGAATTGAATCAATTTGCGTTTTCCGGGTGATGATGATAATCAAACTGTACGAATTGAACTTCAATTTTGGCTCCGGATCAGCATTAAACTTCGTTTCTGGTGTGTTCGCTAACGGCAGCGTGGTGTGAATGCAAATTTGCTTGCCTGGAGCGGTTGCTTTTTTATCATCCATCATCGACTTCAAAGAGAATCTTTACCTTTTGTACACGAGATCAGTAGATAGCACACCAGGGAGCGGAGCATACATTAATCCACACATACGAACACAAAAAAAAAACGAGAACGCATTAACTAAATATGCGATCGTGCATATATATATTCGCCGCCACATTTGCCACTCCACATCACACAAGCGGAACGACCACAAAGGTCTTTGATTTTCTTGGAAAAATGCGTACCCTTTCCCCCGCTCTAACTCCCACTACCAATTGCCCACCGAGTTGTGCACAAATGAGAGAGCCCATCATGCCGAGCCCAATTGCTGCAGCTTCCCATCCGGTTCCGGTCTTTTGCCCGTTGGCTGAGGTGCCCGGTGAATGTAATACGTGACTGCAAAAGCGGCTGTGAACCCATCCTACGACCAGCAAGCCAGGCTCCTCCTCCTCCTCCTCCGCACGCTTGGCGCCACCTCTTGGCGTGTTCGTGTTTTTCGATGCAAATTTAACGATTATGATGCTTCGCGAAAACGCACCGGACTAAGTAATTATGATCGAGCCGCGCCTCGGCGGAGGTGGTATGAATATGTAGATGAATGCGAGCAAAGCGAGAGTGAGTGCTCGCTGCGTCCCAGGGCTCCAAGGGCACAGCTTCGTTGGAAGTTTTTACGCTAGAATGCTTTTAATGCTATCGGTGCCAGAGAGCGGCCGTAAGATGGTGGCCCTAGCACAGCGCGCGCTGCATGCGTCTTGTGGCCCGAAACTATCTTTCTATCTAGAAGGAACGGATGTCCGTTCTTACGAGCAGTACCTTCAGCAGGGCTCGGTGCTATTTGTTGCAACACACTATCTTGAAAGCGCTCTGGTCACCAAGATACCAAGACAGAAGGCAGGAAGGTAGAGGGGCGCTGCTAAAAGCGCCGGAAACGAAACCTTCCTGTCCTTCCTCGGTTGCTCGGATGGATTGCGAAAGCGTGTCGACGGTCATAAGCTGCGGTCATGTGCTGCTAAAGGTCTCGGGGGTCGGTAGGGACTCGTTCGTTCGGTTTTATGGCTCCGGCGATGCTGCTTCAGTGGACGGTTTATTTCATCAAACAAAAAAGTAGTCAGCAGCAGCAGCAGCAGGCTCTCTGTCGGTGTTTTTTTTTACGGTGCGTCATTTGTAGCCGATGCGGCCTCGGCGATCCTCTCTACCGGGGACCAGGGGCTACCGTGTACCGCATGCGGCCATAATCTGTGGTATAAAGTATTGCTGCAATCGATAACTTCTGGCCGGGTTCTGGTCTGTCCCATTTTTATTTTTCTTTTTTTTTCTCTCTCTTGTCAGCACACATCACGTTTTGCTTTGGCTTTTTTTCTCCGTTTGCTTGAAGCAAAAGAGCCACAATGATGAGGTGGCCTTCACGCCTGCGTCCCCGGTCACATTTTCCCGTCGTTGATGCAAAAGCAAAGAATGTTTAAATGGCGCCACCTTTGTGCTACCTCAGCGTACGGACGGACGGACGGACGGACGGACGGACGGACGGACGTGTAGGTTACAAATAATCCTCGTCAAGCTGCAGAACGGACAGAAATCATATCCTCCCGGATGGGCCCCGGTTGCGGCTAGAGTCGCTCTATCTCTAGCGAACCTGTGGCTCAATTTTCTTTCGGTTTTTTTTTCTTCGTTTCGTTCCTAACGAATGGGGATGATGGTGCAAAACAGCGGTGCCATGTGTTGAAGGTGTTTTTAAGCATTCTAATCCTCCCCACATCGGATGATGACACGAACATGAGGTTGGCATTCCACCGTTCCTGGCGAGAAGCGAATTTGTTTCCGTTTTTCGCCGGCCGCCCGTGCGCCCTCTCCTTTTTGCCAGGTGACCGACCAAGGAGGAGGTGGAGCAGGAGGTTGGGCCAAAATGATTAAGTATAGCTTCGCTATCGTGGGGCCACGACGTCAACGATTCTCTCACGTATGTTGTTGGTGGCACCACCAAATGCACACATGCCAAGCGCGCGTTAGTGGTGAAAGCATAATTGCTATTTGGTTGGTGGTGGTGGTGCTATCTACCGCTATGACTTTCATATTTTGGTTTCGTTCTTGGTTCTGCGAGAAACAAAGAAATGCTTACCCCACCCCGGGTGGGGTATAAACGGTGGGAAAACCGGCACACGCCACTGTGGCCGGTTCAGTTTTCGATGCTCGACCTACGGATCTGCGGTCCGGGGACGATAAGAAGAAAGTGCGCACTAATGAACATTGACCGACGGCGATGGTGAACTATCTCCGTAGCATGCGGGATCCCTCTGATGGGATGTTTCTGTTAAAATGGAAACATTGCTAGCAAATGGGATTGGGACCTTTTTTGGGATAAGGAGGAGCGACGCAGAGTATTCATTGTTTCGTGGGATAACAGTTTGCTTATTTGATAGTATGTTTTAGCATTCCAAACCAATCCCTTATCTCTGCTCAACGGAGAGCCCAACTTGTGTGTTCCTAATGAGTAAGGTTTGTGACATTCATCAGGCAGAAGTGTCCTTCAGTTTGCAATGTAATTAGTGTCCTCGGACTGTAATTAGTCAAATCGAACCTAAAATGTGTAAGATCTTCGCCAACCGTTAGCATAAATACGCCATCTGAATCACATATCACTAGTGACTGGGTCCTTCAATTAAATTTTCCTTTTTTTCAGTCCATTATACTGTTATTTTTACGGCTAATAAAAGTAAAAATCTTTGGATTTAGCCGGCGTAAATTCGGTTCTATGGTTAATTAGTATTACGGTGGAAATATTCTTTTCATTCACGTCCTTCCTGTAATGTCTGATAGTTTCATAAGTTCATAACATTCATTCATCGGGATCATTGATAAAACAAAAATAGTTATAGGCAGACGTTGAGATCAGCTCATAATTAATATTTTTGAGAGAAACATAGGACTTATTGTCACATTATAACCTTTTTTTACTGGTATGTATGGCTGTATCTCTTCTATCGATTTATTGCTTATCTATGTTACAACAGTCTTGGCTGCCATTTCCATGTTCTCCAGCAGCCCTTTTTTGTATTTTCACAGAGCCATAACAACAGCAGCAACGAATTCATTTGTCCATCATTATCTCATATTCATATCACTTGAGTAATTTTAGATCGTAACTTTTTATATTAATTTGTTGTAATGTTTTTTAGTCTCTCATTTATTCTGTGTCTGTGATTTTGTTTGGTGGTTATATTTGTTACGGCAGCAGCATTATTCGCAGAAAGGGTACTTTAAAAACTGCGCTTTTTTATCTCCGTCTTACTGAATTATCTGAGATATGCAATTCGAGGCTATTTGGTTCCAGGAAGAGATTTTCTAGATATCCCTGTAGAGATTTTTTCGTTAAATTAGTGATTTTTCAAAACTTTGATGCTGATAATGGGATGGGATTTACAATTTTGCTTAAAAACATATTCCATATAATTATTTTAAAACTGTCGTTGTAAAAACTTGACGAAGCTTCCTGATAAATAATGTGAAAATAAAGTGTTCAAAATGGAAGCTGTAATTTAAGTCTTCAAAAGGTTCGTTTCATTACCATTTCAAAGGCGCGAGATGCGTTGGGCCAAGTAAAAGGAGGAATTAAGTATTCAGTTCAGCATTTACGAAAAAAAATGTAAAAAATGTGGTGATATTACAAAAAAAAAGAATATATAAGTTCCCCCTTCACACTATCGAGCCAGCCCTGTTAAAAGCTTTCAATGGCATTGGTATGGCTTCATTCGGAATCATATTGGTCCCTGCATAACGCCTGTTGAACAGCGCATATTCGCTGGGTTCGTGGTCCATTATCAAAATGATACCACAAACACACACACTCCCACTCAACAAACCTTTACAATTCGACCTCATTCACCGTCGATCCGTCGAAATCGATGCAGCACGCCCCAATCCCAGAGTTTTTTTTTTCTTCTTCTCACTAGCGATCCTTCCATTCCCTGTGCAAACAAATCGCCACAGATTTAGTTGCGATTCCGGTGGCGCGAGAAATTCAATTTTGACGGCATGAAACATGGAACAACCCTTCCATGTTTCCCCATTCCCTGGCAAGGCCTGGGGGTTTTTTTTTTGCCTGTTCCGGTTTGTTTGTTCCCGGGCCTCAACCGAACAAGAGGTGTCTGATAATGTGCTCCCTTTTGCGAAGCAAAGCTTTTTACAATTTTCGGTCCGATCCGATCCGGGCACGTTCTCCATTGAATGTGTGTGTCTGTGTGCTGGTCTCACGTGAGTTCGGTTTTGGATCCTTTTGCCGGCCCCTGGCCTGAGTTGGATGATGTTATAATCATTGATGTTCTTTCCCCGACGCTGCCTTCTTTTTATCGGCATCGGCACGGAGGAGGATGGTGTGAAAAGGCACCGCAGACGGCGGACAGTGCCGGTGCAGAACTTTGTGAAAAGTTTTTGTTTTTACCAACGCCCGGTTGACCAGCTAGCCAGACCACACAGGCCAGTAGCAGCAGCAGCAGCAGCAGCCTTTCCCTCCAGAGGCGCCTCTGCGCTCATCTCGGTCTGGCCTGGGACCCCAAAGCGAGCGAACCGTGACGGGGTTTTAATCGAGTAAGTGCACGAAACTAAGTTGAAATTATGAGTTTTTGTAGCATCAATAAGTGCCACTTCCGTGGAGTAGTCGGGATGCAGCCCGCGAGAAGGATCCGCGATGGGTGCTGCCTTCGTCCGTTTGGCTGTTTAGTGTACCGGTTTGGGGAATGAAAAGGTTTTACGTTCGTCAGGAACAAAGTTCGTAATTGGAGTAGTACCGAGGTTTTTGTGGCCGAGAGGAAGAGGGAAGAGTGGCGAGGGAAAAGGGGAAATGCAGCTCCTACGACCCTGGGGTGCATTAGCAAGTGTTTTCTGTTTCTCTCCCTGTTTTTTTTTTTCTAGGGCCACCAACCAGACACAGCGCCCGGGTGGTGGTGTACTTTGTAAACGATTTCCGGCTTGTAATTTGGCGCAACTACAAGTGCTTCCTCCGGAATAGCATATTGGCCTCGTGCAGTGGGTGGTGATGGTGCTGGAACTGTTTTGATTCGCTTATCGCAATCGCCAAGAGCACGCTGCACGCTGCGCCTTTCCCATGGACTGTCACATTTCGCTCCCTGGTCGCAATCCTCGGTCTCGAGTTCTGTTCGACAAAGTTGCTATTTGTGGCAGAAACCCCGTGTGCCTAAAAGCCTCATATCGAAGCTTAGGTCACGTTTGCCCAAGGTCTAAGAGCTGTCCATCGTCACAAAAAAGGGGTTTTCGCGAGGACGAAGCGCCGCCCGCGACCACCAACGTCAGGAGCGGTTGCGAAACAGGATTTTCGTTGCGCAATGTGGTTGTACCGGGGGCAAACCGGGAACACGTAACACGTGCGTGCGTAAATAGCCATCGAGAGTGCACCTATGACGCAGCCCAGTAATGGGTAAAAGGGGCTGCCGTTCGTTACCGATTGCACTCGGCTCACAGTAATGTGGAAAGGAAACGGAACAAAAATCAATATAATCCCTGGCAAGCCCACGGTGCCGGCGGTTTTCAGATCATTTCGGGGTGAAGGTCGCGGTCGCACACGGTCGGCTGGAAAATGGTCACAAAAACTTGCGGTACACTTTTAACGACCAACGCTTTTAAGTTCGAGTTCTCGAGCCGCACGAGCACGCGAGTCGATTCCAACAACTTGATTCCACCGGACACCGTGCTCCCCCGTGCTGGTGGAAAAGGATTTTTCTTTCTTCCACCGTTCTTCGCCGTTTGTTGTGGGGGAAGGTTTCTGTGCCGTTTGTGGGAGGGGGGGAAGATCATTTTCACGGCAGAATGGCAGCAGGAAAACTGGTCGAAAATCACGTGTCCACAGATCGTGACCTTTTCTGCTTGTTTTGCGCGGCCCAGCGCAGCGCTGGCCACGTGCGTTACGTGGTGCCTTCTTCGTCACCGTCCCCTGCCAGGTCCGGTGCCCCAGCAGTGCGTGATCAATGGACGAGAAGAAGCAGAAAAGGAAGAAAAAATCGCGGTTAATTTTAGCAAATACGCGCTCGGAAACTCTTATCGAACTCGGCATTGAAGCGCGACGCAGACTCTCGGTGGCGGCGTGGTCCGGGGGGGCCGGCTGTGAATGGGAAGCGTCGCTTCCCAACCGAAATGGAGCCTGACCACCGATGGTTGAAGGACGGTCCGGACCGTTTGTAAGGATTATAACGACACTATTAACTTTTATGTAGACCGTTTCTCGCTTCACGCCTCGCACTCCTTGCGCATCCCTGTGGCCAGCGCCAAGGGCAGCAGCATCGGGGTTTCTGGCAGAGGAGAGGAGTCCGCTTGCGCCATTGCGCCCTTGTTTCTGTTCTGGTTTTTTTTGCTCTGTAGCTTACTGGCAGCGAACGAGTGACCTCGGCCGTATCGGCCATTCTGGACACGTTCCAGCAACTCGGCTGGCTGTGGGGGGGGAGAGATGCAACGTGACAACTGGTGGACGGAACTGGCGAGCGCACGGCAGTGCAGTTCCTTTGCGTTTGCTTCCAGTTTGTTGTTTGCCAGGACGTTTTTTTTTCACTGTACACTTGGCCACTGTCCTTTGCTTTTGGACGGGCATTCTAGTTAATACGAACGCCGTTCTAGCGCTTCAATATATCATGCCCCTTCTTCGATCAGTGCCCGGCCAGGGTCGTGTGGAAGGATGTGCGGAAGGGCGCTTGTTGTGGTTTGCTTCATGGGGACAGGGCGCCACTTTTGGACGAGCTAAAGAGAGACCTCATCTTCCGCAACGATTCGGCGTTTTGCTGATGCTTTAACGATGGTGCCAAGGGCGACAACAAGAGCGTTTGCTTCGTTTACATTTACGTTGTTTCTCTCGGAGATGATTCAACTCATTTCGCTTTGGTATCGTGAGAGATGTTTAAAATAAATGCAATTTTACGGGCCCCTTTTCCTTATATTTTATATTCTTGAAATGATTTAATCGAAGGCGCACTTTTTGGCTTTTACGACTCTGGATGATACAGAACGATGCAACACAATCTAAAAAAAAAAATAGAGGATATTTCGCAAAAGTGGAATCTGTAATCTTTCACTTGTCAAGTCCGATTGAATATTTACTTGAAGCAAACAAGGATTCCTGCAAGTGAACTGTTAGATCATCTCAAACCATAATAAGTGCAACGTTTGATTGCAGAGGCAGTTGCAATGTTCTATTAATGTTTCAGTGTAATGAAGAAGGAAATATAACAAAAAATCAAATAAAAGCTAGCACTAAGAAGATTGCAGTTTACCCCTTACGAACCTTGCTTTCGTCTATTGGTGCCAGAGTTGAATTAATTTAAAATATTATTATATTTTCGTCTTTGTTTTTACAAATTTGGCTAAGAAACGGCAATAATTGACAAGTTAATAAGAAGACTAAGATGTGCAGTAAATTGTTGTTAAGAGAGATTCCATTTTGTCATTTCAATAGTAACGCCATTTGCAGATTATATAAAAAAGAATCTAAAAGCTACTCCAGTCGCGTTACAACTGCAACTTTAAGTATCAATAAGCCGCTCGAGCTCAAACGAACATTCCAAGAAGTTAAGGATGACATTTTCAAGATTGATTTCAAAAAGAATCTAAAACATGATCATTATTATGTCGTCGGTTAGGTCCATGGGACTAAAAAAATGAAAATTACTACTAAACTATTGGCAATCGATACGGAAACTGAGACGTAGATGGTGAATATGCACTAATTAAATCTGAATGTGTCAGTAATTCACTTTAAGTGCAATAAAAAATAACAAAAAATGTGCTATAAAATGTAGAGTAATTTTCGTTTGAAGTTGAAACACTAAAATCAATAATCAATCAATAGCAATGGTATGATTGCTGTCACGTGTAGTGTCCCTTGTCATGAACATTTACAGGAACTATGTCATGTCCCAATGCGGAAAATATTCCTCCAATAGCTCACTGTCTGCGAAGCACGCTGAACGTTCCGACGAATGTCCGGGCTACTGATATGGCTTTTCATCATCCGAATGCACTGATAAACCCTGAAACACACTCTCACATAAGCTACATTTTCGATGGATCATTGTGCTGATGAACATTGTGAGCCAACCGACCGCCGTACTGAATTCCTTCTCCAAAAATTCCTCCCGCACCCACTTTGGGCCACGGTCATTGCATCAGACATTTTGCAACAGTGGACGAGGGAACCGAAAACTGTGTCACACTGCAACACCGTATGATGACGATCGTCATCATCACTTCACTCACTCATGCCAATCGCCGTCGACCCTCTCGGTTTCAATAATTCACAAGATAAAGCTGTGGCCACTGTTGGCCCCACAGCCGCAGCCTGGTTTGCCTGCAAGTCAGCCGCTCAGCCAAGGTGTGAAGCAATAGACACGGTGCACAAGCGCACGGTGGTACACACTATGTGCCAACCAACCGTCCGCCCGTAGTGTTCACAAAATCCCAACGGGGACTTGCTGGCATGCCAGTGGCATTTCATCGGGCATGAGGGGCCAACGGCAGTGAAAAGCATTATTTGCCGCGCGTGAATCTTTCATGATCGCGCACCGCTTCCGGAGCTGAGAATCAGGTTAATTGATGATTTTAATTATTAACCATCCCGTCAGCACAGCACAGAGTCGCAGTCGGTCGATGTCAGTCCCGCTCCCCGCGAGGGCTCAGCGTTTGGCGAGTGTAAAACACTTTATGCCACATTGCATTGTTGCTAACGCTGCCTCTGGACGGAAGCCGCCAGCGAATCCTGCGCTTCTTTTTTGCGTAAATACTTTCTAGCAAAAGGAACCGCAAGCGAATTGAACATACAGTGGCAGAAAGCGTTGAAAAGGAAACCAAATCGCACCAAATTCTGTCGTGATTGTCTCTTTGCGATGATGTGGTCTCTTCAGCGGTAACTCTCCGATTCCCATCGTGTATGTTGATTCATGCTTTTGCAGGGAAATGATAAAATAATAAACAGCACCCACTCGGTTCATGGAGTAGCGAAGGTGCGCTGCTACGCATACACAACTCTCCCTTAGGGTGTTTCATTAGCGTGATGGATATGGTGATTATGGTTGTCGAACCGCCGAGCTAGCTGCTCATCGAGTTGCAAAGAAGAGAAGCAAAACCATCATTGTGACAGTAGCAGCTGCGAGATGGTTTTGTGTTTCAATTTATCGTTCACGCGCACGACGCCGGTGTGGCCATTGTTTGCTTTTCCTCCATCTTTCACGACCAAATTTTGCTTTAAGGTGCACGGTCACGGTAGCAACTTTACGTTAAGAACTGTCAAAAAGAGGCTGAAATAGAGTTGCTGTCTTGGGCGAGCACGGTTAAGGTGAAAGGGACTTTCTTTACGATCGAAGCTGCTCCTATCTAGCTCGTATGGAAATTCAAAGCTAAGAACTGTCGAAATTCCTCGGTTCTATGTAATAATATGGATAAATTTTGATATTATATGATCAAAGAGCGACTAAATAGCTTATACAGGACAAAATTTGCTCCTTTTATAACCTATTGCGACAATATAATTTGAGCAAAAGGGGAAATATGCTTTTTTAGATTGATTAAAATTGTTATTAATCATTAACGAACTGAACTGGCGATGAAAACAAAGTTTCTATCGATGCCATGCATATGAAATAAAGTTTCGCAACTCGCCAGCTGATAGCCAAAGAATGTTTGCTAATTATAAAAGTTGCTATCAGTAACATGAACCTTTTAGAATGTGCACTCGAAACACACGAAAAGAGTTTATTCGTAGCTTGCTTGGCATTTTGAACAGACAAACAGGAGCGCTTTTCCGCGGAAAATCCCCAAAACCATGACCAACCCCTTCCGCTGTGATTTCCACTGTGGCCATCAGCTGGTACGACGGTGCCAAGTATCACCGCCCGCAAATGCCTTGCAACAGATCATATTCATGCGAATTAACACAGATTTTTCACCGATTTCAAGTGTGTTGTGCGGCCCAGGAGCTTTGATTGAACACTTTAGACCGGTGGAGCACGATCGTGAAGAGCACGAGCATCGTCGAACACACCATCAGCACGCACCTGGAACATCGATGCTGAGTTCAGGTGGTTCGGCTTTCCATTAAATTAATTTCACATTCGCGTGCGTGCGAGGCTCTCTCTCACTCTCTCCCTCTCCTCTGCTCGCTCTCGATGCCTCTCGGATAACGCCTCCTTTTGAAGGGAAATTCAATCAACCTAATGTTCTAACCAAACCACTCCATCCAGCAACAATTCGCTTTGTGATGGCGCTTTAGCTTAATTATATAAATGTACACTCGCAGGCACCGTAATGGAATCCGCGGTATTTCGTAGATGCCTTTGTGTTTGATTCCTTTGCTTGCTGGTCACACTTGTCTCCGCCGTCGCCGTCGCCACCACACATCCTTAATACGCAAATTCCTGGCAAACAATTAATCAAAAGGAATCGTTCTGTACTCAGAATCCCTAGGGTGAGCCGTATGGGCGTATGGTTGAGCAAAGTTCCTGTGCGCCTCGAGTGTACTTCTAAAAATTTGCACAAAACACGTCCATTAAGTCGACAAAAGTTTCCACGGCTTGCTTCCCAAAAGGATGATGGAACGATCAATAAGAGACTCATTTCCAATTTAGCCACATTTGCACACATTGCACGCGGTTAGCGGATTACAGCTAAAAAAAACCCACGATGGAAAGTAATTTCCTTCAATTTTTCTCATCACCACCACCACCACCGGCATTGTTTTCCCTCGACGATGAGTCCATCAATCATCTTTTTATTGTTTTGGATGCTGCCGGTGGAATTGCTGACTAGGTGTTAGGGGTAGGTGTGTTTGGCTGATGAGCAGGGCGGGAGGGCGGTTGATGCTGGATGGTGGATGAGGTAGCAGCTCGATCGTGGCCAATAAAAAGGCATTAATCTCCAATATGTTGCGGCTTGATATGGTGGATATAATCGGTCGATTTGTCATTGTTACACTTGCATATCCACGTATTGATCATCGTGTTTCTTCATTCACCGCACTGCTCATTAATCAACGCGGCAAGGCATCCTTTCGGGTGTTCCCGGTCGAATTCATCGGTCCAATTTATCACCGATCGATGGCGCAAACGAAGGCACACCAAGCAAGGACGACCAAACGGGTGTTTGCCGCTGAACTTATGCTGCATCATCCGCAAATTCTAATCTTTTGATTTCGTCAGCAAAAGTAACAAGCATCCGACCACAGCACCGAGAGGTGATTCGAGCCACTGGATTCATTCATCCTCCTTCCCAGTTCCCTTGCACAAGGCACCACAAGGACGTCACGGACACCGATGGCCGATCACTGGTGGTGGCCAAGTTAATTGCTTCTTTTGTCGTCATCTCCAAACGGGGGCGCGATGGCCACCAATAACCGCGCGCGGAACCCGCAAACGCGGCAACATCCAGCACCAGCACTTTAGCTTTCACTGCTCCAACCGAGAAGGGGCCACTACCGGAGAGCCACAAGGGCCCCCGTTCTCTTAGAAAGGGAAAGGAAAGAAAGGTGGAGATGGTCGTGTAATTATCGAGCAATTAATTCAACCTCGAGGCCTCGTGGCTCGCTTGAAGATGCGAAAGGCGAGCCAAACCCCGAAAAGCGGCTGTGTTGTCAGTCGGTTGTGGCACTTAATCCCCTCGCCGCCGGTTGACCGGAGTATGGGGACCGGTATCGTCTTGTCCCTGTCGGCCCCATGCTTTACGATGCGATCAAACGCACATTGTGCGCGTTGAATGCCGTTTTCTTGCCGCTTTTGTCGCGCGACAAGCGAAGCGAACGAAACAATCGGTTCGGTCGGAAATGGTAATAAACGGAATGAAGGCGACAGAGACCCAGCAAGAGAGAGAGAGAGAGAGGAGGAGCGAAAAAACTTGATTAGATCCTGAGTTTCCTGGCCAGCAAAGGTTCCCTGCTGGGCACAAGCCGTTTCTATGGCCGCTTGAACGTCTTAAGAAAGCGAAAGGGCTCGGTTCGGTGCGTCATGCATAGATAAGAGACTCCGAATCGGGCCAAGAGCCCATTATCCGTTTAATTGAACATGCAGAGAAGGGGCAGCGAGAGGGAGAGAGACGGTGGTGGATGTAGTACGTTCGCTGGGGCTTCATTTGGATGGGTGCTCTGTGGTGTTGTTGAAGAGCGACCATTCTCATCCGTCCATCCATCGATCCATCCCGGCCAGTCAGTACTGCGTTCCGTGTAATCTGCGCACGTGCGTATCGTTCGGTCTCAAACCCAACGATCTGTAGTAACTCCTTTCGCACGTACGCATGTAGAGCATGACCACTAGCTGTGCGTTGTACGGAAATGAGGGATGGATTTGCATCATCAAGGGCACCGCACCTGGTGGCCCTCTTTCGAAATCATCGAACTCTATCGCACCACTGTTCACGATAATAACCTTCCTCCATTTTGGTGGCCTTGGTAGCGAAGTTGTGAGTTTCGCAATCACGTGACGAATGATCTGTGTGCCCGTGCGCTTTGTCACCGGCTGTCGACCTGTCCCAGACCTTAGCCTCAGCCTCACAACCCAAGCTGGCAAGACAAAGTGAATCCTCGTGCTTCAAATGGGTGTGTTTGCGCGACAAAGGAAACCCTCAGAGGTCGTGTCGGATGCGTTACGAGGAAGTACGGACGGACAGATTGTCCCAGGGCCGCCATAGTGCATCCCAGGTTGATTATCCGGCTGCTGCTGGGTCCCAGAGACTTCGAGCACTCCCAGCCCGCCCCCCGGAACCACGGAGCACCTTGAACTTGGTGACATTCAAATCGTCCTTGGCGAGGCAACAATGATGATGATGGGGATGCTCCGTTCGTTTTTTTTTGTGCGAATGCTTTTGCGTGCGTTCATCCTCCGGTGTTCGGATGGTCGGACAGATGTGCTGCGATGACATCATTTGCCTTCGCTCACGGATCGTACCCGACCGGTTGGTTTGAAAGGGTGAAGGTTGACGTTTGCCGTAAAAAAAACTGGGTTGCTAGGTGGTAGCCGAGAGTCTAACGCGCGGTAAGCCTTGCCAGAAGGTCACCGATTGCTTTGCTGCATCATCACGTGGCAGTGTGGCGAGCTCGGAGCGTAGAATGACATCGAACTCAATATCCGATCCAGAGAGGAAGCGTTTGGGTCAAGGTGAAAAGTAATAGAACTGTTTACTGGATTCTAAATTCATAACAATGTGTCTACTGAAAGTTTATTGTAATTTCAGAAAAGAGTTCCTGTGCCACCATATGCGATTCACCTGACACGGAATGTAACTTCCATCTCATGTCCAAATTTCAACTGACAACAAGCAACCAGGGACCTGTCCGATCTAGTCCAGCAAGGTTTTCCACTTTCGCACCATAATATTCAACCGCCGGCGAGACCGGTCTCCCCTTAATGACCAAAGGGGTACAAGTGTGTCAAACCAACCCGGAGCACGTGAAAGTGACCGATGAAAAGCTGTCACAATTGCCATCGCGCACTAATCGCTGCCCGCAGTGCTCGCGGGAACCAGTTTTCAGGTTGGGTGCGTCGCGCCGACGGTCGCGCGTGGCCGCTAGACGGCTTCCAGCGTTCGTTCATCAATTGGCCCCTCCAGGTCGGCTGTTGGCAGATTGCCAACGATGACAAATGGCACTATAGTGCGTTTCAGCGACCTAGGGCCTAGTGGGGAATTTCAACCGAATGGAATGATGATCCGTTTCGTCGTTGGCACTTTCTAACACATTTACGATCGATTGCTCCCGACCGAACGGATCGGCGATGAAGATTTGGATCAGTTCCGAGTGGCCACAAGGCGACTACGATTGAAATGAGCTGTCAATAGTTGTTCCTCGTAGCTTG
>NC_064877.1:46730000-46757500 GCF_943734665.1 Anopheles aquasalis
TCGATGTGTGCTGGACGTGTCGTTGGACCGAAGCGGGGCACCAAATGTTCCAAGTGACGTGCTTGTATCGTTCCGCACCCAGATGTCGATGCCAATGGCTGTGCGTTGTCGCTGCTGCTGCTGGATGTTGGATGATGCTGAATGTTATTTACCGAGAAGCGGCCGCGCTGATCTCGTGTGGACCAACGGAGCCCACGGGCACCCGTTCCGTGGTAGTGCCAGCTCATTTTCATTAAATGCAGCGATTGCCGCAGTATCGTTTGCGATGGAGTGCCGAACCGAGGCAAAGTCTGCGCCAAACATGTGTTTCAATGTCGCGCCAACCGTTGTTGCCGGAAACATTGTTGTGCCGAGAGACAGACTGAGTTCTCCGATCTGTCCTCTGATTTAAGTGAAACATTGTTGGTCACTACTAGTGGCATGGCAAGTGGATCATCGAACTGGACCCCCCACTGGGAACCGAGAATCGCAATTAATCTTGTACGAAGCCACCACCACCCAAGTGCACTTCGATGGCGATTCCCCTGGCCAATAGACACCACAAACACTGTCGCACAACTTTACTCGTAGCTCGTGGTCGTTGCCCTAGGGCGCCGTATCCGATCCAATCCGATCCACGACCGCACAGCTGGGCTCGCGGTAGAACGAGGGCGATAAGGGCCCAGGACGCACCCACTATGGGGTGTTGGTGTGTATCGTGCGCCACTTTACAAAACCTCCGGAGCAAAAGTTTGGCCGTTTTGTGGGCATAAGTTTTCGGTTTCCTGTTTCGCGACTACCCTGGCCCCGCTCTAGCGAGTAAATGGGTGGTTCCGGGGCGGGGGGAGAGTCCACGCCACAGAAGGTTTAGGTTGTTTCCGAAACAAGTTTCTCGCGTGTGCGGTGCTGGCTCGAGTGCTTTTACGCCATTTTTCTTTTCTTCCTCCGCCCGGTGAGATACTCGGTAGGCCCAGTACCCGGTTAAAGTTACTGCAACCCGTTTTTTTTTTCGGGTGGCCATTTGCGCAGACGATACTGAGTCCGAGTGTATATTCTATGGGCTCACTTTGCTCGATATCGGGGCAAAGTTTGTCCAACGGCCAGGAAACAAAGCGGCCAACGACCAAGAGAGAGAGTTTGTAGGGAAATAAGCCCACCAGTAGCAGCATCTAACCGGTACTGATTCTTCTTCTTTCTTTCTTTCTCCTTACAGGGAGTTCCGGTTGGTGCTGCGCGAGGATCCTCGATCGGTGTTTGCGCGCGATGTCGAAATCGAGAACTCGGACGGCCCGATGGACTTTGACGTTTCGCGCATCTACACCGGCACGGTAGAAGGTAAGCAACGGAGCCCGGTTCCAAGGCCGAAAACCATACCAAATTCTGCTCCTGATGGAGTCTCGCGTAGACACCGAACGACAAGACCACGGAACGAACTCATTTCACTCAGTGTGTGCATGCGGCCCACGGTTGAAAGATGAGAACAAATTAATTTTATCCCACCCAAAACCCATGTCCCAGGCAGTGCTCCGAAAATGCTGCCACTGGCAGCCCAGTGAGTGTGCGCGCGCGCGGCATGGCGGCTAAAGTAGATGGAAAAAGTTTTTCCTTCTTCTTGAAATGAAGGATTTAAGTGAATCACTACGCGCCACACCAGAGCACCGCCGTGCTCACAACAGTGACAGTGATCCCTCGGCACTAGGACGAGGCGCGTTGTATAGGAACGTTTGGAACTGGATATAGAGCTGCAGTTTTGGTTTGTAATTATCTTGTGTGAACCGAGCGTGCAGGCTTCCTTCCTCTCACTAGTAAGCCGTAGAATGCTCGTTTTCTCAACTCAATCCCTGACGCCGATGTGCACCAAGTGCCAGCAAGTTCCGCACAAGATCGCACAAGGTTTCATATCCTTCTTGGAAAACCTGCTATCTCGTGCACAGCATAACCGCTGAAGTAGCACCGATTACCACTGGCAGACAGTGCTCTAGCAATGTGAATGCGTAGCATCAGTGCACCAGCGACAACAAACAAGATTCTACCGAAAAGCTCAAGAATAAAGAAGGAGAACGGAATTTCCGCTGCGGGTAAAAAAAAAACTCTCACCCGGTGGAATCCATTGGTGCGAGAGCCCCTGCCGTGCCCAATTTCGAGTCACTCTATTCATAATGAATGAATAAACTAGATTTTCAACAAGTTAAGTTCCCTCTTCAGGGCCTGCTAGAGGGGTCCCCGTGGTCAGTGAAGCACTAACCAAACCTGTCCCTGTAACCGGCCTGTGCTGCTGCTGGATCGGTCAAATGGAACCACCGAATGGGACTTCTGTGTATGTCTGACTCCATGTCCTTCCATGTGCGGTTTCCTTCTCGCCAAGTGAATGAAAAGCTTCCCACAAAAACCATCGCTGTCCGGTGCTGGTTTTTGCTTGGCCTCCGGGACCGCCCGTAATGCCCGTAACCGAAGGAAGATGCATAATAATTCGAGAGCCCTTTTGCCAACTTGCGCACTTGGCCACGGCCGTAACGGTGCTGGTGCTGGTGCGGAGCGAAGGGAAGCTTGTGAATTTTTGAATTCCATGTGCTTGTGGCGCGTACTTCTTTTCTGGCAATGGCTTTTTCGGCACAGGCAGCGCATCCGCCTCTTAGCCACCGAATGGGATGAGTTTCGGGTCCGGTTTCGAGTACGCTGCCTGCTCGCGCGAGGTCTCATCTCTTTCATGGCCTTTCACTGGAGATGGGACGCACGGTACGACAAATCTTTCCGGTCGCCTGACCCGGACACCGGACACGCCGGCAACTCACTCAACTCGACAGACTAATTTCATTCTTGAGTTTGAAAGTAATTTGTTCGCTTGTCGCTCGGTTGCTCGGTCACTGTCACACGAACCGTCGGATGGTGGTGAAGAGAGGAGTGCATTATTAGTGCAATTGTGTCCTTGTGGTGCACCAGCGCCAGCAGCTGCTTGCCAGTGGCCGATGCAAAACGATACACAGGGACGACCCGTCGCCATTGTTTTCGGTCGGTCGCCAAATGATGAACGTATTGTTCTTCGCCACTGGCGGCCAGCAGTCTGCTGGTGTTGCTCATCAACGGCATCATCATCATCATCATCATCGCCGCTGCTGCCGTCAGTTGCTCTCTGGCACTCTCTCTGTTCGTCACTGAAGATGAAACACGACGACGATGCTACTAAGCAGCGTGCGGCCAACGGGGAGTTTCAGTCGAGGGACGGTGGAAATGCTTAACACGTTTCGTGTCACATCCCCGTCACGTCCGCGATGGCCGTTCGGTCGGTGCGCTAGAGAGACTGGAATGGAGTGCATTTTTCAACGGACCTCGCTGCTTCTGCTGCTGCTGCTGCACTTTTGCCCCGCTGTGGATAGTAATTTGTTCTGGCGTTCACAATTGGTCGGATATGTTGCTGAAGCGGACGGAATCAGGTTCTCATTTCCTTATTGTTTTGACACTTTTAGTCACTCGGACAGCGGAACTTTCTTCACTCGGAGGAAAGAGATTAATTGCGAAAGACTTCTAGGAGGAGTTTTCAACTTCAAACAACGTTCAAGCAACACATCTTGTCGTTTTCATGGCTTTTGGTTTAAAAAATTTCCCAAAACTCGCTTGGAATATTGACCAAAAGCTAGCAAATGTGCTTAATAATATGCTGGCTTCTTGTTTGTACCGCGATGCGCTACGATTCCTTTAGATATTAGGTTGCGTATCATATTACAGGCGACACTGGCGCTAGTTAGGTGTTTTCCTCGTCCGTCATGCCACAGTTGTTTGCACATTTTAAAGCAATATCTCGGGAATCGAAGACGACATTATCATACCAACCTCACGCACCCACGGTCACAATCAATCGATTCGCCCTCCGGACGCCTCCTTCTAATCGTGCTTGGCTCCTGTTCCGTTCGGCAGATTGACTGACTGAAGATAAAAAAAAGGACCGGCACCACGTGAATGGCAGATTTGACGGGTTTCGTCCTTCCTTGGTACCGTGCTTTGCAGAATATGAACTGCCACCCAAGGAAACGGTCCCGTTCTCTTCCTCTGAACTCAATTCCTTGCGAGAAAACAAATCTGATGCCTGGCGTGTGTCTAGTGGGGCGAATGCCAAGCTATCGCGCTGCTGCAAAAGAAGTACGCTCCCCTGCGGCAGTGGCTGCCACCACGGCGAGGACGATTCCCAGAATCGTGATATTCGATGAGGATGAGCTGCGGAGAAGAAGAAGAAGCTTCGGCTGATTGCAGCTTCCGCGAATCGATAAATATTAATTTGATTCGATTTCATTAGAATGCGCAACGGGCCACGCTGCGCGCCTTGTCGCACCTCGTCTTTGCGTGTGGTGTGAGTCCCCCCCGGGGGGGCCACCGCTCTTTGGTAGGCGGACGTACAAGACGCTATCTGCTTCCTTACCCTTGGCAAGCATTATTGTGTTTGCCAGCCATCAGCAGTCCTTCGCCTTCGTATGGTTCGCAGGTGCAGGCAGGGTGTAGGGGAAGAGTCTTCTATCGATATTGCTCCTCTGTCCTTCGTTTGTTTTGTTTGGCACACGTGCTTGCCGTATCACGTGTTGGAAGGCTCGTTAGCGCACACTCTAAATACTGGGCGGGGTGCGTCTCTGCTTTATGCTGCAGCCCCCGGGAAGGAATCCTTATCGATGCGAAGCACTCAATGATTTGCAGCTAGCGATCGAGTGTTTGCAGCTCGTTCGCTGAAGATGCTGAAGAAATGATCTTGGTTGCTGCAGAAGAGAAGCTTCAGTTTTGCGCGAAAGACGAGTCTTAGAAGGGCAGAAGGGGTCGTTGCCTGGGGACACACGAAGAGTGCGCGCGCTTCCGATTCGCCACCGATCCGGTTTTCCCAATTTGCACAAAGTGTGCTCTGCTCTAAAGAGCGTTTTCCTGTTGAGCAAAGACGCATGACGCTCCTGGGCGACTCTCTTGGTTGCCGCTACCACTCTAGATTCATTCACCTGAAAGAGGCGACTTCCAAGTGAAGCTAGTTGCTTGGCTTACATTGTTGATGGGCTAATTAGTGTTTGTAAAACAACATTTCCCATTATTGGCACACGATGCTGCTGCTGCTGCTGCTGATGATGATGACGGCGGTGATGCTGATGGTGTAACTTCTTCCGCTTGTTTCTTGTTTGTAGCTAAGCTCCTCGTCTAGCCTCCTCTTACCAGCGTTTGCTCATAAGTTCATAAACTAATTTATTTGCCAACAGGCGGGACAATGAAATGAAGTTGGTCCGCATGGCCAGGAGCAAGGGCCTGCAACCGTACTACGAAAGGCAATCTTACCCTGAAAGCTCCTGGTGGTCGTGGGTGGTCCTACCGAGCGCACGATAAATCAGCTAGACGCAGGAGTGGAACGTTGCAACAATAAGCGGCAAATGCGGGCCACCAACATTGCACGTCGTTTGTCGCCAGCACCCCTAACCCTGCCCGTTCGTTACATTCGTCCAGCGAAAGCAGCGCAACCAACAACAAAAAAAAAACCAAGAGAAACAAACCCAGAACGGACCAGAAAGGGAAAGAATGGGACCATGGTTAAGGTAATGCATTCCGACGAGTGCATGAATAAGAGGAATGGTGCTGCACTCCGGGGCCGGGCGGACATTCATCCTTTCGTGAAAGTGCACTGCGTGACGTGCCTCTCGGGAGCAGGATCCGTGAATGAGAAAAAGCGAGCGAGCTTTTCCGGGAAAATGGGTTTCTTTTCAAGCTGGGTGGTAATGCATTGCGCGCGGACACCGAAAATCGTGCCCGGCTACTAAACGGGAACTAATAGCTGATGGGACGTGCCGCTGGATCGATGGGGATGGGTGCAAAAAAACATGAAGAAAACCAAAGAAAGGGTCATTAACTTTGCGCGAAGATATTACGAGTTTAGCTGGCGAGCATCACGGATTTGGGTGATTTATGAAAAGGAATATGAATGGAAGGAATTTAGAAAAAAATCATGGGAAATTCGTGTTGGCTATAGGAATCTGTTTAACGTTTACGATTTGCGATGATTTTTTTGATGAGCTGTACCTTAAAAAGAACTTCGTTACTACTGCATTTTGTGTATTTATTGTGTATTTCATTCAACCGGAAAGCGAACTTGTTTGTACGAGCCCAATTTACTTCTTACTCTTAGTTTCTTAAATTAAAAACAGATCTATTTATGCTATGAAACTATTTAAGAGGAATTATTAAATAGTTTCATAGCATAAATAGATCTGTTTTTAATTTAAAGAAAAAACAACTAGTGCTACCTTCTCATAAACCGAAATCCTAAATTCTATAGTCAGCTTAACAAAGTATCAGTCTTAATCATCATCATCAGGTATCATAAAAAAACAGCAACACGCAAAACTCTAATTAAATGAAGTTTGGAATGAAGTGAACATTTGAAGTAGTGGCTTTGAAATTAAAAAAAAAGTATTCTAGAGCAGTGGCGGGATACAAATTGGCTAAAAGAGCTAAAGGAATCAGAAAGATGATCTACATGAGTTGTTAGATGAAGAGGACTTGCCAATAAAATAACAGTTTGCAGAGGAATTTAAGAGTGCTTTTGAATACATTTCCATATTAAGGCAAATCTTCTCGGGTGTTTGGCTAAACTCAAAAACAGTATTTCTTTTCTACTTGTTACTAGTTTGAATTATGTATGCATTCCAAGTGTTTCAACTAATAAACGTTAACGGTTGTAGTTAACGGTTGAGGGATCTGTTTAAATACAGAAATGGAATCTAGTGTATTTGGTGTAGCCGTTACGACCAGCTGATTATGCTTTTTCTAGTTATTAGTAGTTTTGGTCACCAGCATATCGTTTGATTCAGCTTCAGAGGACAATCTTTGAAGGAGCATAAAACAGAAAAGATAAATTTAGTTGGTTCTAAGACAAGCCGTGTTAATAAGAAAATCAAAAATTATACCAAAAGTGTCTGGCAAACGAAATTTACTTTAAATGAACTATGATTTGAATTACTCTTCAAATATTCGCAAGTTCATAACCACAAGAAATTTATAGCACCTCTATAGCATAGCGGAACAATTTCCATAGTCCTCCACACTATTCATGTACATTCGAGCGCACATCAATAACATATTGTCATTGAAAACATATAAATCACTCTGATATCTCTACAGCAGCATACACCACGCGCACACGCGACACAGTATGCGATAGTATCTTCTTCTCGTTTGGGCGATTGAATGATTGTGTTGGGATCTTCTCTCCAGGAGCGGGATAGAAAGTGGCAGATCGGCTTTCAAGAACGACGCACAATGTTACAATCACAAACACATCTCCTTCTCCTCCGCCCACAATGGTACAATCCAATTACGAATCGTTTGTGTTTGCGCTGCTGACGTTGCGTTATTTGGAAGTGATTTTGGGAAGGTCCCTCTACCAACCAACCAAGCCAGTCAGCCACCCAAGATCCCCGGAGGAGGAAGAAGGTTACGCTTCTTATCCCTCCCCCCCAGTGTCCCACCTCCCAGTGTATGTGTTTGCTCAGCTAGGCGACAACGCGCCAGGATGGCGAATGGCTCGATTCGATTGACTTGCGATGCCTCTCGCTAGGGGATGAGTTGATGAGGGTGCAAAAATATGACAATCGTCCTCGTCCCCTGCTTGCCGGGTGCCAGGACACAGATAAACACAAACGGGAGCGACGGTTAGAGAGCGAGAGAGAGGTGGATTGAACGATGATTATGATGGTTCCCGATGAATCGCTGGATCCGGGACCACTTTTTTGCCTCGGATTCCTCGGCGCCCACTGTTGCTGGTTTGCAACACAATAAGCCAATTATGCCTCCGCTGCGCTCGTCCGGAAATTATCACCCACGGTGGGTTCCAGCACCATTCGATGAGGCAGTAATTTATTGATCTAATTAGCATAATTGGAAACGCTGATAATAATCACAGTTATTCCCGCAAAACCGCAACCATTGGAGGGAACAATCGTCTTTCAGCTCCAACTTCAACTCCAGGGGACTAATACAAGGAGATCGTGTAAAGCCAAAGGTACGTTGGGACGCTTTACCACGCTCGTCCCTCATTTACTTGACCGGGACTTGCGGTGTAATCCTGGCAGACGGGTAGATGTAATGTGGAAATCCTGCCGCACCGGTCCTGCCGTGCTGGCACGCAAGGATTAGACCTCCACTTGCGACGACGTGCTTCGGTCTCGGACATCCGTAAAGGTATATCCTCTGGCTTCCCGGAGTTCCTACCAGGTGTGCGGCGAGCATGTGTGGCACCGCATGTATTAAATAGCGGGACACTAATTGAATACCACTTCGTTTAATCAGTGATTTCGTGATTGGAGCGGAACGCTTCGCGTGGCCCTCGGCGTCTGGTGTTTAGTGCGAGCTTAAGAAGGGACCAAATGTTAGTGTGCCAGTTGTATGTGAACCTACCAAGAAGTCTGACTAACCCCGATTGTTGATGTTAATCGTTCACGAGGTGGAGTACGGTTTGATTGTTCCCGTGGCCCCGCCCGGACCACGGTGAAAGCGGATTATCCAATGTTTTTTTTATATCCCCGGATGAGGTTATTTTCGACGGACGCGGGTGGATAGTACACCGGCATCCCTAAGGAACCCTCGGTTTTGTATCGGAATCCAACTGGTTTTAAGGCTTCTTGAGGCGTGGGTGGGTGCCACGCCAACAACAAACCAACCCCCTCACACACCACGAAGAGTGTTTCTTGTTGGTTCGTGTCGTTGGTTGGTTGGTTGGCAGGAGTGGCCGCCATTTGAACTCCGCTGACACGAAGTCTAATTAAAACACATAAATTATCCTAACGAAATGAAACCGGACACGCGCACACCCCGGACTTGGCTCACGAAAACATGGCCGCCCGTCAGCCGTGGCCATGCCGTGTCCGTCTTTTGCGCGCCCGTTCTCACTTTTTACCCAATTTTACAGTACCGTACCCTTCACCACGCTGGCTCCTTTTCGTCCTTTACGTACTACGGTTACATGGACGTGTCCTCCTGCCCGTTGTCACTCTTGTGTGCCTCCTGTTTGTCCTTGTTCCGGCTGTACGTTCGTCTGTGCCGTTTGTTGTTCGGCTCGGCTTGAGATGGCTTATTATGCTTCTCGGTTAGCGTCCGTTTCTGTTTGTTTTCCCCTCAAAGTTCACCTATTTACAGTCGCGCGCCCATAAAAAAAAGGACAGGGCGTTGCACAGAACAGAACAGGACGCGAATGGGGCAGATAAGCCTTGGGGCAGCCTGTTTCCTGTTTGAGCATTCCCCGATGCTTCCGGCCGGAGTGGTTCATGACCGCAGTGGCCCCGGAGGTGAGCTTGGTGGGAAAACGCGCGTGGATATAATGCGCGAAACACTTTCCAATTCCGTGGTGCTGGTGCTGCTGCTGCTGCTGCTGCAGCTGCACTGATGCCAATGCGTGTTGCTGCGCTGCGTTCCCGGCCGTGTAGATTGGCTGTGGTGGTGCTGGGGGTGGTGGCGTTAACGATAAATTTTATTACCATCACCCACCACCCCTCCCTGTCTGATGAGCTTCGATGCTGACGGCAAGTGCAATTTAAATAAATTTTGCATACATTTTGAACCAATAAAAAATGGAATGACAAAAAAGGGGGGTAGGAGAAGAAGGGGGGCACGTGCGACAGAGAACGTTTATTTTATTATTTACTTAATTTCGGGATGGCCCCGGGGCTGGTTTCAATTAAGAATGTATGAGAGTTTGTTTTTCCCTTGTTTTTTTTTTCGCTGGAATGTCAAATGTCGGAGAACACAACAAAATGGGATGTAGATCATTTATGGATAGCGCTGTGAGATCAGGAGGTCTCGCTGATGATTTTGACAAGAAGATAGAGTGTCTCAATTATTGCAGTATCATTTCATGGTTTCCAGACCTCGAGAATCCAGAGATTTGCTTTCCCCGAGTTCTTTGTAAATCTTTAATTGGCTCCACGTTCCAGCTAAACAATGGCCTTGATTCCCTATAGGATAGAAATTGGAAGCAGCTTATGTTGAAGTGGTTCTATAGCAAGCAATAATCGCTCAATGGATCCAGTGCAGTGAGTTCGGTCTGTGGATAAACCGATTGAAGAGAAATCTCTGGCAGACACATCTTTGCAGATTACCTTCCCAGCTGCAGAACAATGAGTTGTTGATATTCTCTGGGGCGTTGCGGTTATTGAAGCTCTCAATTTATCTGTATAAGTGGCATGTTTTGGCATGTAATTTCAGCAAATCAAGTGGATTGTGCTTTGCTTGACTGGGATTTGCAATGGATGGTTGTGATGGGCGATGCGGATTATGTATCGCCAAAGAATCATTCAAAATATTAGATAACAAGAAAGTTTATGCCTCAAAATTTGATAATCTGCACGAACTTCAGCAATATGCAATGCAATGCATCTTGAATGTATATTTTTTAATCCATTTCAGAGTTACCTAAAATACGACGTCGTATTTTATCAACAGAGCTGACAAGAGTTGACAATTGCTCCTAAAAAAAAGTAAACTACTGAATGAAATGAAATGATAAAATCGGAAAATGATTATTTTAATCAGATGGTTTTCTCATCCCTCAAATTAGAATCCACGCGATTGCACTTTGCACAATAACTTACTTTGTACAAGAATTGAACATCAATAAGGCATAATTTTTCTCGAAATCTATTAATCATTTCTTAGAACAAAGTGCCTAGCTAAGTCCTTATGGCAACCACTCCATTGGCTCGTACATTTTGACGAATTTAGTAAAACATAAACAAATTAAATGCATTCTCACCAAAGCCAAGTGCTGGTATGATGCGACACCTCAAGTTAGAGCGTATCAGTAGCAACAGCAGCAACAGCTCACGAAGACGAAACAGATTTGATCCGATTTCATTCCAGCCGTAACACACACCGTCACGATGAAGCGATCTCCGGAGCTGATGAGATATGAGAACGAACGAGCAGCGTGTCGGTAGTCTGGCGAAGTGAAATTAATTATGAACCAACTTTTCCATCAGGCACGGCCGTCACACCCCCCTACGGGGGCCCTGGCCTGGCCGTGATAGCAGAAGCTTACTGTAGCTCTTAGCCGAAGCAGCAACTCTGACGTTCAGTACCGTGCACCTTTGCCAGTTCGGTGGCGCGATGTTGTTTCTTGTCTTTTCGCCAACCGAACCGGCCTCGGCCCCAGATAAAAAGGCAAGCGCACTCGAAGGATTTTCCGAGCAAAATGGTGGAAAAGAAAATGAATAAGAAGCGAATCCGAACCGGTATCCTAGCACATCCGGTGCAGGATGTGATGGGCTGTGATGTTGGTTGACGGAGCAAAACGTTTAAAGTGGGACCCTTTTTGGGGGAGACGCGATCATTTAAAGCATCCTGACACCGGTTTCGTGGAGAAAACATTGTATTCCCCGGGAGGTTATTAAACCACACTCTGCTACGGTCACCGGTATGCCATATCATTCAATTGAACAGTGAATTAAAGAAAAACCACAAAGAACACAAACACAGAACGGTAAATAGAGTAACGGTGCGCTGAACTTGCTCGTTCAGCATTAATCACAATTTGCTAATTGGTCGTGGCGAGTGGTGCAACGACCACCCCGTCGTCGACTAACAACCGGCAGGGTGAATTACCGCGTGATTTTTCGGTGAACAAATCATTCCAAGCCAAACGGTGGCGCACCGCGGTGCGAGAATGTGGCCAAAAGGTACCACTTGGGAAAACGGGAAAAAAAAGACGGAAAATTTCGGAGAAAAAATCCTGCATCATACTGGAATGCTGGTGCCACGGCCCAGAACACCAGCAGAGACCGAGAGAACGAAAGAGAGAGAGAGAGAGAGCGAGGAAAAGCGCGCTGGATACGAAGCGCGCATTGTGCCGTAGAAATCTTTCATTCTTTTAATTTAAATTCAGTTATCACTAATTACCATCTCTCGTGCCCGGGTGTCCGTGCGTCCGCAGATTCCAAAGTTTGGACAGCATCCATGCGTCCAGTGGTCGGTCGGTCGCCCGGTCGGTCGTCATCCCGGGCGCTGCTTCCCGGAAGCCGGAGATAAGTTGTAATTAAGTAGTTTTTTTTATGTTGCTCCCGCTCTCTCTCTCTCTCTCCACACTCTATTCAATGGAAGAAAGTTGTTAAATTCTCCATTTTGCCGTTCTTTGCTAGCGTCTTCTCGTCCTCGTCCTGTTCTCGTCCTCGTCCGTCTAGTAGTCACCACGGGGTTTTTCGTGCGGGAGTTTCCGCTTGAACAGCTATTTGTCCGTCCAGCCCATCGTCCGCTTGGCAAAAGTTTTTTTTATCCCGATCGCTCCCTTCGCTTTTTGTTTTTGCTCCATAAATGCATGATTGGTGGTGGTGAGTTTCCGCGGAAACGATCGCCAATTAACACAGCCACGGGCACCGCGGGTTGTGAATGATTGAACCTGAACCGCGATGGGGTTGACCATGCCCGGGGGATACGCTAGTGGATGATAGAAGAGATGGATAAAAGGGCGAGTTTCAGTTCCGCGGGTAACACAAACATTAAAACCACCAAGGGGGGTTGCGTAAAGGACCTGCGTCCTCCAGTTGGCGCCAAATTGAGTTTACCAGGTGACAGACGACCAGTAGCAACACTCGGTGGCCGTGGCCACAGCGGTAGAAACGTGCAACGTGATACCGAGCAGCGCACGCACGAGTGTGTGCCTGTCCTTAACATGTTTATTTGTCTGACCACATTCAATCAGTGAACTACCACCACCGTTGCGTATCCGGCGTGGCTTTTTACCGGACGAGACAGGGGTTCGGTTCGTTTCGCACTCCTCGGCGTTCGGAGTCGGGTTGATCTCATTATCCCGGTTTTGCATACATTGGCCGCACTGCTGCCAGGGGGAGCTTCCATTTTTTTTTTCACAAAAGACCGACGTGCGACCGTGATCGATGCGGACATTTCGAACGCATACAACCGGAGAGGCAGTGGCCACCGACACCGGTCTGTTCCTGGTTGCTACTGTCACGTGTCAAACGGTAGCGATTCGTGTCGTCTGGATTGCTGCAGGGCTGTTCATGCTGTGCCACGATCATCGACCAGCGAGCAAGCAAGGAACGATAGACTTGTCCCTGTCGGCTTGCGGTTGTATAATTTTGCCCGGGGAAATCCAGCAATGTTGCCACCGGATAGACGGAGCGCCAAGTGGCGCCTGCGACGGTCCCAGCAAGATAACGAAACACAGGCCAGCACCGTGTGTGGTCTTCTCTAGGAACACTCATCCTCCTCTTCCTCCTCCGTCACCAATGGTATGTGCATAAATTTGGACACCTTCTCCTCCGGGCTCACTGGACAGACCGAATTTATCGCGACAGGGCCGTGCATCTGGCGCACCACACTGGGTGAAATATGGTGTTGGTGCCGCAAACAACACATCACACCACGGGAAGGAAGGGGGGGGGGGGGTGTCGCGACCGAAGCATGTCCTGCGGTGCACAACGCGAGCGCGCCCCGTGGCGATTGGTGGCCGTGGAAATCGTGGTCAGTTAACGAGCGTCTCTCCGATGGAGCAAAAGGAAAGCTCGCCACAAAACACGGTAGTAGGCGACCCCCTGCTGTTATGCCAATTGCCTACATTCAGGAATTTTCGCTTGACCGCTTGGGATCGCGCGCTGGAAGTGGAGAAGATTACTATCGCGTTAACCTCTCCGGCCACCCGGATCGGCACTTAGCACCCCCCTCCTTTCGCGCCGGCTCCATTGTACATAAATAGCATATCCGTTTTTCACTTTTCCGCTCTGCGGCGCGTTCATAAATAATGCATCAAGTGGTTTTTATTTCCTTCGCCGGTAGCCACCAGCACCACCGATCGCTCTGTGCCTGTTCCGTGTTCGTTCCGCTTTTTTTTCGCTTTTCCCGAAGCACTCGGGCTCGGGCATTCCATTGCGTCATTTGTAATTTCGAGGACACGAGATAGAAGCGAAGGACACTCCAAAAAAGGGCACACCACAGGTGGTCCTCTCTTTCCGGCGCTCTTCTGGTCCGGATTGCAGTTACCGTCGATGCAACGGTGCTTTGTAGGATCATAGAACTACGTGGATAGGACTGCGGTTTGTTGCTGCCAGCACAGCAGGATGACAAATGGAGTCAGAATTGGTCCCCACTCTCTGGATCTCGGTTCGATATTGGACGGCGATGGCTTAATAATAACAATAACTTGCTAAAGTTTTCGACCATCTTCGATAACACCACACGCGCTCGTTTCCTAATTCTCGATTAATTTGGGTTTTCCACCCACAATCCAAAGGCAGCCCCCTCTCTCGGTGGTCGACGGTGACGATGGGCGGTCCATTTTGGTTCACCGCAAAGCGCTCGACCGCTCGTTTCGATAAAAATTCACGATAATTGAACTTCTTCTTCTTCTTCTTCTGGCTTTCCATCTTCTGGTCAGTGGCCGGTGGTGGCCGGTGGTGTTCGTTCGAATTCTCTTTCTCTCACACTCTCCCGTGTATCATAATTTGATTTTGTGCGCTGGCATTCAGGGGCCGCTGGCGATCTGGAAAGTTTTCGCGTAGTAGCAGGAAGGGAAGGAGAAGGAGAGATCATTTTAGACGTCAAACTGGGCGAACGAAGTATAATTGAGGCGATTTGTATCCTGGCCGACGATGTTCCGATGAAGTGTAACGATGCGCCACCGCTTGCCTGGTGCCGGGAACACCATGAGGCAAAGCGATGTTTCGGGACCGTGGTCCGTTCGAGAGTAGCGCCAGACGCCAGACGCCACGCGCGCGTACGCCACTGCCGGTCGCTGAATTGGCTCGTTAATTTTGACAGGATGTTTATGATCCATTTCGGGCCATTTATTTGAGCGGCCCAGCACTTCGATTGCGAGTGGCGGATCATTTTCCTGGGGGAAGCGATCCACTTGCTTTTGTCGGTGTTCTCTCGTTCTCTTCCTCTCTATCTGCGTGTTTTTTTTTGTCGAATAGACTGTCCCTAGTCATGGCGATGAATTGAAATGTGATCCTTAATAACAACGCTGCTGCTGCTGTGGTCTAGACAAGTGAACCAGCTACCGAATGCCAATCAGCATCATTTGAAGCGGACAAATCCCGTGAACCGCAATCCCGGTTTCGAGTGATAATTCATTTCCTTTTGGGCACCATGGTCACGACAAGGACCGCGACAATCACTGGCCCATGGAAAGGCACGGGGTACGATTTGTTAATTAGATCATCTGCTTACTGAAACTCATCCTTCACCACCATTCACCACCACGATAAACACTCGTCATCGAGGCACTTCATTTGTCCCGGCGCTGAGGTTTGTTACGGTGAATCACGGCCAGCGACGAATAAAAGGATGAATAACGGATGGAAAGGGATGATTCAGCGAGTACCGAAGGACATTTTCGTAAAGGGATGTCCAAAAGAACCCTTCTTTCCGCATGCATCACGCTCCGTTCGCTTCTGTCAATAACCGTCTAACTCGGTGAGCGACCCCTTTTCGCAGTAGGCAACCAGTACGACGATGGCCACGGACTCGTGATCATGCTCGGTGCACCGCCAGAACCACGCTTTAGGTTCTGCGAAGTGCTCGGAACTGGAAACTTTTCTCGAAAGGGTCCGTCCAGGTTGGTTCGAGTGCTGTTCTACCATCCGAACAGAGACCAGAGTTCTTGAATACATATAAAGGGGTGCTCCAACTTTCGCTGGACCGTAAAACTGGCCTGGATTTAAATTCTCCGGCCCCTGGTCCGGGGCGCCGGAAGTAGCTCCCCGAGTACCGGGATGAAGGGATTAATTTAATGATTTTTTCCGCTTGATCGATTTTGTTTTCCCCCAAAACAAACCAACCAACCCTCAGCACGTCGATGACGACAGCGACAGCGACGACGTAACGTCCTGTAACATGGAGGACGCATCGTCATTGGAAGATTGAGTAGAAAACTTGCAAAAGACTTACCGGCTGTGGCTTGACTCTAGCAAAGTTTAGCAGCCAGGAAAGGAAAATCATTTCCACCGAAAACTGAGAGACGACAGACCGCCTCCGGGCCCGGGACGCAGACTGTGCGTCGAAGATGATGACACCTGACTGGAATCGTTGATGAGAATCGTTGGCTTATGGCCGTGTGCAAGCGGCCACCGACTGACTGACTGACGGAAAGGTACCATCTGGAGCTCATCTTTTGATGCCCGAGCGATGGCCGTCTCACGTGGCGTGGTTGGATGTTGATTAATGGTTGTGTTCCCTGCCAGGCGTCCAGTGCGTCCTCTGCAACTCCTGCAGCAATGGGACTACCGAGAAGCAACCCCAAAAACGAGACAAATGGAAGGGTCAAACTGCTCTGTTCGAAGGGTTCGGATATTCATTTGAATTTTGAAATCCATTCTCCGTCTTGGACGTTCCCGGTGGAGAGGATAATGAAACACGCACACAGCCAGTGAGAGAATGATGGATTGTGCCGCATGTATTGGCCTCAGAACTTTCGCGCCAACCAGGGAGCACCAATCCCATTGGATCCCCTTCGATCGATCGATCGATCGATCGATCGAGTTGCGCAGCGTTCATTGCGTCTCGATGGGAAAATCACGCAAATCACGGCAACGAGGAATTCCCCATCCGTCAAGGTGTCCAAAGTACCAGCTCTCGGTGCTGAGCGGCTGAGATTCCAGTGGCCTTCCTCGAGTATCCTGTGGGGGGCCAAAGAGAGCGATTTGTCTTCTGCGATCTGCCGCTGTTGCTGCTCTTCCTCTTCCGTCTGTTCTTCCGTCAATTCCGAAAGTTTGTGTTCGCGTTTCTGCTGCACCGCTTGTGGAAAATTCTATTCCTCCCTCTCTTTGCCTCTGGATCAGCTTGTCAGTGAGTGTAACATCCGGCTTGCACCAGCTGGCCAGCCAATGTTTGGTTGGAGAGTCGCGGTGGTCTGGTAGTTGCCAAAAGCCCCTGTAAGTGATTGGAAGAGCGGTTCTCTCGAACCACCACACTCCACGGTCGCATTTCCCTTCAGCACAGGAAGCGGAAGATGTGAGAGGGAAGGAACAAGGCGGTGCAAACGAGGCACGCAGTAAAGCGGATTATCGGTACCACACCACACGACTTTACTCTCGAAGTGTATCTGTGTTTACCATCGTAACAGAGTAAATGGACAGCACAACCATGGTCACCATGGCCCCATTCCCTGCTGATAAATCCGGATTGCCAACGGCCTTGCCCCGGGAATGTGTGCCAAAAATGTCCCCCCGCCCCCCCAAAAAAAACGAGGACAATCCATCGACCAAGGAAAGGAAAGACAAAGCCGGTGTCGTTGTCGAAACAGTGCCAGCCCAGAGTGTCATAACGCACTACCGCCGGGGAAAATAGGAAAATTCCAACCCCCAAGTGACCAATTTAGCTCGAGCGCTCGAGAGTCTTTTGAGAAATGGGGCGGTTAGGGAGCGGCCTTAGTGCGTTCTGATCATGCTGCAGTCCTAGTGAGCAAGTATTTGATCTGAATTTCCAAACGGAATGCTCAGAGTAGTGACCAAGGACCTGAACCAAGTACTGCAGCCAGTGCGCCAAGAGCTAGCTGGAACTCAAAACTGCCTGGAACTCTACCATCGCCGGCATTTCGATCCCTGTCTTCCTGTCAACCTCCCTATCTCTCTATAGCACCCCGATTCTGGTCCGGTTGCTTCTTCTGTTGTCCGAATGTTCCGTTTTTTTTTGCTTTGTTTGTTGTTCAACGATTCACCAAAAACGGAACCGGACTCGATCTCGAACGATAATGTCCATTTACTGCACACAACGACAACGATGCTATCGACGATTGGTTCGAATTTTTAGCCACTCCAAGGACAACTGCAACAGCAGCAGCAGCAGCAACGGCTGTCTGTCCACCTTGACACGTGTATGCACACGTGTGTCTACTGACCTGTCCGCCCGAATGTGTCAGAGAGCTTGGTACGATGGAAATCGATTTCATTCTTCTCTCTCGCTCTCTCCCCGGATGCCAGGGAACGTTGTGGTCACATTTCGGGCATGCGATATGTCCATTTGCATGCTGGCAATGCTGTCTCGTTAGTGCTTTTGGTATCGCACTTAGAGCAGCCGAATAAACTGGCCGAGTGCCGGACAGTTTATGTAAATTTGTGTATGCTCCACCGTTCAAAGTCCGGGAACGGTGCACTCCGAGCTGGAGTTTGGTTCGGTTGGAATGTGAACATAATCCGCAATTTATGGTCCCGGTTGGAGGGGATCGGTCTGTGTGTTGTAACCTTGTTGTCTGCTGGTCATGAAAAAAAAGAACCGAAAGTCGTAGCGCCGCGGTTTGCATTGTGCAACAACCGGCCAACAACAGTGTCTTATCCACCTCCTGGACCTCCGTAGCGTGCGGTGACCATGACAAAGGAACTGATTAAACCAATTTGATCGTCGCCGGCGCTCGGTTGGGCTTTGTTTCGCGCTCCTGCTTCTGGGAGTTCATTGTTTATAAAGTTAGCGAGGGCGCGCGAGAGAGAGAGAGAGTGGAAACCGACCGCGCCAAGAATTATTGCCCGTCTAGACAAGCCAAACTTACGGTTACATTAATGTTTCACTTCTGATTCTGCTGGCGACTGCCACACGACCTTCTTCCTTTGTGTGACAACTCGACTTTGGCTCTCAAACAGTTTTTTTTCCAAACTACACCATCAAACCATCGGGTCGAGTCGAAGGCAGACGGAGGAGGAGGAGGAGAAAGAAAGAAATTGCCTGATAAACTTTGTTTATGATCCTTTTCGCACCACTCCGTGCCCGGTGGCCGGGTGGTGGCCGCGGATAGAAGAGTCTAAGTGGTAAAATATGTTTTATGAAATGATACGCCACCCACATCCACTCATCCACCCCGTGCTTATCGCTGGGATTTATGCTTTATGCGTTGAGTATATTGATAAATGCGCGAGAGTCCTTGATGTTTGACTCGCTCGCGATGCTCGTTGAGAGTCGAGAGTTGAGTTAGTTCAAAGCGAACGAATGTAGCCGCACCTCTCGAAACAATGCTTCTCAACTTCGTTTCAATGAGTTGCATTACGAATGGCACCGGATTTGCATATTCTCGTTTGGCTGAATCCACTTTATTGCATTTTCCGCTTTGATTTAGTGCTCGTGAAGAATGTTTCTGTTTTCTGTTTCTGTCGCTCATCAAGAAGGACACAACGACGACCGCGCCGATAAGCAACGATGCAACAATAATGGCCACTGGCTTCGAGGGAGTCACCATTGCATCGTTGAAGCACAAAGAGCGAAAACAAGTGCAGAGTGCTGCTGCTACTCCCTCTGCTTGACACCACTAAAGCCTGCCGGCAAAGTGGAGCATAAGAAACGATGGCAAAAGTCACGAACATTGGAAAGATTTCGAAAGCGTTTTATCAAAACCCCATTTTACATCATTCGTGGCACTGGAAGCTAGCTGCTGGTGCGAACAGAACGAAGATGACACTTTTCAGGAAGCTAGCTCAGCGTGCCAGACAGCCAGCCAGCCAGCCAGCCAGCAACAGCATCAGCACAAGCGGAGAAGTGTGGAGTGTTGGAACCTTTCAAGCGATGAGGGATTGATGATTCGTGTTTTTCGCTTTTGCGCGCGCCGTGCTGGTGGTGAGGGCCATCGCCTCCATCGTGCTCCGTGAATGACGTTAAGAGGAATACTTACCGAAGCTGAACAAACTTCTCGCGTCCTTCTTGAAGCAGCACTACCGCCCCTGCTAGGGGTCGAGCAACAGCAGCAGCAGCAGCAAAGGCTTAACGTGCACTCGCGCATCACGGGGGAAGGAAGAGGAAAGGAACGGTTGAAAGACAAACATTTAATGGAATTTCAGACTGAAGTGGCATCCCGGGTTTTTAGGCAGTGCGCATAAAGAATGTTATCAAACTAGACACGACACTGATGGCTCGGTTCGGTTGATTTTTAGACCAGATTGACGTTAAGAAAAAGCTCCGCGGTGTTTTCCTGAACATTTCCCCGGCTTCTTGGGCAGCCGCTGTTAGATTGGCGAACATTTTAGCATCAAACCAGCGTGGGCTCGGTATTTCTATTTTGGTGCCAGAATGGCACGCGACGCGCAATTTGCATTTGATCGATTGCAATGATCTCCTCCCGGGTTACGACAACAATTTTTTTTTTAATCACACGACTTTCTAAGTTAAATTCTAAATCAGTCAAAGCTTCTAACATCTTCGCCGTCTCTAGGAATCCCTTTGTCTCTTCTTGATCGTCGTCTTGTCTTTTCTGAACGAAAACATGTGCATCTTCACACCCATCAACCATGAAAAAATGGAATTAAATATTAACTTGTTTATTTGAAGATGAAAAGTCCAATTGAATGTATATAATATCATGTCCTGTTGTCTTCAATACTCGCTAATTATGATGATTTTTAATCATGGAGATACATGCGTAATTTAACTCTGTTATTCTAGTTAACACTTTTAGTGTTATTTTTGCAAACGAATTATAGAGCATTTTTTAAAAAGAATGAAAACAACTTGTGGAAATTTGGAAAATTTTAACTTGTTTTTCAAAAACAGCATCCCCGATATAAACAAAAGCATGCGACAGTAAATGTCAAATTTATCCTTCATTTTTCTGATCCTTCTCGCGCGAGGACATCTTAAGTCTCAGCAAGCCTGGAAGAGAGGAGAGTTCCCGGACGTTGCCGTTTGGTCAATCCAAGAACCCCACGAAACTGAACTGAAACGAACGAAACAACAACCGTACAGATTCAGTTACATCCCAGGCTCTCCGAACTTAGTAAAGTGGAAAATAATACTTTCGGGAGCGGAAGTCATTTTCGAAATGGCTTTTTCTGTGCTGAACACCGTATCGCGACGTGCGTGCCCTTCGTCACCACTGCAGAACCGCGCCATTTTCCATCATGTGCAGCCGGTGCGTGGCGTTGGCAAGTGGTTCCCGGACCAGCAATTCATCGAGCAATTCAAGGGACCGGTCATGTACCCGGACGTAGTGACCTCGCGCTGGAAGCTACCACCGTGGAACAGTAAAATCGCGCCGGTGGAGAAGACGATCCGCAACCTGAACCTCAACTTTGGACCCCAACATCCGGCCGCCCATGGCGTGCTGCGATTGGTGCTCGAACTGGACGGTGAGACGGTGATGCGGGCCGATCCGCACATCGGGCTACTACACCGTGGTACCGAGAAGCTGATCGAGTACAAGACCTACACCCAAGCGCTACCGTACTTCGATCGTCTCGATTACGTATCGATGATGTGCAACGAGCAGTGCTACTCACTGGCGGTGGAGAAACTGCTCCACATCGAGATACCACTCCGGGCGAAGTACATCCGTGTGCTGTTTGCCGAGCTGACGCGCCTCCTCAACCACATCATGGCAATCGGAACGCACGCACTGGACATCGGTGCCCTCACTCCTTTCTTCTGGTTGTTCGAGGAGCGCGAAAAGATGATGGAATTCTACGAGCGCGTATCGGGTGCGCGAATGCACGCAGCCTACATCCGGCCCGGTGGCGTAGCGCAGGATTTACCACTCGGTCTGCTCGATGACATCTACGAATTTGCAGCCAAGTTCGGCGAGCGGTTGGACGAAGTCGAGGACGTGCTGACGACGAACCGCATCTGGGTGCAGCGCACCGTCGACATCGGCATCGTGACGGCCGAGGATGCGCTCAATTACGGCTTCAGCGGAGTGATGCTGCGCGGTTCTGGCATCAAATGGGATTTGCGCAAAGCTCAACCGTACGATGCGTACGATCGGGTCGAGTTTGAGGTGCCGATCGGGACCAAGGGTGACTGCTACGATCGTTACCTGTGCCGAGTGGAGGAGATGCGTCAGTCGCTGCGTATCATCGATCAGTGCCTGAACCGGATGCCGGCCGGTGAAATCAAGGTGGACGATGCGAAACTGACGCCATCGTCCCGTGCCGAGATGAAGCACTCGATGGAGGCGCTTATCCACCATTTCAAGCTGTTCAGCCAGGGTTATCAAGTACCGCCTGGTGCGACGTATACGGCGGTCGAGGCACCGAAGGGCGAATTCGGCGTCTACCTGGTGTCGGATGGTTCCAGTCAACCGTACCGTTGCAAGATTAAGGCACCCGGGTTTGCCCATCTGGCGGCGCTTGACAAAATTGGCCGGCATCACATGCTGGCCGACGTAGTGGCCATCATCGGTACGCTCGATGTCGTGTTCGGTGAGATCGATCGCTAACGGAGTGGAGGGCTGCACTCTTGAGAATAAAATTATCACGAAAATAACAACTAATAGAGAAGAATTGCGAAGCAAAACGAGGGAAAGATGGTTAAACGGTAACCGCAAAACGAATTTAATAATCGAATGGTTCGCATTTCAGAGTTTCGCAGACAAGTGATGACCGGTGCTTCGCATAAATCCAATCCCAACGTATTGTCCGAGGTGCTAACAACCTATCTGAAGCTTAATTCATCAAAGTAACCCTGCTACGGAATGGTTCAATGGCGGCGAATGGCTCTAATTTACTACTTTCGGCAGCATCGCGACGTGGTGAACGATCAGTTCGTCCAATCTCACTTTAAGTTGGACCCTGGACACGGCCACCACGTGCTATGATATAAACGTAAATATGAATTCAACTCGCAGAAGGAGCTGAGGCATAATTCTGGAATGGAATGTACATCGGAATTGCTCTCAAGCCGTGACGTGCGCCGCGTGCCCTAGTGAATCGTGGCAAAAAAAGCCGCTTAGAGGAGGAGGAGCAGTCGGATCGCGGACTCTTCTGATTTCGCAAACGCAAAGGAATGCAAATTGGATGGATGGAAATAGTGTTTCGTTTGAATCATCTTTTTCAATTTTAGTTACACCATCAGCACAGACCTCGCGCTACAGTAAACAACCAACGACGACGACGACGACGTTGAAGATTGTTTTCCGGTCGCTATCATGGCTCTCCATGGAACGCGCTTTCCTTCCGAGCGCTGCATGGTTGTTTCCACTGAGGGGAAGAAGCGAGAATCCTTTTAAAACACAAGCGCACCACAACACAGACAGAGAGAGAGAGAGCGGCAAGACGATACAACAACCGAGGAAATAGGATTGCAAACACATTCCGGAATTCGGGCGAAACATTTGAAGTTTTCCCGGCCCTTAGTTTTCCTGTTTCCCGGGGGAAAAGGGAATAAAACTATTCCGCAAACAGCATATTTCATCTAAAAAGTTGCATCCTGATCCCCCATGTACTGTGGTGGTACCTCGGAATGTACAAAGATGATGAAATGCTTGGCATGTGGGACCATTCCATCAGCTGTTGGCCTATCTGTGTGTGTCTCGGTGTCACATTAGTACCCAGATGTGCGAAAAGTATTTTGAAAACAACTCCTAAAGACACGGCAGGTGAATTCGGATCATTTCAGACTCCTTCGGTCTGCGATCGGTTGTGGCCCCGGTCTCGGTCCCGGTTTTACGGGCGTCAGCTGCTGTCCAAAAGCGGCCATTATTACTATCGATAAATTTGAAACCATCAGTGGTCTGACACGAGGCCGGAGTGTCGCGAGCGAACGCGAGCGCTACTTTATAACTCCCCCGAGGGAGGGAGTGCAGAGGGTGTGTACCTCGCACAGACCCTGGTAGCGAGGGGGAACATTTATTTTCGGGACTTGTCGACTGAAATTTATCTTGGAAAACATTGAAACATGGGACCACCGGCCGCGAGCGCGCGCGCATGTGTCGAATATCGGTGCGTCGGTGGCCGCAGAAGCTAACGCCGCGTAGTGCCACCGACGGTGTCGATGCCGGGATGCCGGCATTCTTGTGCTGGTCGGAGGGTGATAAATTTTATCATCATTTTCAGATCGAGCCAGAAAGCAAACCTCCTCTCCCTGGTTTGCGCCCAGTTTTTGGGCCGGCATAGGACCGCGTGCCGGTGACCAAAGTTTGTAAATCTTCTATTATGCAGCAGCAGTGGTGCACCCGGAAGATGAGCGTGGCCAACATGGGGCCCACCGGAACGTGCTGTGGTTTTTCGGCGTGAAGGGAACCGCACCAAACCGAAAACCAACCCCCTCCGGATAGAGAAGAAAATGGAGGAAAAACTTTTTTTCTCTTGGCGCTCTGCTCCGGAGCGTAGCAGCATCTGTGTGCGGTCTCTTTCTCTGTGTATGTAGCGCTCGCGTCGCATTTTCTTTTTTTCTTCTGTTTTTTCGGGAGAAGTTTCTACATTTCCAAGCTCCAGCTACTACGCTATTGATGGTGGTTCCTGCTGCTGCTGCTGCTTCTACTGCCTGGAACGTTAAAAAATGTCGTAAAATATGCTTCGGTAATTAACGGCCCTTCCTTCCCGTCCGCGCACTTCCGAGGGTGAACCATATTTTCCGCCTCACGTCCCACGAGGATGCAGTTTTCGGGGAGGTTGGACATTTCACCCTCCCTGTTGGGGGGGGGGGGGGGGGGGGGGGTGGATTTATTTGCCAGCAAATAGGGAAAATCAAATACAGAAAAACAAATGCCCAGCGGGTGGAAATATGTGAGCAGTTCCGGTGGGTGGTGCACACACATTACAGACGCCATGTCATGGTGTGCAGCAGGCTGGTGCGCACGGCTTGGCCTACTTGACTACTTGACAGCAGCCTCAGGTCGGCAGCTCACGTGCTACTCACGTGCTGCTCACGTTCACGGCACTTAATTTAATTAAAAATGATTTTTCGTTTCCAAGTTTACATGACAAACATGGATGGCGCACGAGAAGTGAGGAGCGTGGAGCGAGAGGACGTAAGGACTTCCGCGGCGAACAAACGGCGATTTAATTATAGTTCGTGCCGCACAGTCCCATGCGCATTTACTTGCAAAGTGATTAAAGCCACCATACAACAACAGACCAGGGGGCTTTAAGTGAATGTGTTCGCTGGCCCTAATGTTACCCCGTCGGCGTGACAGTTACAGAGTGAATGAGCTTTTGTTCGATTCGTTTTCCCGTTTTCGAAAAAACCCACAACCCCCATTGTTGGTATCTGACCACTGATAAGCCAGTATAGCCAATAGCATACGGCAACGGGGCACATTCATTAAGGGGAAAATTCAATTAATCGCCCGTTCACCCTCTCGCTGACCCCTCTTACGCGCTTGGCCACTCCCGGGGACCGGGGGCTTGGGTCGTGGTCCAACACCGAGGATCGATTGTTACAATAACCAATTAATAACATGACATATGCAAATACAGGAGCAACATAGTCACAGGCACGGTCACGGTGCAAAGGCCAGCAAAGAAGAAGAAGAAGAGGTGGATGAATAAATACATTTTACAGCCAGCCGGCAGAACCATCGGAGCAATGCGGAGGCATCGGTTCACGGATTTCCACAGAACATGTCGGTTCTGTCCGTTCCTATCGTTCCGTGGCTCGTGCGTATTATTACAAGATTATTCTGTCAGTGTTCGGTGTGGCCCCAAACCGTGTCGTGTCCGTATGCTGTTCACCATTTTGTTATTTCACGTGTTCCGCGGAACCATTTTGCATACCACCAGCAGCTTGCCCAGATAGGGAAAGAGAGAGACAGAGAAGCTTGTAAAAATACCTAAAAAAAAGTTAGGTCAAGAGCTGTTTTCATCCTCGATTCTACACCTTCCCTATTGAAAGTTGATTGATTTTGCACCAGCAATAGAGGCGGAAAATTGAAGATAAATTCGATTTTCGGAGTTAAAAAAAGCGGCCCCAAACCTTCCCATCCCATTTCCCATCACGGAGCGCAAAATTCGATGCCACGCCACGGTGGTGCCGCCGAATGTGAATTATGAGCCTGCCAAGTCACTCGGCCAACAGTCTCGCCCCGGTGCCCTGGCTCTCTGGCACACACCGTATGTTGTTCCTGGTGCGTTCGTTGTAGCGCGGAAAATTAATGAATCCCATCTGCGTTCCCGTCGTGGGCTGGTTGTGTTTTTCGAGCGCATGCAGGATGTGGCGGAGCCTGGAAGCTAAATCAAATATCATTAAAATGTATGGCTCCTTTTTTGCGAGGCGCACAACCTGGTCTAGCGTATGGCGCAGCGACGGATGCTGTCAATAATTCAATTCCCCCCCCCCCCCCACGTCCACCGAGCTGCAGCTGTAACAGAAATGGTTGTGTTTTTGGCGAGAGGCCCATCTGTGTTTTGGTGGCGCAACAGCGCGGCCGGGTTAAGCAGCGCTCCCGAATGGAGGCGCCCAAGAGGATCTTGCCTTTTGCTTAACTATCCTTCAACCTTTCCACGGACGAACGGAATTAACTTTGTCATTCGATCGTTTTAGAGTATTTTGTGTCGAAAGCAGAGTGAGTGAGTGAGTGAGCTCATGGCAGTGGCTTATTCATCGTCCTCAGTCCTCGGAAAAGCCCTCTTCTACCCGGTATTATGCGAACGCAAAGAGGTGGAGGCGGATGGACGCTGTGATAAAAGCCAAACCACCCCTTCAAGTGCTGCTTGAACTTTTCGATGGCTTTCGACGAACCTCGAGTACGTTCTGCCTCGAGTGTCAATGCGTGTGGGAAATGGACAGCTTTCGCATTGTTGCCGCAACCCCCGATAGAGAGAGGGAAAGAGAGAAAGAGAAAGAGAGTGAGAGACGCACACATACATATATTCTGTGAAAATCCCGAAGCCCTGATACCCGGAACCGAAACTTGCTGACTTCTGCATTCGTCTTTCGGCTTCATCGCTAACCCGGCCACCATTGCTCATGTGTTTGGTGCCATTCAGTTCAAAGCACCACACCAGACTCACCAGTGGCTCCGGCGGTCTCTTATGCCACGGCCTGTGCGTGTTACGCTCGTCTTGACACGGACACCAACCAAGTTTCCACTGGTTTCGGGTGGAGACAGACAAGACAAAGAAAGATTTTTGGCCCAACACTCGGAGGAAACTAGGTAGCGGTTTCTGCGTGCGGATCCAATTCGAATAAATTTGCCTGCGGTATCTATGTATCTATGTATGTATGTGGCGTTCCGGGTTTCTGAGGTTTCTGAGTACTTTGAGAAATGCCAGAACCACGCCAGAACCGTGGAAGGAGGGTACTTGCATAAGCGCTGCTTCCGATTGAGCCGGCGTGTTTTCGCCTGTTGTTCAGCTTCGTGACAGCTTCGAGCGTGTGAGATGCGTAGAAATCGGGATGGAACATTTATGGGGAATGGCTTTTAACCGGCAGTGATAATACTTTTGATTCAGAAAAGGCGTATCAGATTTGTAAAAGTTATGGTAACTCTTAGAAAACGAATTTAATTTCACAAAAATAGGTCCTCTGAATTCTCTATTTGCTTTTTGCTTTTGGCAGCAAATGGTCCTGTTCAGTGTCATCAACGCATCGAATTGATTAAATAAATTTAAGGCTCAACCATTCATTTTCATAAAATTGTTTCTGAGCCATTGAATTTAATTAAACCTTCATTAAAGGACGACAAAACGATTCAATGCACAAATCGATGATGATGCATAACAGTTGCAACTGGGAGTTGGTGAAAATATCTCTTTTACGCATATTTTTAATAGTTTATAAACATTTTAAAGAAACTTTCTTCTTTTGTTACGACTCTCAAGAAACTTTTGAATGAAGAGTTTAACGTTTCGGTAGCAACATTGAAATTTGCTCAT
>NC_064877.1:46762500-46780000 GCF_943734665.1 Anopheles aquasalis
TGATATGGTGCGTGGTGATGCGATGATTCATTTTTTCAATGTATCTGATTTTATCTCTGTTATTTATATGCAATTTGGTTAGGTTCTGAATTTCGTTTAACTCCAGTGTTGTTTCTGATACTCGTATCGTGGATATTGGTATGATGTCCGGGTTTGCTATTGTCTGCATTTCTTTTTCCGAATATTTAAGCCCGTTGATGAAGATTGAACAATTTTTGAAATTTACAAAGAATGTACCGGTAATGTTTTTCTTTTCGTATCCACAAGTATTGTCAAACGTTGCTGATCGAGCATTTTTAATGAGTGTACCGTAGTTCTCTATGTATGTGACTTCCATGTTGTTATTGTGTTGCATGAACACACATTTACTCTGGTTGGTACGAAGTAATTGATGTTCGCATTCGTTGTTGGTGACATTCCGTAAATTGGTGAGCTTAATAATGTATTCTCCTTCGATCGAGTTGAATTTGTCAATTAAATATGTTTCTAGTTTGCTGGTAACGACATATTTAGACTGTATGTGTATAATTGAATGGTTGATTGGAATTGGTTCCATCCTTAACATATGGTAGCTTCCATTCCGAAAATTTGGAACTTTTATCAGTAGTTGTAATTGATTATCGTGGTGGATTGCTACTGGTTCTAGATGTTCATACGCTTGGTCGTAACTCGTTATGTTGAGCCCTTCTTCCAAAAGTATGTGTATGATAAAGTCCAATTCCTTTGGAAAAAGTAGTGCTTTAGAAGTTATTCCGAGTTTGGCTAGCTGTACTGATTCGAAGATTGTGGTCAATTGTTCCCTCACATTATCGAGGCTGAAGATGACGTTGTGCAGGTGGAGTTTTTGCTGAAGTGCGCTTAGATCGTTAGAGTAAAATCCAGCTTGCCGGATGAAATCGTGAATTTCTTTCGCCTGACTTCTTGCCGCTTGTGTTATGTTGTTTATGCGCTGTTCAAAACTTTCGTTGATAATTACTTGTCTGTTGTTTCCTGTTATTAGCTTGTTAGTGGAATGTCGCAGTACATTTAGTTTATCCGTTATTTCTACATAATCGTTATGGTCCAGGTTCCCTGTGATTGTTTTTATAACTGATCCTAGGATGTCAATGGATCTTTTAGATTTTCTAACTATCGGTTTAAAATTTTGTAACAATGAATAGATTTGATCATACTTGTGCCTCAGGATATTTCCTATATCCGATAATTGATTGTTTGACTCTTGCGTAGTGTCTGAATGGTTTCTGATCGTTTCTAATTTTTCGTCTAACTCGGAGATAATAATTTTGTACTGTTTCGCTATTACCTCATACTTGCTTATGTTGAAACTATGGATTACAAGATGGTAATTCTCGATGATTCGGGCTGTTCCCAACTTGATGGCGAATATTCCCGGATTTTTGCCTAGATCTTGCATTTTGAGTTGCGAGTTTCTAACTTTTCCGCTTAAGGCTAATAATAGTAAGATTACTGCTGTCTTCATTTTTTTTTATTCCTAAAAAGATAAGATGAAATGGGATAATGTAAATTATTATTATCATAATTATTTTTTATCGTTTTCTTTTTCTTTTTAGTTTAGTTTTATGAATTTTTCTTCCGTTTCCGTCGATGACATTGGCTTGCCTGTTGTCAAGAACTGTAATTTCTCTGTATCTTTCTTGATGCTTTAGGTTATTCCTTTTCCTCTCGAATGCCACGTCCCCAGTTGAAAATTGTTCTGGTTCTTCTCTAGATTGGTTTAATTTTTCTAGGTCTTTTAATTTTTTTGCTTTTTGTTTCTCGCAGAACTGTTTGTAAAACTCTTCCTTTTGTCTTATTCTTTCGTCTAGGTCTGCGGGGACTGGATCTTCGTTTTTATATCCAAAAAATAATTCCTTTGGGGTTAATTTTGTTTGAGAGTGAATCGAATCGTTATAGATAGCAACAGATAAGTTGATCTTTGCTTTCTCTGACAGGTCTTTTGTCGAATCTTTGTTACTGATAATGTTGTGAAGTTCTCTAATTGTTCTATGAACAATTTCTACAGTTCCATTGGAAGAGGACTGTCCAACGCTTGTGAAGTGATATTCTATGTCGTTCTCTTCGAGAAATTCTTTCACAGGTGTGGAGGTAAAAGAAGCTTCTTGATCCATGACGAGAAGGGAAGGTTTTCCTATGTTTGCCAAAAAATGGGTCAGTGCATGGATTATGTGCACTGTGTTACGGGTTTTTATAGGAATAGCTGATGTTAATCGGGAGAACTTATCACAAAGTGTTAGGAAATAGGTGTTACTAATTATGAAGATGTCCATATGAACAATTTGCAACGGCTTTGTTGGTGTTGCTGTTAGTTCATATTTCTGTTTATATGGGCGTCTTTCATACTTAGACTTTTGGCAGAGTTTACACATGTTGATAAACTTTGTTATTTTGCTTTTCATGTCCGGGAAGAAATACTTTCTGGAAATGTGAAGTTTAGTTTCGTTAATTCCTCTATGGTTGGTATTATGTTGCCTTTCGATAATAGCGTCTTGTTCTATTTCGTCTGTAACGTCTTCTAAAAGTTTTTCTGTCCAAAAGATTTTGAATGTTTTGGCTCTAGAGAAGAAATTCTTATAGAGGGTTTGTAAATTTAGTAGCGTATGTTTGTCACAAAGTATTCCGTTATGGCATTCCGTAGATGCATATTCTTTTAGAATATTGATTAGGACACCTGGGCTGAATACTTGTTTGTTAATAGTGACTCTATGATATTTTCTAAACATAGTAGTAGCTTCAATGCTGTCTTGAGTGGAAATTTTGAGGATTATTTGATTTCTAAATTCGTTCAGTGGCTTTTCGGTACATGGGATGAAATCGCCATCGTCAGTGTCTGCAGAGTGTTGTGTCATGTCGTCAGAAGAATGTGTGTTAATCTCCATGTTGCTATTGATTATTGTTACGTCATGATTGTTTTGTATGCGGGAAAGTGCATCTGCGTTACTGTTGAGGGTTCCTTTTTTGTATTTAATTTCGAATTCGAATTCCTCCAGGGTTAATTTCCAGTTTAAAAGCCTTCTGTTTAGGTCATTTTTCTGTCTAAGCCATACGAGTGGCTTATGGTCGGTGCGTATTTCAAATTGAACGCCGTAAAGGTATGGTCTGAAATGCTTTGTGGCCCATACAATTGCCAGTAATTCTTTCTCTGTTGCAGAATAGTTGCATTCTGCACTGTTCAATGTTCGAGAAGCATATGCAATTGGGTGTTCTTTCCCATCATCGTATTTTTGGGATAAAACTGCACCTAAAGCGAAGTCGCTTGCATCTGTTTCTAAAATGAATTTGTTATTGAAATCGGGATATTTAAGAATGGGATCGGTAATTAAAAGTTGTTTACATTCTTTGAAGCAATTTAAAAATTCTTCGTCGTGTACAATTTTCGTATCCTTTTTAAGGCATTTCGTTAACGGTTTTGTGAGTTTTGCAAAGTCGCGAATAAATTTCCTATAGTAACCAAGCAATCCTAAAAATCCTTTAATCTGAGTGGTGTTTTTAGGGGTTGGCCAGTTGAGAATTTTTTCGATTTTGTTCGGGTTGGGTCTTATACCGTCTTGTGTTACTATGTGACCCAAAAATTCACATTGCTTTTGCAAGAATTCGCATTTGTCAAATTGTACCTTGAGGTTCGCTTGTGATAATTTCTGAAGAACCTTGTTTAGGTTGTCCAAATGTTGTTGCAAAGAATTTCCGAAAACAATTATGTCGTCTAGGTACACTAAACAACAGGTGCCGATCAAATTTCCTAGAATGTTGTTCATGACGCGCTGGAATGTTGCCGGTGCGTTTTTTAGGCCAAAGGGCATACGTACAAATTCGAAATGTCCTTTGTCAGTGCTGAAAGCTGTTTTTGGTCTATCTTTCGGGTGCACCTCTATTTGGTGAAAACCTGACTTAAGGTCCAATGTAGTGAAATACATACTACGGCCTAGTCTATCTAAAATTTCTTCGATAAGTGGGATGGGGAATTTGTCGTCTATCGTTTTTTCGTTTAGCTTGCGATAATCTATGACAATGCGCCATTTTTTCTTGGCGCTGGCATCTGATTTTTTGGGGACTATCCAAATTGGAGATGTCCATGGTGAAACGGAATGCTGTATGATGCCGTTTGTTAGCATCTCATTCATTTGTTTTTCCACTTCTGTTTTATGTATTTGTGGGTATCGGTACGTCTTTGTGTGTACTGGAATTTCGTCAGTGGTCTTAATGTGGTGTTGGATTTCTGTGGTACAAGACAGTTTCTCACTGTCCTTATGGAATATACTCACGTTTTTTCCAAGAACCTTAAATAATGCCTGTCTTTCTTCCTGATTAAGATGATCGTGTCGGATGAGACCTTCTAATTCTGAGATGGCTATGGATGATGATTGCTGACCTACAATAGATGTATTATTGTTAATTTCGACTATGTCTTTAATGGCAAAGGTTTTTGCTGGTTTTGTCCATGAGAATGTTACGGAGTCACCAAAATTTGAAGCAACTGCATTAATGTATCCGTTGTTTGCTTCATAAAGTCCAGCGGGAATTATTGTGTTTTCGATTTTTATGTCTCTTCTTAGGATGACATTCCCGTTTTGTTTATCTACTGGAATTTTAACCATCTTCGCTGAGTGTCGATTGACTGTAATTTCCGGTGATCCCATTGTGCGGATGTTCATACTGATTGTTTTCTGTGGAAGAACTAACTTGTTATTAGCGACGTCCACCATTGCTTGCATGTCTGAGAGGGTTTCGTATCCCAGTATTCCGTCAAAGAACTTGTGAAATTTAAAAAGATAAAAATGGATTTTTCTTTTAATCCCAAAAAGTTCTGTGGTGAACTTGCGTGTGGCAGTATGTTTGCCTTTGCTGTTAGTTACTTCAATATGGTGGCACGGCTTCTGAAGTCGTGCAGGAATCAGATTTGGGGAGATGAAATTTTTATTCGAACCACTATCTATAAGTAGTTTTGCCTGACTTCCGGTTGGTAATGTAATCGTGACAAATGGTAAACCATTTATCGCGTTTATCTCGGAGGGCATTGTTGGGTAGCAACCTGAAAATTTGTCTCCTCTTCTGATTCCTCCTCTTCCGATTCGTTTTCATCGTTCTGTGATTCAACTTGTCCTGCATCATGATTGTAAATTTTGCTTTGACGAGTCTTTAGCGATGGATCGATTTCCATCGGTACCGGCTTGTATCGGTCCGATTGCTTGTTTGGTTTGTACACTTGAGGAGTGTGTTGGTTAGTTTGTGTTGGTTTTCCAACGTTTTTGAAATTATTGTTTTGTTTATTCTGAAAGCTCTGCGTCTTATCGTATTTGGTTTGTTTTTGTGCGGTTTCCGCATTTTGGAATTTGCATAGGAATGCATATGCATTTTCCAAATCTGTTGGTTTGGAAGCTTGCGCATAGCCAAAGTATTGCTTATTTAAGCCGTTAATGAATGCTGCGAGGCATTCTTGTTCTAGGAAGTGATTGATTGCTTCCCAGTGATTTACATAAAGTTGTTGCTGTCTCGCCAGCGTTTTCATACTCTGAGTGAGTTCTTTTGTGCGTTTATAATACACGTGGATGGATTCATCCATCTTAAGGGACCATAGCTGCGTTTGGTACGTAGCCATGTCTGACCTATCACCATACATTGTTTCAAGGGTTTCCACAACATCGTTAAAGTTCGTTGGGTTACCATTCGCACAAATCGTATCGCGGGCTTTTCCCTCAATTTTATTAATAACCGTCTGTTCATAGAGCTGCATCGCTTCTTGCGTCACTCTATTACGGAACAGGTCAAGTGTATTTTTGGCCGTGGTGACCCACGCGTTCAGCTGTTTTTTATTCCCGTCGAAACTGGGAATAACCCTGATTGGGTCGGGGATGCGGAAAATATCTGTATGCGTGCTTTGTTGCCGCAATTGGACGTTCTCCTGTTGCACCTCCCTCAGCCTCTGTTCCATGCTAAGCATGCTCTCGTAGAGAGTTTGCATTGTAACGTTTTCCATGCTTTTGCTTTTCACGAACTTGCGTCCTTTTACTTTAGGAAAAGGTTTGAAACCTAGCATGCACTTGTTATTAGAACTTGTGTTACGTAATCTAGTGTACACTGTCACTTGTGAAGCTTAGCTTGGTTTAGATTTTCTTACCCTTTCGGTATGTTCTTTTTCTTACCCTACCCCGAGAGGTTGAAACCAGCCGTTGAGTCCTTGGTTCTTCCGGTAACAAGCCGCCACAAATCGCCTTCGTGATGAGGGATGGTTTTAGAATTCGCGATGAATCCCTTGCCGGACGTCTTGCGCTACGGGTCGAGCACAATCTTTGACAATTTTATGAAAGTCTTTCGCGCTACGTTTTGAGCACTGCACAATTTCACTTTGCACTTGATTGACCTGATGAACTTTGGATTAACGTGGGTAAGGCCTAGCCGACTGCGCCAATTATGGGAGTGACCTCGTGGTTCGAGTTTTAAAAAAAGAATTTATTCTTAAATCTTATCCTACCTCCATGAGCCCTGACTAAAGACTGAAGTTTGTACTAAGACTGCCTTCGAACGAGCCGCTAGCTCGTACCTCTTGTCCACGTGACGCCACGTGCGTTGGGGTCCGGTGTCATCTGGAGTCAGCAAGACCGTCGCGTCGGTGTCGGGATTGATACGCCATCGATGTCTCGCCGGTCGCTCGCGGTTGCGTCTGTCGCAATTCGGCGCGTGTCTGCTGCGTCAGCTTTAGTGTTGGGATTGATGCACCGTCGGTGTGTTGCGATCGCATGGTGGTGGCATTGGTGGCGATCAGGCACTTAACTCAATATCGTCATCATCATCAAATGTTTTACCATGCAAGGAGTTCCACAAAAATTGAAACAAATGGCAGTCTGATAGTGCAAGGCAAGGGCTATATGCTGAGAACATTAAATGTTTTCACTCAGATTCTTTCAAATTTTGGCAAGGACACGAAATGTACGCCGTCGAGCAATATCTTGCTGGAATATGAAATCTTTGCTACATCAAAATTCTGACCATTTGTTGTTGATGGTTAGATAAAGTTTGACTAGTTTTTGACGTCAGACTATGAAACAATGTTTTGGTACCTTGAAGGTACTCAAAGTAACCTCATCCTTCACTCGGACGTATTGAACGTTGGTATTCTTTGAGCGAATCATCTCCAGAACGGAATTTTTGCAATCAATTTTGTCACAAAATGTCTTACACACTAATACATGGCAAAAGTATAAACTTGAAGCTTTACTAGAAACCGCTCAAAGTAACAATCATTAAAAAAAACGCAATTACATATGAAACAACCCAATATTAAAGGTTGGTGATCGGTGACTTCGGTCTTCGGTGTCCAACAAGTCGGCCAAATCTGAAAAAGACGTAGCGTACGGACTTTCTATGAGAACGGCAAACGGGATATGAATTTTCTACAGATCTTGCTCAAAAAGAATCGTCCAAAGAAAACGTAGCTTTGATCTTCGGAACCATCATGGCCCCGGAAGTACCGCGCACCTGGTGCACGAGACGGCACGGTGCAGTAAGGTGCACCTGGGTGCCATTGTACTCTATCCCGTTATGAATGCAGCGTTTCTTGATCAATACGAAATTGAAGCAGCGGTAAGAAGCGCTCGAGTTCCGCCATTCCAGCTGCACCGAACCGTTGGCCATTGAGCAAGAAGCATTGATTTGCTCCCTCAGTCTCGAGTCGATCGAGCATCGTTTGAAGTTGCTGCTGGCTGCGTGATTGAATAGCAGCATGCAATTCCGTTGCCCCTTACGCTTTCGGGTTCAGGTTCCCCCCTTTCCCGGCAGGTTTGTTAGCAGGCGATCGCCCTTTTATATACCGGATACGGAGAAATTTCGAACATTTTCCGAACGATTACGATTCCGAGGAGGGTGGCAAACCCCGTAGAACGCTACACTAACCTAGCACACACCAGTTCTAGCCAGTTCCCAGTTCTTCGTATGTTTTTTCCAGTTCCACTGGCGAACACTGTCCAAAAACGGGCGAACTAGACAAGTTCATCTTTGAAATGCTTGGTTTCCCGAAAAGGAAAAGTCCCCAGACATGCATTTGTATGTGTGCCGCTGCGTGTGTTGAAAGTTCTTGTAATCGACTTCTTCTGGCCGAAGCGACTCGAGCCGAGTCGAAACACTCTGGGAAAGGAATTTCTATTTCGGACCCTTTTTTTTCAAATCGTCCAACCATTCAATAGGCCAAAGGTTCGCTCGATACGCTTCACGAACCTCCATGGACGGGAGCATCGCCTTCTTGGATGGAAAGAAGGTCGCAGAACAACCGGAAAGCTTTTAGCCTTTTAGTTATTTACCAAAGCTTACGCTCCGCTGGCGTTTGTGAGTTCCGGTGACGTCGCCATCGTCGTCGTCGTCGTTGTTGTTGTTGCCACTTTACGCCAGTGCTAGTGCGACGCCGACGTGCTCAAAACCGTCCAAGAAGATTGCCAATAACGGGAGCGGGAGGTAGCGCACAGAACGGGATTTGCGAAGGCGACCTCAGCCGAGGTTGCCGAAGTGAAATGAATGTCAAATCGAATTGTGCAAAAGACGACGGCCATCGACGATGGAGCGACCAACCGAGCAACGCCCGTGTTGACACAAAGATGCACCACTTTCACCGGCGCCTCGTATCATCCGCCGAGCAGCAGGGCGATGATCGTGCAGATTCCGGATGGGAACGGAATGAAGGGCATGGTGGGCACCGGAAGCCACCGGTGACATGGCAGGGGATTGATGCGAAAGGATGGAACGGGAACGAGATGCCTGGACAAGCAGGACAATAGCAGAACGGCCACCGTGCTAGACGGTCTGGCTGGACGGTGTGGTGAAAACCCCCCCCTGGCCCGAAAGGGTTCGTAAGAGCCGACCGGAAGTGGAAAACGTATTTACATTTCAATGACTCAATTCTCTCTCTCTCGGGGGAGATGAATCGATGCTATTTGCTGAGTAGCTCGAACGGGGGGTTTCAACTTCATCGACCAGATTGCATTACTCGCACTCGGTGGTGTCCGGGGCCTTCCAGGATGGCCATCGATGAATCCGACTCCCTTTTTTTTTTTTGCTGCCTTGCCTTGTGCCCCTTCTTTTCAGCTTCAACTCCCCTCGGTGCCATTAATGAGCGCCGTGTTGTCGGTCCCTCCGATCCGGGGCCGATCCGATGCCTTCGTTTCCGGCAAACTATCCATTGATTGGAAAGAACATTTCGCCATTCAGCTCGAAGCGGTGACCCCATACCATCCCCATTGCGGATTACCATGGCCAGCAAGTAGCATTAAAATGGGTTGGTTCATTACATCAGATAGACCACACTGCCCTAGGATAAGATCGGACGATGAAGACGATGGACTCGGTAGGAGATGGTCTTGGTAACAACTGAAGCGCATGTCCGTGCCGGAGGAGCAAGAGTTTTACCAAATTTACCGTCCTTTTTTCCTCCTTGTAAAGTCTGTTTTTAAAGCAGCAACCTATCTGTCTGCTAGTCTCTCTACGCTAAGAAATACTTCTGCCCAGCACGCACACCACACGATCGGTTGATGAGGTCTTGAGGCAAGAATGCAAGACTCGGTCGGAGTCGTTCAGTTCACTTCCCCCCGCCCTGCCTTATGGTTAGGCTATTGTTCCGAGCGAGCTACTAATCGCGTTAATTAATTGGCATGCTTGAAAATCATCATTCTTTAGAGATTAGAGGCAACTCATGTTACCGGCTCGGTCCGGCCCGGTCCCGTGCGCTGGATTTATGCTATCGAGTTTCCAAGACAAGCAACATGCTGGTTCGCATGATGGTACCCGGGGCCAATATCTTTCCATTATCTTGTTGGCCCATCCGAAAGAGTTGCCCTGCCTTGTGCCGCTTGTTACAACAAAAAGGGCAGGAAACAAGCACTGTAGACTCCAAGTGGTCTCATGTATTAAGCCACTCGAGTCAAGTCCGTCCTAATTAGATCCCTGTCACTGTTACGCTTTACGTTTTGTGTTCTGATTCACTTCACGTTTCTTTTTTTTTTTGTTTTCATTTCAGATCCAGGAGAGTCGAAATCCCTCGTTACCGCTTGACCTCGAGGTGCCGTACAACAACGATTACACAATAGTGCGAAGCCACGGGAAAACGCTGGGTAGCAGCGGTACGATCGGTGGTACTGGTGGTGGTGCACCCAGCAACAATGGCTTCCCCACGCGGACCACTATCAATCGAACGGTTAACCGTGGCATTATCGGTGGTACCGGTGGTGGTAGTGGTGGTTTTGGGCCACCTCCATCGATGAATCCACCGTCTGCCATCCCCACGCAGAACAATCGCAAGAAGCACTTCCTTTTCAACACCTACAATCCGCACGGTAGTGGAAGCACCATCATCACCGGTGGTGGTATGATCGCCGGTGGTGGTGTTGGTGGTGGAGCTGAGCAGTTTCCCTGGACGCGTGCGACGGTCAATTTGACGGGCTCGAGTAGCTCGAGTACCAGCCACAACAAGGACCACTACGTCGAGATCATCACGAAAAATGGTTCCACGCGCAAGAACGTACCGATTAGTGATCCGACCGATGTCATGATCAATGGCAATATCAATCTGAACGTCCGCAACGATCTGCACGATCACCATCAGCATCAACAGCAGCAGCAGCAACTGCATCAGCAGCAGCAACAGCAGCAGCAGCAGCAAAAGTCATTCGCCAACACGATGTACGATCGGAAGAGCACCTGTATGTTGTATCTGCAGGCAGATCATACCTTCTTCCAGAAGATGGGTTCGGACGAGACGAGCATTGAGGCGATCACGCGGCATGTACAGCGGGCCAACTACATCTACAGCAAAACAGGTAAGGTTTACAGAAATTTATGATGTCCGCTATTTGTGCTTCTGTACATGAATTTGTGACTAAAGTCAGTAACCATATTTTTTGTATACTGCCAGTGGTCATTTCTAGTAGTAAGAATCTGTAATTCAAATGTTAAAATTGCCGCTTAAATGAGTGATCTAGATCAGGGGCCTCAAACTCATATTAGCATGCGTGGAGCAGAGGAAAGCAACAGCCAGTCAGTGGGCCGCAGGCCACTTCATCACATAATTTGGAGGTGCATGGCTGCTTATTCCCACCAAAGCCCAGTTAGTGCCAATGAGTCAGATAGGTAAAGCCAATTTCAAAACTGGTTTCCGGTCGCCGATGTAGCTCCGTTGCTCAAGATCCCATGATGGAGGCGCCAGGTATCCGGTAAAATTGCATACTTTCAGGAGTTTGTAATAGGAATTGAAATGGTTAAATAATCATGAATGTAGCATAGAGTACACATACGATAAAGTATCAAAAACATACCCATTTTCTCAGGTTATAAATCACTAAAAATGCCTAAAGTAGGATATTTTTCATTATTAAAACCAGAAAAAAATCGTGAAAGAGCTGTCCACAACTCAAGCAAGCTGGGACTTTAATTATCATCCCAAATAATTGATCTGAATGGTATTGAAATTCACTAGATAAAATTATGCAATTACTTGTTTGAAAAAAAACTATAAGCATAATTAGAACACATCAGCCTTGTTTCCAAAAAGAGAAGTAGAAAGTGTACCAAGGAACGTTTTGGCTTGAAACTTGTAACTGAAAGGTTTTAGAGATATTTTGCCCAGTTTTGCCAGTTTTTTCAATGATTCATGTTATGGTTTCATTCTTGCGGCGCTGTTTAAAGAGTTTATGTTGTTTAAAACTAGTTTTAAAATTCCTAAAATTGTGTTCCAATAACCATTGTCACATTAGTAACTAGGGTACCAGACATCTTATTTTGATTCCTCCATTGTTACTGTGTGTCTGTTACCGACCACTCCTGGGATCTAAACCATTCATAGAGCCCTTTCTATATATTGATAAAACCCTCCGGAAAGTTTCATGCAACTGCAACCACCGGTTATTGGAAAGCATTTTTTAATCTCAATAAATACCCATTCGCAATAACAGAATGCTCCGTTGCGCTCGCCGGAGTTAAAATAGAAATTTCAATCTCCGCCTCCACCATGATGCACTTTGGGGTGTTTGTGTGGGTCTAGGCGCCACAACAGCAAAAGGATTCGATTTTCATCGAATGCAACGCATTAGCATATCCATTCGATTTAAGTAATATTTTATGCCGCACCATTCGGTCTAGTGGTACGGCCATCAGCAAACCGGATCGGGGTGCACCAACTCCTAAACCACTCGAAAAGTGCTCCGACTCCGCTCCGGCGAGCTCCGACCTCCTCGACGTCTTGCCAGGACTCTCGCCAGGACCACCAGACAATGGGCCGATAAGCTGTTGCCCTGCTCTCCCCCCCTATGCTGCATCATGAATCTCTCAACCTCCTTCTGAGTTTCTGAGCACAAATGGGAAGCGCCACGGCGGTGCCCCTCCGTTTGCCATCCATTGTGCCCAAAAACTATATTTGTTCGTCGGCAATGGAAGTATTTTTGGCTATTTTCTCGCAATATCATTTGTACCGAGCACTTGCGCTCGGTGGTGGGTGTGGATGACCCGATCAGACTCTGCGTGTGGCCATTGAACTATCCCGCTTCGTGCCACTATGGTGCTGCCCGACGATGGCAAAATATCCGTTTATAGCGTTACATGTTTTCGATTCCGCAACTCAAAGACGACGATCGCGCCGTTCGTTTGCAAAGATGTTTTCGCTCGCGTGACTGCTGCTGCTGCTAGTGGACCAGACTGAGCTATTCCTGGCCACCATCTTGCAATGTTCTCGTGCAATAGTGTTTCTATGACCGCTTCATCGCAACAAATAGGTTTTTTTTTATTCGCTTTCTCTCTCTCGGAAGCACGGAATCAACATTTTCGATTTCGATGAAATGCTTGAATGCCAAGACGAAGCTGTATGTAATGCTTGCGAGGAAACAAGCGCTAGCGCCCCTACCCTAACAGTATAAACACGAAGCCTTTTTGACGCTGCGCGAGTTCCCATTTGCCTCGTTGACAATTCGCAACTAAGGGTGGATTCCACGGGGTGGCGAGTGGGTGGTCGACAATCGTATGTTTCCCCGGGTACCCACCCACCCTTGTTGTTCTTCGCTGTTTTTCCTCGCTTCTGTGTCGCTTCAACAACAGCTGTAGGCAGCAGGAACAACACAGGACACGCAGTGGCTGTTACTAGAGCCTGTAAGCCTGTGGAGCAGCAATGGGCCGTATCCGGTTACCACTCGCCGGCTGACATCGATTGACTGACTGTAGGGCTTTCCAGTAAATGGGAATATGAGCTGATTGATAACATCAATTGATAGAATTTCCATCGTATTTTTTCCCCCCGAAACCCTCAGCCTAGGCAAATCACTGCAAAATCAATATGCAGAGTAGAAACGCTCGTCGCTCTTTCCTCGGTGTTTATCCGGCCTGAAATACAGCAAAAGCTATTGTTAGTATCAATAGATGCTGTGTATTATCAAAGTTTTCTTGTTATCCTGAATACACAATCCGGGGGCGCGTTGCGACAGCAACGGAAATCTTTTTGAGCCGAGCCGTACAACTTTGGTTACAGAAATCGATAACCAATCGTAATGCGTTTCGCGTTGGAATCGGATTGCAAACTTATGCCACGGCACGAAAGGGGCAGAGAAATTGGATATTTGACGGATTTGCATATAAATAATTCATGGTAAAATCACTCATATTTCTAGAGAAAGCTTATGAATCCGATATCAGCTCTGTATCTCTTCTAATTTGATAGCAAATTGTAGTAGATGAAAGAAGAGGAAATATTTTCATTCATTTCACATCTTTTTATTAAAAATCCAGCATAGGAAGGTACTTCATTGACCAATTCTTAGAAATGGACGATAGTGTGATCGTGCAACAGTTGATCGGATTGATGAGTGAACGTTCTTAGTGTTGGATTAGGTTATTTAGAACAATGTAAGCGAATCAGCTACTCTTACACTCTATACAACGCACTAGTATGAAGAGTATGGTTATGTATGTGCCTGCAGCATCAAATCAAAACGATCAAACAAAAGCGAGTCTTCAAAAGACGTCAAACAAAGTATTGACGAAGCACGAAGGATGCTTGCATATGTACAACAGAAACATACGATTAGAAGGATTTCTACTGATACTAGGCCTGCAATAATCCTACTTATCAACCAAGAATCCCAAGCAAGTTTAAGGTCCTTTTCCTGATAAATTTATCAGGATGCTTTTAATAGAGATGGACTTTTGCAGAATTAGCCAGGAAACCAAGGTTCTTAACAGAGGAATCGTAAATATAAAGAGAAGAAAGTCGATGCAAAAACGTGTTCTTACGGTTATTTGTACCCACAAACTGTTGAGTTAAAGAAACAAACGATTCTAAACATCCAGATTTGAAACAATCCACCAAGATTGACCAACAGATTGCCACTGGTTGTAAACTTTTTCTTTATCTCAAAGAAGACAATCAAGCATATGCATTTTGAGATACAGAGGATGTTTCCACATCTGTATGATTCTGAAATACCGACGAATAAATTGGGTTTTTAAGTTTTGTAGACTAGCTGTACAAGTGCGTATGAGAAAATTAGCAAACGCGAAATGATATCTAGCATAAATCATATGTTCATTTCAACGACAATCATTTGATACCGCAATAACGATTGATTTCCCCATCTGATCGACAACCACTGATTGCTACTACAAATGCCATGCCGAAGCTGAAGCTAAAAATGATATCCTCGCTCGCACAGCGATAGCAACTCTTATCCAAAACCGCTTATTAGCTTCCATCTCATCACGGCGCAATATTCCACTTTTCCGAAAAAAGCAATATGAGCCCATTGCTGGCCATGCAGACGACCGAACGAAACGATCCCTTAACCATACCATTAGGTCGCCGACCGTCGCTTAATTAAATGACGTCGCAAACCATTTCGGCGAATCAACCTCCCTCCCACCCTCGTTGTGCGAGTGCGAAAATCAATCAGCAAATCAATACGCTCGATCGATCGATCGAACGGCCGATGTTGGTGTTCGATTCCGTTGAAGCTGGCCAAGGATTGACTTTTTCTCGGGAATCCACCGTCGCACCACCTTCACTGCCACCCTTGCCGACACTTCCAGCCCGTTGGGATGCGACACGCCGAGGTCCTTCATCAAATTTTACCGCAACCATTTTCCGGTTGACAACCTTCCTCTTCCTCTGCCTCTGCCTCCTCCCCTTCCTTACGCAGCGAAACCGGAAAACGCCTCGATACATCTTACGCCGGGTGCTCCGCTCCGATACGGCGTGCTAACGCGGAGATAGCACCAGCGCAAGATTTAATTCAATTCAAGCATCGCCTCTCGAACGCCTCTCCGTCAATCGATTGCGTCGGGTTTCTCCCGACGCTGGGTTCCGTTTCGGTGGATCGATCGGCCAGCGGCCACAAACTCAACGCAACCGGAGGAGGGAAGGAAGAAAGTCAATTTTCCACGATGTTTTCCGGATCACTGCACGCTTACCTCACCACCAGCAGACCAGGAAGCCCACAGATCACTCTACCTCCTTCTCCTCCTCCACCGTGGCCTTGTCACTCCGTCGTGGATGTCGTGGCGATGGCGACAACTGTCACTGTGTCCGCAACGGCCTGATTTGCTAGGTACGAATTTCGTCGCTTAATCTGCCGCGCTGCCTAACGGTTAGCATAGCCCAGCAGTGCGCGCCGCTTGTTTGTCCTGGCAATATTTAGACAAGCTGGGCGCGCGACATTGCTACGCTCCGCCATCGGAGCTGCCTGGAGGAACGCCACGAGAGAAAAACGTTCTGCTACCGAAGCAGAAGCGAAAGTTTGTAATTTGGAAAGTGGAAAGCGGCTGCCTCTTTGCGAACTCAATCAAAGCGGAAAATTGTTTTTCCAGCAGCTGCGGCGCGGCTCTCGAACTGCGGGAGGCGTGCGGTGCCAGGCAAGCATTCGCAATGAAATTGTCAGGGAGCCGGGAGCCGGATTCCTTCGGTCGGAGAGGGGAAAGGGGAAGGGACGGTCTTCAGATTCCATCTCGCGCGTGTCAATGCCTGAGTTTAGCGTAGCACCATGCCATCCCATTCCATGAATGTTGAGGTGGTCGTGGTGTTTCAAAGAAGACGATCGAGCAATCGAGCAGAATCGATTGCTTATCCATTACGATCCGGCTCATTGGATGAAGTGCGCGATGGCCATGGTCCCGGGGGGGGGGGGGGGGGAATTAGCACAACACCCCTCGCAGGAACCTTCAGGCGGGGGTAATTGGAGCTGGTTATGACGTTTTAAAGATGGCGGAGTACGGACAAACTGTAGTCAGTGAACGAGCGAACAATCAAAAACATTTACCGGTTGTGCGCGTGTCCTCGTTGCTGCTGACTATTTACAACGTGTCCAATATATTTGATTTCAACTTTGTTCTTCGATTCTTCACTAATCACTCAAAAAATCTGTAAATTCTTCTATCGCGGCACGCTTGACGAGACTTGCGTTCTCAGATGAAATGCTATTCCACTAGTGCAAAGTTGTAATATCCAAAACGATAGCTTGTGGCCCAGAAACAATAAAGATACAGATAACCAAAAGAATATCCCCAGGTTTTCAAAACACGCCTATCGTGTGAGGGTTTGGGTGATTATTGGGAAGCGCTCTATCTTTGAATGATGTTTAAAACAGATGTTTTAGTGGAAGTGGCTATACCTCGCTTGGAAAGATTACACGGGGACGACAATGATGTGTTCCTGCAAGGAGCGCCCGCATTTGGTTCAAAACAGCTGCAGGAACAATTTAACCAGAGTTGTAGAGAAGAATGAATGGCCTCCCAGTTCCCCATATTTTAACGCACTGGACTTTTTCGTTTGATCATACAATTATTGAAACTAAACGAACATAAATTGTACAGTTTGATTCAGTTGAAAGCAACAATACCAAAAAAATAGGATGAAATGGCTGTGAAAGTCGTCCGTGCACGTTCATTGGACTTGAGAAGCGATTGAAGTTCGTAAAAAAGGTGAGAGTGATAAATTCTGAAACATATTTTTTCATTGATAACTATAAGATTCCTTATAAAAAAAACGCTCTGTTAAAAAAGAATGGTCCACCTTCAAAAAAAATATAGACGATTGAAGTTGTCTGAGAATATATTGGACGCGGTGTAGAATAGCGTGGTATGGCCACCAAAAAGCAGAACAAACTATCTGCGAATGTATTGCGCGAAGACCCGAAGATGCTTCCGGAAAATTCCCTACCGGACACTCCAGCGAGGCAGCTCCTATAGAATAATCCTTGGTTGACTGGTCTGGATGGGGAGAGCCATTTCATTTGTCCTTCGTTGCACGATATTGCCATTGCCACCTCCCCGGTTGGACATGTTTAGGTGCTTCCCGATAAAACCGATCGTAATGGGAAGCATATTACGGTTTGTTCCTTAGTTAGGCAAGTGTTCACCTTGCTTGCTACCTTTGCAAGCAACACCTTTTCGCTCGCCCCTCAAACTGTCTCTCTCGTTCTTTGTTTGGACAGAAAATGCCAAACCAACAGCCCCTTCAAGTAGCGCAAATAGA
>NC_064877.1:46785000-46792500 GCF_943734665.1 Anopheles aquasalis
GCAAGCCTTCGCAGACAGTCGTCGTGCCACAAAAACCCTCCCGCGTCAGTCATTAGGAGAAGGGAGAATGGCGGGCACACATTCAACAAATGTCATCACATCCATCCTCTGCCCATGGTTGCAAGGGGAGATAGAGTGAGCGAGGTGCCCTTTTGTGCCCGATTGCTCTCTTGTGCCTCTTCTCTCTCTCTCTCTCTCTCTCTATGCTCCACAACTCTTTTGCAAGAACGCATCAGGGACGGGACGGCAGCTGTCACTTGCAACCGACCAAGCAGCACACACGCGTGTTGTGGCTCAAAGGACAGAGACTATAGAGTGGTGACTGCGGGTGGTATAGCGCACCCAGCCACTCACCTACTCTCTGCCCTGCCGCCCCACCCGTTTTGTATGTTTACACCTGCTCTATTTACCTTTGACGCCATCGCCGCACCATCATTTGTGTTGCTCGCTACACCACCACCACACTAGGGCACTCCTGGTACGAGCACGTTTCTCATGGGTGATGTGACAGGAAAAATGCATTTCCTCTCGAGAGCGACCACCAATGCTGGCAGAGGCTGGCAGTGAAGAGCGAGCACGCGCCCGCTTCCGGCATTGCGTTGTGCTGAGCGAAAATGGGGAAATGCATCACGGATCACGGTAAATTTGCCACGATTGCAAATGTGTGAGCCGGTGGGGGGTAAAAGAATGACAGGCGGGAGGGTGGCGGGCAGATGATGGATCAAACGGAAATGGGAAAATCTTTGAATTCCGTTGCTTCCGTGGCACGGAACTGGCTGCCGGCAAGCATGGTAGTATGGTACGCTACAAAAGCGTACACAAGAATGGAACGTTTAGGAAAGACTCCGTTTGCCGCAAAAGATTGTGATTTGAAGCGGTCGGAAGAAGATGAAGAAGCAGCCAGCGCGTGAGCTCATTGTTATCATTTGTTGCTAGGACGTCAGCCTTTCGATGCCGTTGAATCGTCAAAACGAACGAAGAACGGGAATGGAAAAGGGTTTTGACTTTTAGTTTACATGGTCTGTCGCAAAGTAAACAAGACTTTTTCCTTTTTTCTGGCGGCGGCACATTAATGTGGTTATTTTTGTTTGAAAGGTACATCTTTTGACGACATTCAGTCCAAATTTCATGTCATTTGGTCCACTGGAAGCAAAGTTATTGAATTAAAGTGACAGTATTGGTCATCGGTACAAAAATGAAAATTCAACAAAAAAAACCAATATCGATTTTAGCCATTAAACTTGGTAAAACGTTTACCGAATTGATGCAACAATTGTGTGGTAATGACTGTCTATCCTGTGACTGAATCTATGAGTGATATGCAAAGAAAGTTTTACCTTATTAGGTGCTTCTTAGGCCCATAACTCCATTATTTGTGGCGATAAAACCATCCAATGGGTCTCAAAACATGTGTTTGTGATAAACAAACTAAAATACATTTTTGAAATTGAGAGGAAAAATGGTTGTTTGATTATTTTGGAGTAAAAACTGTATAACACCATACAATAAAATACATGAGAGTGGATAAACTTTTTTGTGTGCTTTTCGTACCACTGTTTCTGTAATATTTTTGTTTCTAGGAGGTATTTTTCGGAAAAGCAAAGTAAAGAAGAATAAAAAACAAAACTATTGATATGTGATACGCATTTTTAGACTGAGGGGTTTCATGAAAAATCAGTCAAAATGTAAATTGTTTGCAAGGGGTGGATAAACTTTCTTTGCATACTGTACGCTTTTCAAAACCGATCCTAAAATGGCAAAACAGTTACGGCCGTATATTACCATGATGGTTTGAGGCGTTTAATGCATCGTATTTGTCGAATTCGGCTAGAATATCGTGAAGAAAGGAATTGAAGCATGTGGCACGTTAATGCGCCGTCTTATCGATCATCACGCTTTTCACTGTTTTTTTTTTTGCATTTTCTTCGATAAATCATTTCCCGTAATCACCTGATCTGGTACCATGTGACTCTTACCTATTCGGCACACTTCATTTGCTAATGCAAGAAAAACGTTACGCTCACATTTTGGCCATTTAGATGGCTTGTACCGACCACCCAAACATACTGTCACTTTAAGTGCAATAACTTTGTTTCCAGTGGACCAAATGACATGAAATTTTGACTGAGGGTCGTTAAAGGATGTACCTTTAATCAAAAATAATCACATTAATGTTCCGGCACCAGACATTGTGCCATTGAAAAAGTCCTGTTTACTTTGCGACAGACCACGTAGATGCCACTACTACTCTATTTTTTGCTTCAGTTTTAGAAAGAACTGCCTCTAAAACCTTGTATTTCATTGCAGATTTCAATGGCGACGGTAAACCGGATAACATCACCTTCATGATCAAGCGGATCAAGGTGCACAACCTGAACGCGGTCAAGGACCCTTCGTACCGCTTTCCCGGCAGCTACGGAGTGGAAAAGTTTCTCGAACTATTCTCCGGTAAGTACACCTTGGCCCCACCGGCGCCTTCGTCCTTCGTTCGTCCTCGTTTTTTTTCCTTCCAACTCTGTGGCCCTCCCTGCCTCCCTCGCTCACTAACACGGGCACACATAAATTGGGCTACTTTATGTCCCGCCCAAATCCAAATCTTTGTAGAAACCCTCCCCCCATCCAAGCAATGCGATGAATGGCCACCGGAATTATTCCACCATTTTTATTACAAAAAGAACTAGACACCTTCGACGACGACGACGACGACGCGGAAAGGCACTTACAAGGGGGAGGAAGAAGAAGAAGAAGAGGTTGCCTTGCACCATAAGCCGCCCCCGTCAACCGTGATAAATCCAAATAATCCAATCCTGGCCCGTGTCCCATTTCTTGCCTCTTGTCCTGCGATTCGAAACAACAAACCCCCCGGTCCGGCCTTTCCGGTCGCAACGCCGCGTGTGTGGGGGTCATATGTGTGCGATAACGCAGCCACTTGGTGGTGGAGAGAGAGAGAGGGGCAGGAAAGTTGGAAAAACCGATGAATGCCAATGCATATTTTATTGAAGGTCGTTTGCAATGCCACCGCTACGCCACCGCTTTGGAGTGGGGCGATGGTAAATGGTTTGTGAGTGGAGAACGCACACATCACTCCACAGCATAATACGGCGTTCCCCTCATCTTCCCCGCGGCCCCCCGCCTATCCGCCTGAGTAGAGCCCAATTTGCCCAGTTCGGGAACGGACGGGGATCGACCACACGCAGCGAAGGCACTAAACGACGGGATACGACGCCGGGTGTAAGGGGACCGGGAAGTGAATTGGATGTCAATTTAGCACGATATCGCTATCGTCTCCCCATTCATCTGCTACACGTGGTGTTGGTGGTGTGGCACCGACGGAACAGAACCCCACGAAATGTATCGATGACTGAAACCGGAACGGAACATCGAGTGCTCACCGTGGCAGACCAATTTCAGTCTGCGAATAAACATGTAAATGTATGCCCAGGCTACGCTACGCCACAGTAAACACTACAGTACCGATAGAGGACGAGGGAACTACTTCGACGAGGCATAAATCCGCATTCCACTCGCGCAGTGTATCCGCTCTACCGGTGTGCAATGGAAACAGGTTGCGTATTGTTTCCGTTACTCCCAGCCACCACGAGATGCTGTTCCTTGTGCATCGAAAGTTGAAAAGGATGTCCGGGTGATACTAGAAATGATCGCGGTCGCTTATGCTGCACCATTACTACACTCCCCAGGCGCATTCATTACCTCAACACATCGAATACCAGGCCCATAGTACAACTCTTTACCATGGCAGCCAACTGGCAACAACGGGATTGAGCTTTCTGGAAGCGATGATTTACCATTTTCCATCCAATTTGCGCGCTGATTTATAATGCACGAGCATTCATTGCTTGCACTCGGTGGTTCTCGCTCCGGACGCAACGCAAAGCATCGGAAGCGCATTCTCCGTCAGCCCATTGGTCATGCAAAGTGAGTGTTTTTGTGTTCCGAATACAGGTGGTGCTGCATTTCCGTTTCAATTTCAAAGAGGACTGCCATATTTTTCATCTTTTCGGCACGGCTATAAAAAGAAATAAAAGAAAGGCGAGTGACGAGAAGGAAATATCAAGAGAATGATCCGTTTTGAAGTGAAATCCTTTACCTTTAAGGATACGTGACGGGAAACTTCTTTAGAATAAGGACTAAAATAGAGGAAATATACACTGTGCGCCATCAGGATGTATCCTATTTTAATGTTGAATAACTCTGTCATTTTTCAGTCGATTTGGACAAATAGGCCAGTTTCTAAAACTTCAGTCTATGCCATTTTAGTAATGCATCACTTCACGTTTAAAGAGGACTGAAATTGTCACACGTTACATTGAAAAAAATCGGTCAATAGTGAAAACTGCGATAGTGCAATGGATGATGAATAAATGGTGGTTTCCTCTTTCGCCGCATATCACGGAGCTGGGCTTTTTTCTGTGGGTCTGATTGAAAAATAAGGTTTTTGCAAACAAATTGAAGGCTATGAAAAAAACTTAAAGCAAATATTACAGCTGGAATTGCCAAAATAACTCCGTAAATGTTGTCAAATACAATGCAAAATGCCCGAAAAAGAGCCGCTTTTTGTATGCCGACTGAAGGCGGTCATTTGATCGAAATTATATTTCGGACAATTCGCACAATAACTGGCATAGAATAACTTAAATAAAACTGGTTTTTTTTTAAATTGGCTGAAAAATGGCACAGTTATTCAACTTTAAAATAGGATACATCCTGATGGCGCACCCTGCATTGAGCCAAAAATTTAAAAACTAAATTCCCTTACCTTCACTACGCTGCTTCTCAACAGTTGTACACACAACTCTCGTAGGTCGGTACCATGTACTTAATATTGAGATAGGCATCAGCTCCACCACACTGTTCTAGCAACTCCAACGTGGCATTGATCACCTCGCCCAACCGACGACCACCACGAAAGTCAATTGCATCGCCAATGTTCACGTAACACCGAATGTAAAGATTCAAAATCGGCAACAACTGTCGATAGTACGGTACGAGTGCCGGTCCAATCGATGGTCCTATTGGTTGGAGAACAAGGAAAGAACACAGATTTCGATTATGAGAGCAGTCAAAGCAGGAACAGTATACCGCGGCACAGATACCGCATACACAAATTTCCATTCTCTGATTCTTCTACAAAACTACTGGTTTTTGGGAACCATATGTAATATGTGCCCAAGCATAAGTTAATGGCATTGTCAATTTAAAAGGAAAAATATGGAACCATCGAAAAACCAAAGGCGAAAAACTTTATCCTCCCGGTCGTGCTGCTCGCTCCCTGCCTCCGTGCTGTTTCGTTACAAATTTGTGCAAATTCAACAAATTGACATTCCCCCCACCACCACCGCCACTCCTTCACTCCTTGTGGGTGCATCTCTGTGTCCAGAGTTGCTGGCCAGGCCAGTGGTGCGCTCTTGTGCATTGCAATGTAATTTTCCATTCGCAAAATTACATGCATTCTTCTGCACCCGAGGGAGGGAGGGTTAAGCTCCACGCAAAAAAAGGAACAAGCATTTTCCATCCCCCCCCCCCCTCCTCGTCGGCATGCTCATTCGTACGCTTTTATCCTTACGAAAATAATGAAGAAAAAGAAGCAAAACGGGGGGAAAACCCCTAAAATGTGAAGCCAGCATCCTTCTTCCCATCGTGGCCGTTCGCAAGACCACAACTGGCCAGCCAGCCAGCCAGCCAGCGAGGGCAGCGGCACCGAGCTGCTCATTGCGCTTTTGTTCTGGCAATTTTCCACCACATTTCCACCAACCACCGCGCACCATGCACAGTGTCCGGCAGCCCTTCCTTTGCCGCTGCTACATCACACATTCGACGTGGAGTAGCGCGCTTTTCGCCACGTCAACGTTTCTGCGACCCTTGCATATGGGAAACCCCGAACTCCCAAACTCCGACCACTCGCCGATGGAAAGGGGAGATGGAAATGGATGGCCTTTTTTTTTTACGCGCGCGCGTCGCGTCGCATCCGTTTAAGGTTCCTCCTTCGGGTTCCACAAGGCCCCGTCCGGAGTTTTCCTCCGTTTCCTCCGTGGCCAGCATTTTGCCCCCCCCAGGGGAAACGACGGAAGCCAGCCAGCTCTGGTTTGTCGCGCTTGGGCCACGTGGACGCCCATGAAGTCACTTATACACGAACGGTGGTAATCTGCTCGCCAGCTTCATTCAAGGTTTTTTTTTTTGTTGCTCTTTCTATTTTCTTTTTTTTGTGCTGTTTTTTGGGTAGCTCGCGACGATGTTATTCACATATTTCCCTTGTTTTTATCTATTTGACTTCTGGCGGTGGTCTCTCCAACAGCCCCCACATACCCATCCTCCAGCTTTAGAGTCACAGCCACTGGAACGACGATATTTCCCCCATTTTCTCTCTCTCTCCCTCTCACATCACATCTTTTCCAACTTTATTTTCGCTTCCGGGGCGCACGTTACCACAGCATGACCATGCGATGGGATGCGATGGGGTCGGTCGGAATTTACTCGGAACATTTGCACCCCAGACCCAGACTGGGCGACCCTCTACCACCTACCCCCCCACCACACACTGGCTGCCACCTTTGTGAAACCGTTGTAAAATAATGATGGCAACAATAAAAATCATAAAATAATACAACCGGCCACCAACCCACCTCCCGGGAGAACCGCACCCCCACCCACCCCTTCGGTAGGGTAGGATTGGCTTCCCTGGAGAAGGAGGGTGGAGAGTTCCCGTTCTTTCCCGCTGGCACCACCACCATCACCCTCGATTTGGATAAATGAAGAAAAAACGAAAACACGAGAGGAATATTGCGGTTTACAGCGAGGGGCCCCGCCGTTTTTGGTGGTAGGATACGTGTGTATTTCTGTGTATGTGTGCGTCCAGCGTTGAACCGCTTTGCGTCTTTGCGAAAAAACCCCTTTCCCCGGTGTCTGGCAGCGGTTGGCCGTAAGAAAAACAAATGCTCGGAACCATTATGTTATGCATTGTGTTGATTCAATTCCGACCGACCGACCAACCGTCCGACTGGGGACGACGACTACGATGACGATTCGCCGCGAGGCCAACGCCAGTTCCTCGAAGGTGCGGTGGTGCGGTTCCGATGCCGGGTTGGAACAATTGGCTGTTCTTTTACAACTGTGTACCAACCACTCCAAGCCCACCCCAGGCCACCAAGCCCCAAGCCTAGAACAACGCGTTTTATGGCGCGATGAAAGGGGCTGACGCTCAACGGGCAAACGGCAAAACATACTGCTCGATGTACCGGCGGCCGGGGCTTCGTCCCTGGTATAGTGACCGACGAAACCGGCGCTCTCTTTCGTTGTTACTGAACGAACCTGGCCTTTTTTTTTTCTCTCGGTGAGCGTTATGATGAAAATGGCAAAGTTTATTCTAAAAATGATGGTCGTGTTCTCCTTTTCTTTTGTAACTCTGCGTATAATCAACGTAAGCGCCATTCACTTTTTTTTTTTTTGTGCAATTTGCTCACTTCTTTTCAGGTAGAATGTCCT
>NC_064877.1:46800000-46810000 GCF_943734665.1 Anopheles aquasalis
GTAGCCGTTGGTAATGTCGTCATCCATTCCAGCGTCCCCTCCTCCGCCTCCTCTTGTGCACCTCACCGACTGACACGCGGACAGATTGCATTAACGTCTGTCAGGTGCGGTACGGTTTCGGCGTTGGCGTCGGCGTCAGCTTCGGCGAAAGAAGCGCCTTCCGAACGAGGCACTGCCGGGGGGGGGGCACCATGGGAGTTGCATTTCGCATCCTTTCGGAGTGTTCCCTGGCCCGTGCGCGCTGACTAGAAATGCAATTTTCTCCGCACCATCGCCGTACTCCAGCAGACACCAACCGCCGCCTAGAGACGGCCCGATTGCACGGTGGTGGCTACTTCATTATTCTTTTCCGCTCGTCGGTTTCCGCTTATGCCAGAGATGCTTTCGATGAAGAAGAGAGAATTCATACAACATCCCTGGACGGAATAGTGCAGCAACAGATGTGCGCTGGCGTGACAATTAAATGTCACTCCCAATTAACTATCTACTTAGTCTATCTAAATCCCACCGGAGATGGCTTTCAATCAAAATGCAGCATTCAATTTTGCGCTCATGACGAATTCAGTTGTGGCCCCGGGAGCTACGGCTGGTTCCAACATCAAAAGATGACATTACACGCACGTCACATTCTCACCTGCCGTTCGGTTCCTGTCTGCAGCAGATCCGCTACGCCATGTCGCGCCAGCTCCCGGTACGGAAAGGTGTCCTCACATAACCTGCAAAACGAGCGCATGTCACACCAGACCAGACAAGGGGGCAAAAGAAGAAGAAAAGGAAAAAAAAGATGGCGATCGAACATACCCGTCGAAAAATAGTGGCAGAAATCGCTGATAATCCAGCTGCTCCGGTGGGATGTGCCATCGGACGTGATGCTTCCGGCTCCGTTCGCCCCATTCGCGCCCGATCGGGATGTCACCGCGCAGCAGAAAACGGCGGAAGCGCGAACCTTCCGGTCCGCGAATGCAAAATATCGGAATGCGCCGGGGCCGGTGCACCGCCTGCACCGTGAACGCCGGCACGTGTCGAAGCATTCCACCGCAACACGTAGTCCTCCTCCTGGCTTCGCCGTGGCAACAGCAATCCATCCAGGCCATGCCCCCTGCGTTCTCGATCGGATTGTTCACTGGAATTTTCACTTCAACAACTGATGGCCCGAAAAAAACGGGGATTTTAGTTCGTTCGTTTCCTTTTTTTTTGTTGTTTCTCGTTTTGCACCAAAAACACACCGCGTCACGAATGATTTGGATCGGAAATTGAAAACGAACGACGAGACTTTTGCGGGGGGCGGCAGCCTACTTTGGGGTGTTCCGTACCAAGGACCATTTCTGGGGCGTTGTTAAGTTGCTTTCCTAAAACTAACGTTACTTTGATCGTTTCTCATTCGCAGAGGAGGACTACGATGCGTTCTGTCTGGCGTACATGTTTACGTACCGGGACTTCGAGATGGGCACCCTCGGGTTGGCGTGGACCGGCGATCTCAAGAACGCTGGTGGCGTTTGTGAGAAAAATGGGGTAAGTAATGGAGCATGGCCAGCACACGCCCGTCTCACCGAATCCGAAAATCATAATTCTGAAGCACACTCCTGTTGCCTCTCCTCACTATCGCGTTTGCAACGCGTGGTATCACATCTTTTTTATTACAAGATTCGCCACACACCGGATCACGTAATTGGATCTCGGCTAATCTATAACGAATCTACAAATGACTCGGTCAATCCTGGTGGAGGATCTGGCGCCTGAAAGGAAGCTGGTGCACTCCGGTCTGACTGACGGCACGGCAGCACCGATGCTACATCAAATTTAATGACCACTCATCGCGCGCATCTTCCTCATCGCGGGCGTATCCGTTGGGAATACTCGCTCGCTCGCACGCTCGCTCGTTTGCCCGCTATCACTCGAGTGCGAGTGCGAGTGGCGCTATCAAAAGTTCTGTTTTATGATTATTGGCTCAGACACGGATGGTAGAAGCTTTCCATTAAATTTCAATACCCGCCCACCGGGCAGTCCCGACCCTCTGGCATGCCGTGGAAGAATTGGTAGAAGTAGAACACTTTCCGCCTCTCTCTCTCTCTCTCTCTCTCTCTCTCTCTCTCACTCTCTCTCTCTCTCTCTCTCTCTCTCTCGTGGTTGGTGGTTTTATTGGTGCAAACCATTCAACCCACCCACACTCAGCCAGGAGGCCAGAAAGGATCCGACAACTTCCCTTACCCCACCCCGTGGCCCAAGAACCCAAATACGGAGCATATGGAATCGTTGGAGTGATGAGGATGAACCATACAACTTTATTGCCAATACCCGCCGAGAACTCGGGCCCCATGGTGTGCGCTGCCCGTGGTGGTGGTGGTGGTGGTGGTGATGGTTATACTACCACCGGCACCGCACCACGTTCTTCCGCTGCTTGGGTACGGGGTTTGATCGATGGTCCCGTAGTAGGCGAGTAAATTGCAAACGCTCTTCCACTAGCAGGCGCTCCCGAGGAACACTAGATAAATAAGGATTAGCGGCGAGCGGGAAGCATAAGATTGAATCTTTAATCGTAAAATATTTGATCGGCCACGAAGCGAGGAAACGCAAATACGGCGGTGGAAGTGCCGATCAGCACAAAATCAGAAGCGGATTCACGGGAAAATCCTCGCGAATCGTGCACTGTGCTCTTTTAATTAACACGCCAGTGAGCAAAGACACCATGAGTGCACTTGAGTGTGCATCTTTGCCGGATAGTTCACTCAGAAACTGAATGCACCGAGTGGAATCTGTCTAAAAACCGCACTGGATGGTACTACTCGCCGCGCGGTGGAATTTGATCTCATTCAGAACCGCCATCGGTGCTTCTTCTTCTTCTTCTTCACCTTCGTTGAGGATTTACTCCAGTAAGGCTCTTGAATCCAGCTTCCTGGGCCTTCGCAAGCTATCCTGGAGATATAGACCTCTGCTATTTTTAGAGGACCGGCTACTGTGGCCACATGTCCCAATTTTCTTTGTTACTCTCTGCTGTATTTGGGTGTTCTGTTGTTGTTTTCTTCGTTGAGGAACGGGTTTTTCGGTTGTTTATCTTTGACTTCTTCCTTTTCTTTTGTTGTCTTTCATGCTGTCATTTCTGTCATCTTCTGATCTGTTTATGTTGTCCGTCCCAAGACTTGAGCGACCTACCGGTTGATTGTTGCGCTTACCGGACTTTTCTTTCCGGAAGTCGGCGATAGAGCCCGAACCTTATACCGGGCCGTCTCGGTGGTTGAATGTTGTTTGGTAAGTCGCTCAAATCAGTTAGGACATAATTTCGGTTATAGGCTGATTTTGTTTTCGGTCACGAACTTGGCTACAGATTTAAGGTACGCTATCTTCTTTTCTTTCCAGCTTCTTTCAAATTTTTCCTCGGTGATATTGTGTTTGCGTCTCTCCACTCCGTATCTCACACAGTGGAAAGTCTTGTGTCTACCTGTCTCGGGCGCATCGCAGGTCTCACAGTTTTCGCTGTTAACTATCTTCATTTTTGCCAGCCAGTATTTGCTGTAATCATGTCCGGAGATTAACCTGTTGATGATCCTGATATCTTTAGCTTTAAGGGTGGTCTTTTGGTGCCAAATTTTTGGTGTGATCTCTTCTTGTACTTTGAAGAGTGTTCTTCCCTTCTCTATGCTGTAGTCGGCGTACCACAGATTCGCCTCTTCCGTCATAAGGTTTTTTAACTCCATAATGATGTCCTTAAAGCTATCCTTGTTATTGATGATTCTGTTGCACCTTGTTCCTTCTTTAGCTAGTGTATCCGCTTCTTCGTTTCCAGGAATACCCACATGACTGGGTATCCAATGTATAGCAGCTCCGGTGTCCTTGCAGTTGTTGAGTATTCTGTTGGTTGTTTCATCGATATATTCGCTTTCTAGCGCCTTTTTCAGAATTTCACATGCCGCTTTGCTATCGGTGAATATGATTGGTAGCCGAATGTTTTTTGTAACCGCTAGTTGGAGCGCCTGGTCGATTGCTGTGAGCTCAGCTGTGCTGATTGCTACGCATCTGGTTAGTTTGTATGCCCGTTTACTTGCCACCCCTGCTTGCTGTATGACAAAGCCTATACCGCATGCAGTGTCAGTCACGCTGCCATCCGTATAGATCTGTGGTTGGTCTTTAGCTGCCTTTCTTATATGATCACAGACTGTCTGCTTCGCCACTAGTGGGATCGTATCCTTTTTTCTACCCACTAGCCCAGGTATTTCTGTGAGAATCTCGATGTCGCTTCGTATGTGTTCATTTATGCTCATTATGGGGATCCTTCTCATGATGGCTCCCATCTCTATTGCCGTCTGTTCCTGTGCCGAGAGTCTTCTGTTTGTATTTGTTATTGTTATCCCATTTAGCTGAATCCTGTTGTTGACGGAATAAGCAATGGTTTTAACTGTCTCTTTCGCAATCAGGTACTTCCTTCTTATTCGTGATGGGACCTCGGCCGCCAACGCCATGAGGGTGTTGATTGGCGTGGTCCTAGTACATCCCGTTATTTTTCGGAGCGATTGATGTATGATGGTGTCTATTTTATTTAGGATGTTTTTATTTCCGTTCGCTTTTAAAGTTGCTCCGAATTCCATAGGACCTCTAATGATTGCCTTATGAACCTGCATAGCCTTTGAGGGGCACACGTGATTATTTCTATTGCAGATCATTTTAATGATGTTCAGGTTTTTTTGTGCTTTTTGTATTCCGCCCAGAGTGGGCTTATGAAATTTTAGACCTTGATCAATTGTAGTTCCTAGGAACTTATATTCCTTTACCCTCTCGATCAGACGATCGTTTGCTCTTATGGTGAGGTTTACGTCCTTTGGGAAAGTCATTATCTTAGTTTTTTCGGTGTTTATCTCGAGATCTAGGGCCTTGGCTGTATTCGCGAATATGTCCAGTTTGTGTTGGAGCTCATTCTGGATTTCCCGCGATGACCCCGTAACGATTATCACGAAGTCGTCCGCATACTGGATCAAACTGAGTTTACCTCCGGAGTTGATTTTGTGAAATTCTGCAGTGTACAAGTTGAATAATGTTGGAGATAAAACGTCTCCTTGCGGGAGCCCTTGTGATACTACTCTGGTAACTCTTTCTTTTCCGGCTAGAATTTCCAACTTTTTATTCGACAGAAAGTCTCCAATCCACCTGACTACGTTATCCGGCACCATACCAGCCTGTAGTATTCTAACTAACTTGTTGGTGTTTACACTGTTATATGCACTTTTGATGTCGACAAATATGGTTGCTGTAACGTTTCTTTCTCTGTTGTTCTTGAATATTTCATTTACCAGGAGGTTGGTTGCCGAGTGTATAGATCTCTTCTTTCTGAAACCAAAAGATGTCGATGGTACAAGGTGGTGTTTATTAGAGACACTGATTAGTGTTTGAAGCACGGCTGAGTTGGCTATTTTTGTGATGGTGGGCAGCAACGCTATCGGTCTGTAATTATCCGTTACCATCGGGTCTTTTCCTGGTTTACCTATGGCTACTATTTTTATCGTTTTTAGCCCTTTACCAATCTTCCCTATTCTCCATCTTTCGTTAATGTCACTGATCACGCATTTGGCAATATTATCTTTTAGCATTCTAAGCATGTTGTAAGTTACCCCATCTGTTCCCGGAGCAGTGTTCTTTTTTCTTGCTATTATGTTCTTCCATTTTTCCAGGTTAATGAGCTCTTCGGAGTTGTCGGATGATCTTATTGTTGTTATATGATCCGTTTTTCTCCCAGGGAAGTTGTCCTTCATGAACCTTTTGGCGCTTTCTACGTTGTTATGTATTATATTGATGTTAACGTTGTTCTGTTTTGTGCCCTTGCATTTGGCTATCAGCCGCCATAATTCACTGCATGATTTTTGTTCGTCTGCCTTGGACAGCCACTTCTCCCAGTTCTTGTTTCTATTCTGTTTCTTTAGAAATCTGAAGAGCGCAAGCTTCTTCTTAAACTCCATTTGGCTTTCCAGGGTTTTGTTCTTGTACCAGGCCTTTTGTGCAGAGTTCTTTTCCTCCCATGCCCGCTCTACCTCAGACTCCCACCAGGTTTTGGGGGTAAATTTTGTGATCTTGGTATTTGCCTCCTTGATTTGGTTGAGCCTTTTGGTGAATGTTTTAAGGTTGAAAGCATCAGGTTCTGGTAGGGCCTCTATATCACGCGCCATGTTCCTTGCATTTAGTATCACAGTTTTGTTTTCTTTGTTTGGCTTGTCTATCACGGTAATTATGATACGATGCCCACTACCTCCTATGTGATCATCTTTCACGACTCTTCGGGTGTTTAGATACATTGTCACTGGTATTATTGTGAGGTCTATTGCTGTGTCTCTTTTTGACCTGTCCGGGTTTATGAAAGTTTTTTCCTTGTTGTTTAGCAGCATGAGGTTCGATTCGTTAATTTCTTCTAGTAGCGCCTCCCCTCTGGAGTCTGATATGTCATCCCCCCAGATGGTGTGGTGCGCATTGAAGTCCCCTGCAATAATTTTGATTTTGTGCTCATTTTCTGCTGATTGTTTTATTATGGAACATATTGCGTTCTTGAAGTGAGCTAACGGCGCTCTCGGGCTCGCGTAGACTGTCACTATGTACATGTCTAGCTCTCCAATAGTCGCAGCTATGGCTTGAATGCTTTCATTTGTTCTGATCCTGTTGATGTTATCGATCTTGTAGCATTTTTTTATAGCAATCGCGCTCCCTCCATAACCGTCTGCTCTGTTGTTCGCAATCACGCGGTAGTTTTTCATCTGTAGGGTGTCCTCTTGTTTCATACAAGTTTCTTGCAGACATATGATGTCTACCTTTTCCATAATAGCCACTCTGGTGACTTCATCTTTATTAGTCCTCCATCCTTGTATGTTAGTTTGCATTACTTTGATCGTCATTGTTGTTATTATTATTTGGATTCATTTCTTCACCCTTGTGTAGTTTGGGCTTTTATTTTTTGTTTTCTGATTGCTTGATTGGGGTTGTCTCCTCGACCAATCTGTAAAGTTCTTTGCTTTCTATTCTAGCTTGATTTATTCTTTGATTGTGACCTTTGGCCTCATGTGTGTATTTAGCTTCATTGACATGGTACTCCTGATCAGGTGTACCTTCATTCTCATTGTCCATATTTTCTATTTCTTTGTTCTTTTTCGTTTCTTTTTCTGTATTGTACGTTTTTTCTTCGTACAGATTGTTGGATTTCTTGATTTTGGTGTTTTCTGTTTCCATATTACTTTCCTTTTCCAGTTGCGTGATACCATCACGTGGGTCTTGTTCTTTCGTAATTTTTGTGTTTGTGCTTGTTGTTGGTTCTTTTTCTGTCACCTTGGACGATACCGTGCATTCTACTGGTGTGCTCTCTTTCTGTGCGACTTTGAGCGTATTAGCATAGCTCATGTTTGTTGTGTATACTCTTGGGGCTGTGGGACATGCTTCCCTTCTCATACGTCGGGCATCGCTGTATGGGATTCTTTTCTCCGCTTTGATTCGCTGGATTTCGCATTCATCCAGGTAAACTGGACAATTCTTATCCAGGGTGTGGTGTTTACCACTACAAACCACACATTTCATCTCTGTACATGTCCCTTCGTGCATTTGTTGGCTGCATTTGCCGCATGTTTGCTGTCCACGGCACCTTTTCTTCGTGTGACCCAGGCGCATGCACCTTGTGCATCGCATCGGCCTTGGGATGTACAGCTCTACTTTTACTGGGTACAGTCCAAAATCGATCTTCGTTGGGATTCGCATCGATTTGAACGTTAGTATGGCCTGTTTTGTGTTTACTAATTTGCCATCCTTGTCCTTTCTTTTGATTATTTGGACCTCTGTGACGTTTTGTTCATGTAGCTCCTTTCGGATTTCTTCCTCTTCCATAAATAGTATGTCGTCACACCTTATAACCCCTTTTGATAGGTTTAGAAAGGGGTGTTCACTTACTTTGATCGGGATTGATTCCTTCCCCCATACGCATTTTTTAATCAGTTCCAGCTTCTTCTCATGCTTGTCGTTCTTCACTCTCACTAAGAGTTTACCGTCACGGAGCCTTTTGGCTTCCACCGGTTTTCCGCCAATAGCTGTTTCGATCATCTTTGCCAAGAGGAAAGGGCTCACGTTTGAGAGGTTTTTTCCATCTTCAGCAGCTTCCATCAGCATTATCATTTCTCCGTCAACCGGGTATACGCCGTCTAGGGGGATTTGCTGTACGGTTTTTTTCCTTTTTTTCCCATGGGGAGCGTCTGCGAGTATAGCATATTCGTTTCTCAGGGGGACACCCCCCCCCCCCCCCCCCCGGGGTCTAAAACCCCCATCGCCTTCTTCCTAAGACCTCTTTTTCACAATCTTTTTGTTATTCGGATGTCTTCAAACCTACTTTACCAAAAAAACGGTGTCCGTCGCCTTTACTATCTTGATTTATTCGGATTTTTCTGTTTTACTTGAGACTTTATCAACCGCGTGCTTTGAGTGCCCGCCATCGGTGCATCACTAATCAACTTCCATCGAAAGCGACAGCGCCACTTGGAACACCGTGGTACCGATTGCGAATAAAGTATGAAGTGTGTTCGTTCTCCCTTCATCGGGGTTGGGATTTTTTGAAATTTTGAAAAGGCGTTTCGGAGCACTCGTCGAGGAACAAAGCATGTTCGTTAGAGCAACAGCATTCCAGCACCAAACCGGGTGCGAATTCGAATGTGTTCGGGTACTGGTAAAGAATAGAAACAGGCACCGGATCACGGCGATCCGCAGGAAGCGGTTCCCTTGGTGGAGTAGCCGGCCGTTACTGAATGCAAACCCTGTTCTTGTTAGCGATGGCACCACTCAATCCGTCCGGAATGGCGTACACACTCTATCTGCAGCAACAACAGAGTCACTCACAAAAAAACCCAGACCACAACTGGTGTAACAACATTCCGATGCAAATGTTGCAGTTCCAGGCTGCACCCAAGGAGACCCTTCAGGCTCCGGCAGAAACCATCCTTCGTGGCCATTCTTTTCCAAGGGTTTCGTTTTGACTTTTCGATTCATTTTGATCTTTTGGGGGGGATTTTTTTCGATAACTTTTCATTCAGCCTGTCTCTCCCTTGCTGGCGAGTGATGCAAACGATGGTGCGATGGTGCGGCCGGTTGCGATTGGATGTTCGCGTGAGCTGGAACCGTTCTTCAACAGCCATGATGACTCTGTCGTCGTCGTTGTCGTCGTCCTGGCCGTTAGGTCCACTCGGAAATGGCACAAACGCGACTACAAAGCACCACTCTGTGATGCCAACTGTTGAGCCAACTGTTGTCGTTCGGGAATGGGGTTCGTTGGCCAACAACTAGCTCAACTCATTAGCCAACTGCTTCAACGTGGCAAACACCAAAGCCAGTGCCTGCTGCCCAGCCAGACGACCAGCACACGCCTAGTCGAGAATCAACATTGAAACTCTTCGTGTGCCTCTGTGGCCAGAAGAGGCTGTGCCCGGTACTGGCATGATCCTCACCGTAGAGCAGAAGACGGTCGCACCATTCCGGTGTGACGTGGTCCCGGTGACGTTGTCAGCTTCCATTGAAAGTGAAAGTTGCCCGACAGAGTTATGGGTCGCCATTTCTTTGTGTGTAGCGCGCGCGTGCCCTGGTGGCGCACGCCGGCCACCGAACAGATGACGGGTCGTAAAAACTCTTGACTGGCCGCGTTGTCCCAGTGGCCTCCAGGACGGGAGGGTGGCGCATCGGGCGCTGGGCCTCATTTCCGGAGTGTCCCCGGTGGATGAGACATTCTAACTTTTCCCTTTCATCCCTTCCTCCATCCTTCTTCGCGTTGTATTTGTTGTTGTTAGTCCAACGGAAATACACCAAGGTTTACGTTGGATTCCCCGACTCGAACACAAAATCCTTACGCATCTCGCTTTGCCTTTATTTGTCATTCCCCCCTCTCCGGCATTCCAGCCAGCAAGGATCTAACCCCTGCTGCGCCTGAAAGGTATGCAATGTTTTTACACCACGATGGCAAACGTCACGCGTGAGAGAGAGAGAGCGAACCGAAAACTGAAACGTG
>NC_064877.1:46815000-46825000 GCF_943734665.1 Anopheles aquasalis
TGGCAGTTTGCTAAATCGGGCCAAAATTTAACTGGACCTTTATGTGACTTAATAAAAGGTAGAATGATCGTTTGCAAACATTCTTCTTTCATGGACATGGACAAACGGCCGTTCATGGACCCTTCCGCCATAAAACCACCCGTCGTTTTCAAACGACAATTGCAGATCGCTTGTCAAATGAGTAATTTACGGGAAATTTCAACTGCCTAAATGAACTTAAACCTTACATCGTACTTCCTCTACGATTGCTAAAGTCAAATTTGTCTGCTGATTTTTGTCAAATTGCAGTTTTACGTAGGTTTTTACTCCAGTTAAATTGAGTTTTCATAGAGATTGTGCAGACTTTTTTTCACCCTTCGTGTTCCATTGGCGATAACTTTTGAAGGTATGGTTCGATTTTGACGAATTTTTTATCACTAAAAGAAAAGACTTAGACCTTTATAAAAACACCAACAGAGTAGCAAAGTGACCACTAGGAGCGCTACAGTGAGTAGAAGAATGCTGCCAAATATTAAGTGTTCCAAGCTTTATTAAACCTTACTGATAGTGAAGTGAAAGCAGCGATAGTGATAAGAACTATCATAGTTAATCGTAATGTGTTTTCTAGCCCGTTTTCTAACCATAATAGCGTGACTACTCCATCGACAACAAATCATGTCTCAGAAAATTTACAGAGATGATATGAATACTGGTGCTATAAATGTTTTATGTAGTCGTAATTTCATCCTTCTTGACAGATATCATGAGTACATTAGTTTGCTCAGGATAAAGAAATCTCTTTCTTGTCATTGTCGGTGCCAACTCTTGCACTTAATCATTGAAGTTCTCGTCGAATTTGAATTGTATGTTACCTACATAGAAATCCTACATAGAAATGATCGAGGACTACAAAAAACAAATGCTTTAGTGTAACTTATCTGTACATCGATGACAGCAGCATTACAATCCGAGAATAGACAGGAAGGCCGGATGAATTAATAACTTCCACTCTCCTAACTGTCGAGTACAAGCAAGGCTGAAACATGATCCTGCCGAGTGCCAATCTCCATCTGACATATTCACTCTACTGCACTGGTCCCTCTCCGGCTGGTCACCGTCACCGGATAACACGGCTGGTTGAACTGGCAGGTTTGAGCAGTGATAACAAATGCTTTCAGTGGAATCCCTCGTTTTTTCGGTTTTTGCTTTTTTTTTGCTTCGCGTGGCATTTAGAATCTACCCAAAAAGGGCGAAGCCCCATTCGCACTCAACCGCGACCTCACCACTCAAAAAAAAATGGCTCCAGTTGCTGAAATGCTGGCGCACACTTTTGAAGATGTAAAACTAAAAAGCAAGCACCAGCTGGACACCGCCCGCCGTTGTGAACGCTTCCCATGTATGAAATTGGACAGCATAAAGTCCGCACTCCACCTCCCTCAGTGGCTCAGTGTCCTGCAGGCCACCCTTCCCCCCACAATAGCCGCAACGTGTGTATGTGTGCCTTCCTCACTCGTCGTCGTCATCGTCGTCGGTAAAAGGGCCGCTCAACCCGGCTTGATTCGTGGGAAGTCAAACGTGAATACGGTTCCCGGTGGGGAATCTAACATGGGTCGTAAAAACTCCAGTTCCCTCCTTCGTTCTCCTCTCAGCCTCCTCATCCACGTCATCGTCGTCTGCCCATCATGTGATGGCTTCCATTTCCTGTTGTTGGCAATTTTGCAGCAAAAGCCTTCGCTCCTCCTGTCGCCACAGCGTTGTCCACCGATTTTTCGTGTCCGACAATAGTGTGCTTTCCCTCCCGTGTCGCTGTCTGTGCGCGTTGTGTATCCCCAAGCGATTTCCAGCATTTTCACCTGCTCCAGTGCTACTCGGTGCCTTCGTTTGGCACGGTTTCGGGTTCTCTGGAGAAGGAGGTGAAACATACGGGTGTGGCCGACGTCTTCACCAACCATTCCGTACAGTACCGACGACAACGGCAACGACAAGAAAGACGAGAACGTTTGGAAGTTTGTATTTATTTATTAAAATGCACATTGTACCGTCGTGGAATATCAAGTGCAACAGTCGTACCACGATGCGATCCACGGCTGAGGAATGAAGGGGAAAAAGGGGAAGCAGGCCGGACCCCGAAAGAACCCGCTTATCAACAACTTCAAACGAATATTAAATTGCAATAAACCGACACCTTAGTCATCACCCTGCAAAGTCGTTTGAAAGCTAAAACCTCTCTTGGCAAACAGACACCCGACAGGTTTCGCATTCATCATGGAATGTAATTTTCACTACAAAGTGGCAAGATGTCACCACGATTTGGGTGCACCGTGACCATTTATCATAGCACTGATAGCTCCATCACAACAACCACAATAAATGATCAGTGCGAAATGATGGAATGTAATTTGCACTCATTCACATGACGCTTAAGTTGATTACAGACGACCATCATGTCACCATCATCGAGCTCAAGTTGTCATGTACCGTAAACGCCTACTATAATAATTGTGAATAACTAATGCTTTCAAATCACTCATCCGATGTGACAGCTCAAGAACGCAGCAACGGAAGTGTTTCTTAAAGCGCAATCTTCACTTTTCCTCTTAATCGTCTAATCACTTGGATAGCCGGTATACAGCTTACTGCTCTCCTTGGTCCCGCAAATCTTATCCTTCCGTCTAGCGATCTGCACAATCTCCCCGATCCCTTGGGTGGTGTACCTGTGCTTCGGTCTTCCATGGGCCTGCCTTTTGTTTTCCCCACGGTAACGATCTAGTAACACGCAACTTTTACTCACAGCGAGGGGCCTGTCAGTCGCTTATTGTCAACGTAGTATGCCATTGCAAAGATGGCGGCATCTCTGGTGGCCGCGTGTGCAACCAATTCAGCTTCACTTCAGCCACAGTTGTGGAATGTAAGATTGCAAATTTCATTAACATTAACCACCAGCGGTGAAAAATCGTACTTCACTCATTTAAACCAGAAAGCAAGCATACACATTTGATGGCAAGACCTGTACAGTGACACAGCAAAGCACGTGGACATATAATATTAATGACGGAAGTATGTTTGGTTTGGGTGTGTGAGCGTGTACTAATTGTATTAAATATGAGATTATTTACAAAATTTAATTCCGAAATGTAATCACATTTGCACTCGCGCGTCCCTCTCGGTATCGTTCACTTGCGAGGGCTATGACCCCAGCGACCCTTGGTTAATGGATTCCAGGTACTCGGGATACCCGTAGCCGGCTGGAAGCATAGGTGTAATCGCATTCAAACTCCAAACTCCCGACAGATGCTGTTGCTGCTGCTGCTGCTACTGCTATCCTGTCAAAACGCAGGCCAGCACGTGAGCAAAATGCTGCCAGTAGCCTCTCCAGCTTTCAAGCACCCAAACCAAACGGGGGAAAACCGTCACCAACACACGCATACACCGTGGAATGCAGGCAGGCAAAAAAATGGTAAAAGAAAATGGTTGGACACGCGTACGATGGTGACGCGTTCTTTCTCCGTGCTGAGAAGTCTCGTTGGCCGGATCTGACAAGTTTTTGACATGGGCCCTCTCGCTTCCCCTCCCTCCCACGACGTGTGTAGCGACGGATTGGTGGCCTCTTCCGACGATGTAACTCCAAACACTCACACTCCTCGCGGGCAGCAGCGGAACTGTTTCTGATGGATGAAGGGCATCCTTCAGTCAGTGCGAGGGAAAGGTCATGATTGGAAATGGCGTGAGCCGAAGGAACGCAGTGCACGAGCGACACAGAACCGAGGGCGAGGACGAGGGCGAGGACGAATGTGGTCGCCCCTCTGGGAGCCACCAGCCACTGCCACCACCGAGAGGACAACGATCGTGGCAGAAAGTCACATAAATTGAAATGAAAACTTTCTCGCTTTTTCTCCATTACGAAACTCATCCCTCGGGAGGCCACCGGTCCGTTGATTAATGGTGGCAGTGGTCCACCGTATGCCTTCGCGCCCCTGTGCTGTGCTGTGCTGTACTGTGCGATTCGTTGCGAATCGAAAGAGGGAACGCACCCGTGCCTTCATTCCCACGAGTGGCGAGTGGCCGCGCTGCGTCCAACTTTAAAGCAAATTGCTTCACCCCGTGGTGGGTGGAAGGCGGTTGTTGGGTTCTCTGGAGTATGAGAACCTTCTTCAAGGACTGCTTTAAAGTCTGGCCGCTACATTGTAGCAACCGGAGTACTAGCAGCACCAGCAGCAGCAGCAGCGTTCAGTCACGCGCCACGTAGCAGTATCGACGTTCCGTCTACCGGAAGTGCGTGCATAGCTTCTTTGTTGTACGCCATACCAAACCAATCCTCCCTCCCGCCCAGTGGCCATTTAATTAAAGGCTCGTTCTACCGCAGCATTGGTGCAGAAACGGATCGCTGTGGTACACTAAGGGTACAACCAGTACAAGGAGCCCCTGTAGAACGACGCATGCCAGGCAGTCGACTATCTTTTCACCAACAACACTACAATCGATGGCGAGGAAGTAATCATACAATATTGATGCCCTCGGGCATCATCGCCAGAACGAGGCAAAGACTGCTTATGCATTCTAATGCTATCCTTCCAACGGTGTTGGTATCCATTTGTTGTTGTTTCTCTTTTCTTTTCTTTTTCCTGTTAGTCTCCTTTCTCCAGTCCAGGTTGGACGACTTTTGCCCCATCTGGACCTCACCATCGGACCTGTACCAGTTTTTCTAGAACTAGAACCGGATGTGAGGCTTCATTTGTTATGCATGTGCGCCTTCGCCGGGAAGTTGGGGGCTGGGTGTGGGGTACTGCCCACTCTATCCTATGTCATGGCAGTGGCCAGGTCCACCTTCAGAACAGCATCAGGTATCAGGGGTTTGTGCTTGCCACAGATAAAAACAGGAAGACAAAGCACAATCATCCCCACACATGAACGACTCAACACCTGCTCGACGCTCTACGCTACCCACACACCACTCACATCCTCTCACAAACCCTTCCAGGGGTGACTTTGTTTTAAAAACTTCTTCATGCAAACCGCACCGACACTGCAACAGTGCAAAGTGGTACGCCTCTCTCTCTCTACTGGGACGTTTCTTTGCTCGCAGGATACGCTTTGTTGCGAGTACACGGACGAAGGGGTGCCAGCAAGGCATGCTTCCTGTTGCTTCATTCGCACGCCATCGCCAAGCAACACCGCGTACACTTCAGGCCTACTACGGACTGTACTGCAACGCGCTATTGTTTGAAGGCAATCGCATTGTCTTCATTCGTTCCCAAGCACACGCATTCATCTGTCAGTACCGCACCCCTTCCATGGTAATCAGAGGATCTAAGCCCCAACTTGAGCGCCACAAACCGCACGACGATGGGGCGGCGTTTATTTACTTTCTTTTTCTTCATTCTATCTCGCTCGCCGTGGCTTGGGTGAGCTTAGCTCCGTCCCCCGGCCACCAACGGTTCACCAAGTGTCGACAAATCCTTAAAGGACATTAACAAGCGCCACTTTCACGTGGCGCGTGCACCCTCCCATGAGGCAGTTACAAAGGGATGGCTGGTGGCTGGTGGAAAACAGGAAAACAATTAACAACGGTGTGAAGTGTGTTGTGGCACACAACTGTTTGACAAGGGACCAGCGTCGATGCAGGGCCGCCAACGACGCTCCATTATCGTACACGCAATCGGGCTGTGATTGCGTGGCGCGTGTCCTGGCGGCATCTCGAGTGGATCATCCCGGGAGCCCCTAACGCCCGCAAGGGAATTGACCGTCGTTTTGTGCTTTCTTTTTCCCGTTCCGTTCCGTTCTTCGACGGCACTTCAACAAAGAGAATCTCTGCGGTAAACGTATCCCCTGCAGTCCCGTGCCTTAAAGATGCTCTACGCTCTCCGAGATCTTTTTTTGGGATCATGAAAGTTACGGTACGAACTACGAAAAGCAGCCAAGAGTGCGATATGTCAGCATAACAGCCACGAAACAACGGATCTCGCCCATTATTCTGCGATAAACAGTGTTCACCGTTCGAGAACCTCTCTCTATCTGGCTGGGACCGGGGTCCGGGGTCAGATGCGCGACACCATTCATCATGCTGTGCAGCATATTCCTCTTCGCTTGACTTCGTTTCTTCTGTTCATAACGAGCTCCCCCTTCGAAAAAAAAGAACACAAACGAACCGAATGACACTGGTCCATCATCTTTTGGCCCGTGGCACCGCATGTGAGGAAGGTCATTAAAAGGCCAACGAAAGAGGTCCGGGTCCGTTTCTCATCTCGCCACATTACGGGTGACACATTGTCCACCAGGGAGAAGGCACATAACGCGGCCGTTTGCGGATTAGAATTTATCGATTGCGTTTCATCACCGTGCCATCATTCGGTCGTTCGGACGAATCGAACGCAAACCCCTGCGACCTCGAGTACTATTTATCACTTGCCGTACACAGAAAAGTCATGTCATATGTTGGCTTCGCCGGCCTCGTGGTTGGCTTCGTAGTCAACAGAAGCAAAGTGAAAAGAATGGAAGCGACCGGCACCGGAAAGTATTTATTCATTTCGCAATTGTCGTAATACACAATCGTAAAGCGAAAAATTTACTTACATCACCAGAATTTGGCGAATAACATCCGGGTAATGGGCGGAAACGGTGCACTTGAGTAACTGGAATTCCCGTTTGTTTTATGGTCCCGATGGCTCCCTATCCCGTTATGGCATTTTGTGAAAAGCTTCCTGCATTGTTTCGGAAAGGGGGTGGGGGGTAGCTGAACACTAGCATGTGGGATGGAATTTCTTTGAATTTTGAAACCGGTTTCAAAATGATCCCGATATGATGTTTTCAATTTATAGCTCATTCCTCTTATAATCGTTCAGTGCGCAAATGAAAACATAATGCTAGGCGTGCTGTTAAGCTTTAGCGGCGTTTAAGCTGAATCATAATGTCTAATTTAACACAGGTTTTCGATTAAAATATTATTTAGCCATCGATTAATGTCAGCTTTTGCTTCAAATAAAGTATGGGGGAACAATAATTGTTTTCCTGGTTGGAAATACCAAACTGCTTTCAATTCTGCACACTAACATAAATTTCCAAAGAGGAATTTAAGATTTTATATAGAATGGAAGATAGATGCACAGTCATATGTGAGAGTTTGTTGTACAATTACAATTGCTTGCACCATTCAGTATCTATAAACAGTTTTCGTCTAAAAGTTTAGCAATCTTTAAAGTTTAACAGTCTAACTTTCAAAATTGAGCATCATAAAATGTCCACCGGTGATCATTGAGCAATGCTCTTCAAAGCATTCAAAACATTTGAACTAAAAATCCTCAAAAGGAACCCCAACTAGGCCCTAAAGCACGATTTAATCGCTGAATAACGCCTAAAAAAATGCCAAATCATTTAGCTAAAGCAGAGCCATATCTAGATTGAAGACATGTGTAAACTTATTTTTGCCTACCATGCGTCTAGTAAGAACTAAATGCGCCACCCAAAACCTGTCAGTTCGAAATCAAGATCGAAATCGCGTTTTAGCGATTATCTGCTCAACATCTAGCTAAAGCAGTGGATGACAGAGAACCACTTTATTTTTCCCAATGTAACTAAAAAGTCGTAATCAACACAATCGTTGGCCCAAAATGATAATCTATTTATCGAGAAACTTCAATTTAAAGGTCATTCTGGAGCCATTTTGACCAGCCCTGATCGTTTTACAGGTAAATTGTTTTGTACGAAACGTTTGCGTTAAGGCTCCTCTCGCAGAGTGTTCCGTCAATTACAAACCAGTTTCGTTCGATCGCCTCTCCCTCCCAGACTGACGGTTTCTTTCGCGGTTTTCGCAGTTTATAATTAAACCCCGTTCCTAGACTGTCCCTCAAGATGGTCCGATATCACCACAATGTCCGCACACGCGAATCATGAACAAAATCGATCGCCGAAGACGCGACGCGGTGCGATGTGGCCGTTGTGTTAATTATTGGTTCTTCCGCCGCAGCGTGGGATTCGCAACCAAAAAACCTTCATCACGACCCAACGGGATGCAACCAGAGGGCAGTCCCAGCCGACCGGCCGACTGGCCGTCCATCCTTTGCGCATTTCATAAATTATAAATCATTCCATTCCGCATCCGCGTGAGAGCAACACGAAGCAGCAGCAGCAGCACCGTTTGTGGGCCACAAGCAAACGAGTGGCTGAGCATAATTCCGTAAAATGCGTGTTCCACCCGCGGTTCCATGGCCGGTGGACCGTGTTTACATGCATTATAAATAAAGTAATTTCGATTTTTGCTGACTGCGAGACAAGGGCTGCGACCTTACGGATGGCAGTTTTAGTGGTTCGGCGCTACCACAGCTTCGCCACTCTGTCGCTCGGTATTATTGGATCGTTTTTAATTATCTTCATTTTTTTTTTTGGTTTTCCGTGTGCTGTCGCTCAATTGCTACTCAAGTATTCATAATATGAAGCCCCGGCGGGTTAACAGCGCGAATGGCGTGTAAAATCTGGTTAAAAGTTAAAACTCATTCTCATGCGCACTCCGTGGTCCATGGCACCGTCCCGATACGCATTGTGCGCATGTCGTGAATCGTTGAATGTCCCTCAGCTTAGTAACAACTTAGTGGAGGAGCAATTAGTCAAAACTTTGCCAAAGCTGTTACAGCCCAATACAGTTTTCCAAATTCCTATACATCATTACCATCGGATCCAATTTCATTGTTCACGCCGCTGCCCGCAAGCCCACGGTTCCGCCACGTTTACCACAAACTTTTCATGATTACTACCAGTGTGGCCACCTCCACACACCCCCCCTCCCCCCCCCCCCCCCACGGAGTGGGCAGATTCTTATTTTCCGCGACCACTCCCAGTGGTGGTCTCATTTGTTTGCTTGCCACTTGCCGGCGGGTTGAAGCGACGCCAGAGGAGCGGGGAGTGCGCAAAATTCGATTACAAATTATTCCCGGTACTTCACTTCACGCCTCAAAGGCCGCTGCTACCCACCAGCGGGCGCACTTTTCACAGGGCTGGATAATTGAATTACACGCGTCCCGGTCGATGGTGGTGGCCGCGTCCCTCCCACGTACTGCCCATTAACTGGTGCTCCATCTCCCACGTGGCAACGGCCAAGGACGGTCGCGCTGCTGCTGGTGGTGGTGGTGGTGGTGGACGGAAGTTATGAGAATTGAACCGTTGCAAAAGCTTATTTATGTTTGAAAAAAAGGCCACAAAACGCGAAAGCGAACGGTAGCTACTCCTGGAAGGACGAACGGACGGCCAGTGGGTCTCACTCGCCCGGGACCAGCGTCCCTGCAAGCTGCTTCGCTTCGGGTGCCTTGAAGCTGCCTTGGAGCTTGCTGTGTTTAATTAAAAATAAACGAAGGTGCAGAAATCAAACAAATTAAGAAAAATGGCGCCCCACAAAATGGTGCCACGTGATTCTTTCGCGCTCGGTCCGCGTCCGTCCGGTCAAGTCTCGCTCCAGGGATCGCCCGAGGTAGCAGAATAATGGAATCGTGGAACACTGAAACGCTACTCATGCCGGGTGGGATATTATTCGCCTTTTTGCGTTCTACGACAACGGGAACTGGGAACATGACCTACCGTAGCACCGTGCGCGTTGTTGGCCATCACGGAATCCATGGGAAATCACGGAACTTTCTTTCACGGGGAAGTGTTTATCGAAAGAAGATGTGTCATGTGAGGATAAGTCCCTAGGTCGCTTCGTATTATCCTCGAAGATCCCAAACCAAGGCTACAAAGGGACCGGAGTTCGACAGCAGCTGTCGACGATACGGTGGGAATGTACCCATTCCGAGATCGGATCGGCAACTTGCCGTACAATAACTTCTCCACCTAATCCTCCGTCCGCACTCACTTTTCTTTTTCTTTCTTCCCCTTTCAAGGGTATCACTGTTAAACGGGATTGTGCAAGAGATAACAGTGCCCTACCGGCTTGTCTTAATATTTTTTTTCTCCAATTTTTGCTTATTCCCGGTCCTTCTTGGCGCGTAATCCGTCCGAGAGAGAGAGAGAGCGTGAGACGGATTCGGACTTAAAAATC